>NW_024501237.1:7284477-7602110 GCF_017590055.1 Onychostruthus taczanowskii | reverse complement strand
GGGGGGGGGGTGGGGAGACCTAATTGCAGTCTGCAACTTCCTCATGAGGGGAAGAGGAGGAGCAGGGACTGATCTCTTCTGTGTAGTAACAGTGACAGGGCCTGAGGGAAGGGCCTGAAATTGTGTCTGGGGAGGTTTAGTTTGGATATGAGGAAAAGATTCTTCACCCTGGGGCACTGGAACAGGTTCCCCAGGGAAGTGGTCACAGCACCAACCTGACAGAATTCAAGGAGCGTTTGGACAACACTCACAGGCACAGGGTGGAATTCTTGGGGTGTCCTGTGCATGGCCAGGAGATAGACTTTGATGATCATTGTGGGTCCCTTCCAACTCAGGGTAATTCTGTAATTCCATGACTCATAATATAAAGGCAGCCTGTTGTCAAAATGTACTGGTCTGTGTTTTTCGCAGCAGCCTGTGCTTGTGTCAGTGCAGAGAGACTGCAGAATCACAGCCTCAGCTTTACTTACCTTTCCCACTGTATTGTTGGTGAAGAAAAAGAGAAACTTCAGCCCATGGCTTGAAGGCACACCCTCCTATGTCACCTTTATCTCCACAGCCCCATGTGTCAGATTGATGGAAAATATTGAATATTTTTATAAATACTGTCATAACATCATCATTTGGATCCTCAGACTCAAAAGCCTATGAAAATAAGAGCATGAAGGTTGTCTGGTACTATCTTGCCCCTTCCCTAGTTTAGCCCTATAGTGACTGGGTTTTCACACCTATGCTTTCCACCAACAAAAATATCAGCAGACCTTGAACAATTTCCTTTCTGGTTGAGAATGAAAAACAATACAAAATAGTCCTCTTTTTAAAACTTTTTATTCATGGCTCAAAGTTGACTTCTGTTCTCATGCTGTCAAGGAAACAACCATAAACCAAACAAAAGTCAAAGGAATCTTACCTTTCTTCCCTAGGAACACTTGAGTGTTGACTCCTCTTGGCCACTGGCTACTCCAGATGAGACAACTGGCTCCAGATGCGTACAATTGCTCTGGCTAATCATCTCCCTTTGGCATGGCATGTGCTATCACCTCAACTGTCCTTTCAAACCAGAGGGGTTGTTTCTTTCATCATAGGTTATATACCACAAACATGAATCTAACACATTTACAGTTTATGCTAAATAGAGATTGGAAAACTATACATGGAAAATCCGCAGTGATGTCTGTTGTACACGAAACATTACTTCTGCAGTATATTGAAATAGGCATTCACAGAATCACAGAATAGATAGGGTTGGAAGGGACCCCTGGAGTCCAACCCCCCTGCCAAGGCACATACAGGAGGTGACACAGAAACACCCCCAGGTAGGGTTGAAATGTCTCCAGAGAAGGAGACTCCTTCTACTACGCAAGTAGTAGATGACACAATTTTGAGGATTTCTGTTTGGGTCAACAGAGAGGGGGAATTGTGGGAATCCATAGGATTAGAGGATTTTAGGAGAGCTGGGAAAAAGAAAGGCCTCAGAGACAGTAAGGATAGTGAAATGCTAAAGCAGCAGAAAAGATATATAGGCAGTAGCGAAGACGTGAGAAATAGAACAATAAAGCTGTGTAGTTTGGCTTTCTAAGTTGCAAAAGGTATATTTTAGTAAATATTTAGAAGGTTAAATATGAATGGGGCTCTGTGCTTTGTCTTTTATAAAGGAACCATTGTATGAGAGAAAAAGCTGCTATTGTTTTTAACCAAAGCTACATGTGTGCTTCATGTGGTTAGATAGAACTACTGTCAATATGCTTTTGCTCTATGTAATTAGCTGAAACTGAGTCTGAAACTATCTTATAGTACGTTGCAACATTAAGTTTCCTCGACCTGCTGTCTGGATAGCGAGCTGCTCGCATCAATCCTTTGTCATAGCCATGTAATGAGACTGATGCTGCTTGAATAAACAGCCCACAACACTATTTAGATGTGGTCCCGTTAAATTCGTGTCTGTATATAAACGGCCGGCGTCATGTTCCAGTACTCTGTCACCCTCAGCGTAAAGAAATTTTACTTCATGTTGGGGTGGAACTTCCTGTGTTTTAGTTTATGGCCTTTGCTCCCTGCCCTGTCTCTGGGGACCAATGAAAAGTCTGGCACTCCTCTTGGCACCAGTTTTGAGATATTTGTGTGCATTAATGAGATCCTCTCTCAGTCTTCTCCAGACTAACCAGGCCCAGCTCTCACAGTCCCTCCTCATAAGAGAGATGCTCCAGACCCCTCACCATCTTTGTGTTCCTTCACTGGACCTTCTGTGATAGCTCCTTGTCATTTTTGTCCTAAGGAGCCCAGAACTGAGCACAGTACTGCAGGTGGAGTCTCACCAAGGCTGAGTAGAGGGGCAGGATTCCCTTCTTCAACCTCCTGGCCACACTCTTCCCAATGCACTACAGGATACCATTGGCCCTCCTGGCCACAAGGACATACTGCCAGCTCATGATCATCTTGCCACCCACCAAGACTCCCAGGTGTTTCTCTGCAGAGCTGCTCTCCAGAAGGTCACCCCTCAAACTTTGCTGGGACTTGGGGTTATTCCTTCCCACCTGCAGAACCCTGTATTTGCCTTGTTTAAACCTCATTAAATTTCTCTCCAACTCTGCAGCTTATCAAGGTCCCATGGAATGGCAGTAGAGCTTTCAGGTGTATCAGCTACTCTCCCCAGTTTTACACCAACAGGAAACTTCCTGAGTATTGTTCTTTGCTTGTATTACAACAATCCTTAATATTCCTGAAGTAAGATTGGTATTATCAAGGCTTTAACTTTACTCAGATCAGGTTCACTGACATGAAAGGAAGTATTTCTGTGAACATGAGTAGGAGTTAGATAAGGGTTAATTAAAGAATGCCCTAGAGTTGTGTGAGCTTTTGCTTTTAGTAGTGACATAAAAAAAAAAAAAAAAAAAAAAAAAAAAAAAAAAACGATAAAAATTCAGAAGCACTGTTTGGATAGCCTTAAACTTTTAGGTTCTGAACAATAATCTTCTCACAGGATTTCAGAACTATAGAAAAGCACTCTGCAAGCTGGGAGGATTTTTATGCTGACATAATGGTTACATTGGGAATAAAGGGTGAAACAGAAGTTGCAAAAGCTTGCAGATCCTAGCAGAGAAACTAATTTCAGCAATAAGAGGAACTAAAACAGAGGAAACTGAAATAATTTGATTTCCTTAATTGCAACTGTTTCTCAATAACAACAGGCATGGAAATTTTCAGTAATTTTGTAAGAGGAGTAACCTGTGAATGGCAAAAGCATTCTTCTCTTTAATGCACACAGCTGGCAAGAGAAGAGACAACCTGTTCAACACAAATCATGTTCATTCTACCTGCAAACTGCCTTAAAAATACAGCCCCTTTTCCTTTGGTAAAGCTCTGGTTCAGATTTTCATTGTCTCACCTCTACATCTGAAACTTCCTCTTTCTGATTTCAACGCATCTACTTTCTCTCCCAAGAAAACTGTTTAACACAATGCAGAAAAATGTATCTTGCTGACTTAGTGCCTCTATAGTATTTTCATACTCTGCATCCCTCATCTACCTCTACTGGATCAAATCTTTTCCATGTTATTACCCCCTTCCATCAAAGCACACACTGCTCAGTGCTTGCTTGCAGCTGACCAAGAAGAGGTGACTCTCCAGCTGCGCTACTCCAGGTGCTCTCCAATACTGCGCTACTACTCCTTCCTCTTTTGCCACATTCCTTTTGGAAATGAGAAGCTTCCTGTAAAGAGAATCTACAGTAATTTCAAATTTTTGCTTAAGACTTACTGATGCCTTCTGATAAACCTAACAGCTGACAGTGATCCTTTATACTTATTCCAAAGTTTCAAGCTCAGCTGGATGCTACCGTTGGTTTTACATTTGCTCATTTTCTTATCACCTACTGAAGTTAGAAGATTTGTGAGGGCAGGGCTTTGTTTCCTACAGTTTCAGACACTGTTACCAGATAAGCAGTTCAAGCCTTTTAGAGGTGTGTGCTTAAGATCTCAGCTTATGTAAAACCTGGGACATACATGGCTGAAATTCAGCTTCCTCATGTGTCCCAGAAATTGCTAAGCATGTATTTAGTTTTGAAAAGTCCCTGGTTTTCCCCTTCAGTTGCAATAAAGCCGTATGCTTCCTGGCCAGGTTTGCTGCCTGGGGGAGGTGGGAACAGATCCCTGTGATGTCTTCTACATACAGTCACTTTTTGTATCCTTTGGCTCATTCTATGAGAAAAAAGTAGAGTACTTAAAAGGATCAGGGACAAAAAATGGCAGTGCTGCATTACAATCCACTTGATTAGGATGATATGTCTACGGTTTTGTTCCCTTCTGTCTTCAGTCATTAGCTGCAGCACTGCAGGGTTCAGCACAGTGAGAATCTCTTCAGTGCACCTTTTTATTCATGAAGAATTGTCACAAGACAAGCTTGTGGAAAATCAGTAGTTGTATGGTTGTACACAGAATACAGGTGTGTGCACCCGGTTTTCTTCCCAAAGCCAAATTGCAGTCCTCAGTCTTGACACCAAAGAAGTCAGCTGTGCTGCAGAATGTGACAGCAGGAACAAAGAAATTACTTTTGTGGGATACAGAGGACTAGATTTCTGGGTAGTTTCACCTTCTCCCTTTCTGGTGTTTTAAATCTTTTGGGGTGCATATTAAAGGCTGCCAGTAGATATATATAGATATAAATATAGAATTTGTCACCAGGTGATCGTTCTCATGTGACCAAGGCAAATTTCCTAATAAAAGTGAAGATTTTTAATTTAAGTATTCTCACTATTATTTGTGGAAAACTCAGTGCAGCTGCACAGCAAATCACTACTAATCCATCATCCCCTGACATCAACAGTTTTCAAAGAAAGCTCAGAAGGTGCTCTTATGTGGTTTAGAAAGGAAATAACAAATACATGCAACTAAATAAAAAATAATTGGATGAGCATGCACATGCTGCTTTGGTGTCATGATAATTTTAATTAGCCAGAGACCAACAGTAGACCATACAACACTGTGAAATCATAGAGAAAAAAGTAGGTCTGTAGGTCTGTTGGAAATAGATTTGTCTATTTATTAAATTCTCTGTGTGTGTGTGTGTGTGAACGAACAAACATGTCAAGCCATAACCTGTAAAGAAGGAAGGAGTTAAGCAGAGAACAGAAAATAGCAGAAAAAGGCAGGAGGAGGGATGCAGCAAAGAATCAATTAAGAAATGAAAAAGAGGTTCAAAAGCAAGAGAAGAAAGGCCAGCAAGAAAGGATTTGGATATCAAGCGGCAAAGGCCACTTCTCAACAAGCAGTGACAAATTGCTCAATCTCCTTCCTTTCAACTGAAAGGAACTGATGGCAGTGGTATTGGGGAGCAGGAGATACACCCTGTACAGAGGTGACAGAGGCCACAAGATCTTAGTCCAGATCACTTGCACATGCAGGTCACTGCACCGTGACACACCATTGACAGTCAACAAAATAAAACTATTTACTTTAGAGATTAGCCCTGGAAAATGGGACAACCATCCAGGGACCCAATGGCCTATGACAAAAGCAATGTCACTTCTCATTATTTGACTCTTTCATGGAGTAATTAATCTTTTCAGAAAGCTTCTAGGCAAGAAACTCTTAGATTCATTTCCCCTTGTCCTCACTGGAGAGATTTTCACTGGGCAAGGAGCCCAAGTGATCTGAAAGAGTGTGGCCCCTCAGAAATCACAGGCTGCTCAGGATGACTGAAGGTGGCAGAAGCAAGCTCTTGGTACGTTGAACCCTGCCTGACCTCAGAGGAGGCTCTTCCTTTATAACAGCCTCCCCTTCATTTTCTGAGGCTTAAATTATCACTGTGTATTTCTTTCTTAGAAACATTTTAACACTGACATTATATGGCAATGTTAAAATTGGAATGTCATTTCAGGAAAACCTATAGCTAGCCATGAAAGAAAAATATGAACTACTACAAATAAAAAGTCAGCATGAAAAACCTCCATGGGAATAACACATAGGTGCCTGTAAATAATACAAGTAAAGGTTTAATAGAAAATAGTCACAGAGAAAGTAACAATGAGGAAGCTGATAAGGAAAATTTGCAAGGCTATATGTGTAGACATGGAGGAAGTACAAGGACCTTATGATGTGACATGCTTACAAAATATGGATTCAAGCATACCTCTATAGCAGTGAATTTGGTAACATCTATATTAAGCCACTATGGAGTTTCCCTCTTACCAACATCTACCCAGTAGTTTCAATTTCACACAAATCAGTTGCTTTCAGTGATCTAAAAACTAATCAAAACAGTATTATGTTACTTCCTGGAACTGGTGCAAATGCCAAAAACACACTGTATTTGGAAAAAGATTTTGTTATGAAAATCTCCGTTTCTTCATCCTCTTTTTCCAATCAGTTTTACCTTTGATGCTTAGTTAGAACTTCTGGATCCCTTGTTTCTCTTGCTATCAAAAGGAAATACTGCATGTAATTTTTCAAAAGACTTTATCAAAGGATATATAATGTAATTTCTTAGCAAAAAGTGGAATCTTCTCTTTATGCCCATAAACACTGGGCACCTGGCAAGACGTGTCTGAACCTGGGCTACAGGTTTTCACTTTTCAGAACCAGTTATGTTTCCCAGAGCAGGTGGAGGGGCAGTGCTTGGATGTACCCCTGGGCTTCCAGGCAGGCTCTGTGTGTTGGGCTCCTCTGAGCAGGTACATTTATTTCTCTGTGTCCCACTAGAAGTCTTTAGCTGGACTGCTTAAGGGTTCCACATTAAATAAGGTACCGCACATGGGACAGAATTCAGGAGTCACTGACGTCAAGACCACCTTTTGTCGTCTTTTCAAGTCACCTAGAAAAGACCTCCAGAATTCCCTCTGCTGCATGATGAAGACTGAGGACTTCACCAAGAGTGACAATGAGTCCCACTTTTATCTGTTTTCCTTAAAGACTGCATCAACTAATATTGCTTTGCATTTATTTCTTACAGTTAGAGTTCTTGTCTTTATTTTCTTCTTATTTAAAAAAAAAAAAAAATTAACCACATGAGCTGGAAACGGGGCAACATTTTAAAACACAGCTACCTTTGGGGCAAAAAAAAAAAAAAATTAACCAGGTGAGCTGGAAACGGGGCAACATTTTGAAACACAGCTACCTTTGGGGCAGTTTTTCAGTATAGGAGGATATAATACACCTCTGCACTGTACCCCTGTGTATTGTTTAATTATTCAAAAGGCCAAAAGCCAGACAGTAGTAAAAGATCAGATGCACAAACCTGGTAGTGACACAATTTGCTTAAGTGGAGACCTTCCGACCAGTATTTTTTTATGCTTTCAGTTTCTGCCTGTTGTCCAGGACAGGCATCTTAATAGTACAGATCTAAGTGCTTCAATATGATATAATCCATGTCCTCCAAATTGTCCCTTGGAGCTCTCTGGAAGGCTGTTAAGTGATATGCTCTTTACAAGTGCATGGCGGCCTTGTACAAGACAGAACATTGGGGAGTATCAAGACTTGGGGAGTTTCTGAACATCCTCCCTGACTTAAAAAGCACAAAGCAGGTAGGTGGAGAAGGGAAACTAAAGAATCTCCCAGATAAACTCCTCCATTATTCTGGTCATTTTAGCTGATCACTTCTACCCATTTTTTACTCACCACCTTAGCTGCTGGTCAGGTCTGGCAAACAAACGAGTTGACTCCACATATAAGTGGAGGTTAGATGGCTGAAGCAAAATTTGAAAAAAAATAATTAATAGCTCTGGCTTAGGGGTTGCCAGAAGAAACCTGGGTGCTCCAGGCCTGCCCTGCTCTCAGCAGCATGGAATGCAGCAAGGATGAAGCACCAGCAAGTAGCTCAGGGGAGAATTAAACAGCCTCTTCACTGATCTTGGGACTTAGGTTTCGCCTATCTTACAGGGATTCTTTCTGCCAGACAAGGCACTTGTGTCCCAGACTGGTTCTTCATAAGAGTTTGTATTAATACAACACAGAAACGTTCTGTGCTCCACAGTGGGCAGAGATTCAAAGCAAAAAAAAAGTTGGAGGAAAATGAAACAAGTTCTCCCTAAACGAGATTAATCATATCCACTGCTACAATTGTTTTCTTACTGAACACACAGCTTCCAAACTTAAACACCATCCTTTCTAAACCCTGGGCCATGTATGCTGAAAGCCACTGGACAGGCTTTCCTTGGAGTGCCTAGAGAAAAAGAAGGACATGGCTCTGTTAGACAGACTTCAGCTGCATGTGCAGCTGGGATTAAAGGCAGTTTTCCATTTCTGATCTTTGGTTGCTCCCTTTCTCCTACAGATAGTGGGACTCACCCAGCAGACCCCCCTGACACTGCCACATTGCATTTGAACTGCATGAGACATCACCAAAAGCTCTCTCAGCTTAAGAAAGAGCCCAAATCAGTTTAAATACCCCAGAAAACTAGCAGCAGTTGTGCAAAGAGATAGTACTTTATAATCCATAGCCAAAACTATGGTGTTTGTAGGATTGACAAAACAGGGTGACTACATCCTGTGGATTCAAATATCTCTTCCCAACACATTAAAAAGAGGAGTAGCCAAAGTAAGGCACTGCTTGTATTTTCATTCTGCAGTGGCACTCAGATTACACCTGTCACTAACATTTGATAATGACTGCTAAATTGTAAAAACTGAAAATATGAGCATGTAATAAGTTGTAGGGTTTTGTTTTGTTCTGGGTTTTTTTTATTTTTAATTTGCTCGAGTACTGAGCTATTCTGAGGTTTGTCTCTAGTAAAAAAAAAAAAAAATCTTTTTCTCAAAGGATATAGTCAGGGAATTTTTTACCATAGGAAAATATAGTTTGGAGGGTTTGTTTTTTTGGGGGAGAACAGATTCAGTATCACACAGTGAACCACAATGGAACTCTGTGATGCGAGGATGAGAAATGGAGATGCTTAGGCAACATTACCTGCTGTGTCTTGTATTGAGATTCTCTTCACCATACACAATGCCTATGGATAATGCAAGAATCTCATCTTAACTTTGGTCTGCTCCTCACTTGTTCCATCACATGTTCACAAGCTATACCTAGGAAAAGCTCAGCATCAGGAGCCATTCTTGGAGTGAATTGTTCTTCAAGTGCTAGAAACAGTTAAAGCTACAGAAACAGGAAGGAAGGAACAAGTGAGACCCTCCCACAGAGACTAGAACCAAACAGTCTGCTGGCAAATCCTGAATAATAAAGATGTTAATTTATGTAGCCTCAAAGATTTTTGTGGGTGTCCAGTTTCCCTTCGTGGCATTAGCCATGGCTCAGGCAGACTGAATAAAAACACCTAGAGCCTGAGCTCTGCAAAGAGCTCGAGATCACTTATTGTTGTGTGCTTGTCACTGCAGGTCCCCAGGAAAGAATGCCAGGGCTGCACATGACCACCCAGTAGTACTGCTTTGATCTGGGTCAAGCCATGGTGGTTTTGGCAGATTAGCCAGAGTACACAGCCCAGAGTGCTTTTAATGCTGGTTTTGTGTGAACAAACAATGCTTGATCTGACAGCATGCTAATACAATGGTGTAATACAACACTATTACAAGTTAATGTAACAGTATTACAAGTTACAATACAAGTTAAACATACTGCTTTTGAACCAATCTGAATCTTCCGAGTGAGTTTACACTGAATCACTGCTGTGTTTCATGCAACTAGAAGCTCTCCAATCCCAATTTAGAAGTTTGAAAATTGGATTTACTATATAATCAATAGATGGCCTCAGCTGAACTCTTGAAAATGAATCTGCTCAATGTACTGCACATCACCTGGTACACTTCTATTAAGTACATCAGTAGAGAAGTATGTTGCAATGACAGCTGGAATTTCTGTAGTCCCTCTCCCTCTTGCTTCAGCAGAAGACAGAATCCCAGTAGGGTGAAAAAGGTTGAGCATATGGCTAAATCCATTACGGTTGTTCTTATAGTATTTAACTTCTGTCCGTGGGCTTGTTTAAATGCAATCTGTGATGCACTTTCTCTTTTTCCCAGCAAGGACCACTGAGATGGAACATGTACACAGGCTAAAGCTAGAAGTGATTCAGTGGAAAAGAGGAACTCAAACTGAGTTCTGCATCTGTCAATGGCCAGGAAATATTCTATACCTCATAGGAAGATAAATATGCAGCTGAGAGGCAATTTTGTAAGAGTTATGGAAACAGCAATTCTGGGGCCTGTTACCACAACTATCTCAAGAAAAGAGTGCTCCATGTTATAAAGCAACATGGGAAGGGGAGGTTGATTCTGGTGTGAGAAATGCTTGCAGAGACAGTTGGCTCACAAGCAGCCAGGATGCAGAAGTCTTCTGCTGTTCCTGCAGAGGGGGTGAATAAACAATGGACAGCTGATTGCAGCTGACACTCAGTCTCAGGAGACTGGGAAATTCACTGGGAAAGCAGCAGGATTAGGCTTGATAAGTACATGGAAGAATAGCCTCATTTTGAGGCTAAAGAGCAAGTGTGGTTGCCAATAAAAGAACTAAGATAAGCAAGTAATGTATCATGGAGAACATATTATGGCTGATGTACAAAATGTCCATTGTAGCTGATCAGCAAGGCAGGACAAGCCACGGGCTTGCACAATGAATTAAGTACCAGATTTCATTTAAAATACAGGGAGGAAGAAAATAGTAATCAAGAAGTCTCCATTTTCTCCCAAAAAGGATCACTCTAAAGAGCTTCTATAATTTTAAGGAGAGAATTTCCAGGACAGTAGACTAAGTTTAGCAGCAGTCCCCTCTGTGCCTGTCAATTTCAGCCTGACCAAGCACAGGATTCATGACATGAAAGCTGGCCAAGGCCAGGCAGAGCTGCAAAGAAAGTGCACCAAAACTTCTCCAAAGCTGCTGTCAACCCAAAGCCACTGTCAACCCAAAGCCACTGAGCTGCGTACTAGTTAAAGTTAAGAAGTTAAATCCCCAAAACATTAGATATCCATTGAAGAAATAAGAACCATTATTTATATACCCACGAGACCAGCTACTGCATAAGGCTCTCACAACTTGTAAAGCTTTTATAACAATTGGTTCACAATGGAGGCTGTAAGGTGAGCATAGACTCAAGAACTGGAATATGGAAAACAAAGTAAAAAAAGCATGCTATGAGCAAGACATTGATTTTGAAACACTAAATACTTTACAACATGAGCAGTAAAAATTCTGTGTCCCAACAGGAGTCTCAGGAACAGCAGCTCTGTTTTAAAACCAATGGTCTATAGCAAACACGAATGGCCAGATGTGGGTAGAAATGCAGATATAATCTCTGCTCTTAGGCGTGCAGCAATTCTTTTGCAGACTGAAGTGAATACACAGCCTGCTCATAACAAAGCATCACAAGTGCAACAGGCAGAGATTGTTCATGTCAGAGCAGTGGATAGAGCACAGTGGCACCTGGGCAGATCTCTGACTGCAGCAGATACACATGGCAGGCACTGCATCCAGGTGCACTGCTGGAGGCCCTGCAACAATATTTCTCCATTGGACTTTCACTGAGCTAAAACACTACCAAGAATCATAGTTTAAGGTTGGAAGTGACTACAATGGGTTGAATTTCAGATGTTTCTTCTCTGCCCATGTCTCCAGCTTATTGAGGCTGTTCTGAAGGGCTGCGCAGCCCTCTGAGGTACCAGAAACTCCTCCCAGCTCTGTGTCATCAGAGAACCCACTCAGGAGGCCTCTGCCCCTTCATCCAAGTCATTAGTGAGCAGGTTAAACAATACTGGGCTCAGTGTTGAACCATGGGGGACACCACTGGTGACAGGCCTCCAGCAAGATCCTGATCATGTCCCTCTGGGATCTGTCATTCAGCCAGTTCTCAATCCACTGTCCATCATTTAACCCACACTCCTTGATTTTGCCTATGTGGATGCTGTGAGAGACAGTGCTGAAAGCCTTGCTAAACCTGACGCAGACATTCACACAGGGTTGGCCATGTGGTCAGGAGTAATTGCCACGAAGACTGCTCTCCTGGCTGTAAGTAGCTGTCTAAGCAAGATCAAATTTCCATTGGAGGCATAAAGTATAATCCAGAGAACTGCAGGTTGGTTACTTCCTCCTTGGCACATCAGCAATTTTTAGGCATACCACCAACAATACTGGACTCAAGACTAACTACTGATTCTTCTCAAAGGAGCAAGGTATTTACTTATAACGTATATACTTGAAGATCTGCTGCCAGTTCTTCAGCATTGTTACTTTTAAGTTCACATTATTCCAAATATAATTTATCTGAAGAGGCAATCCATTTGCCTCCTGTATTTCACATGAAGAATCATCAAAAGCTTAACACAGAGTATCTCAATTTTAGCAGCTGTTGGTATGTGTGTAATCCAAAGGAGGACTAAATCCCAGACAAACTTTTGTCTGATCTTTCAGGTCCTTTACATGATTTTTGAAGTACATTTTTGAAGTACATCTGAAGTATATTTTTGCCAGTGGATCCCAGCAAGACATGACACTAATGTTTTTAAGAAACTTTCCCAGTAGCATTTTATGGCAGAACTGTCCAAGACAAGAAACTGTACATTAGTGATACAAGAAGTTTCTAAATCAGTGAACTACTGTTCTACAAAAAATTCCTTTTTTTCCCCCTTCATAAAATAGTCTCTGTATCCTTTCTGATTTTTTAACAGTCTTTTCTGTTTCAAAATCCATTTATGCAAGGTATTTGTCAAAGCTTGTTCACTTGCTTGAAATCCATGAAAATACTACATGTTATTAAAATCAGGTCAACACTGATTTAACAGTCTCTCAGGGAAGTTTTGTGTTTGACATTAATCTCCACCACTTCTGGCAATAGTAGCCTTATTTAAGATCAGTGCCTGAGGCCAAAAAGGAAGGGAAAGCTCTTTACTCTGAAGACATCTAGGGCAGAGCCTCCCCCGTCCTCTACAGAGAGCTTTGCAGTGATGTTGAGGAGACATGAATGAAAGGCCTAATGAAATATTAAGGAGAGACAAATTTTTTTGCTTATATAGTTTTGGCAGTCCTTCAGCTTAAATCAGAGAAAACCACCTGTAGCCAAACTGAAGACTTATTTTTGAAGAGTCCTTGGGACAATGTGCTGCAATATTAGTATCTCTTCAAAAAGGCTAAAGTCCATGAATTGGTGCTTAAAATATTTTAAGTTGGAAAGACATTACCCTCTGCATACTCTAGTGGTTAAATAGACATTGACTACATGTACAATAGACTTGGAGAGGGGTGTATGGATAGTACATCTGCCTTTGTGGGTTTCTCCAAATCATAGAAAAAATGAAGTAACCACATTTCATAAATTATGCATTTATCCCAGTCATCTCCTTTGTTGTTGTTTTTCTGGTTTTGCTTAGCAAGAATGTTATTGAGTCAACTGACTCCTGTTTGCATGTTGGAAACATTAACCTCTTGCACGCTAGGAAATTTGGTTTAATATTACAAAGCTTATGGTCGGAGGGTTTTCAACTCATTTTTCTTTCTCTCCTTAGTATGGTGTTGCAGGTAACACCAACTGATCTGTTGCTGTAAAAAAAGAGCATCAGATCATTATGATCAGAAAGCTTAGACTGATTTTCTGATTTCCCAAATTGTGTTCCAGTAATGGCTCACTTAAATTTGCTACTGGTCCCTGTTGTTGCCAGTCTAGTCACGGAAGAACAGTTTTTCTTAACTATATCATTGGCAGCAAGAATAGAAGTGTGTTTCCCAGTGTAACAATGATTCTATACAGGCTTCAACAGTCTGACAACAAAAGTCAGGATCCTGTAGAGAGGCAAACTTCTCAACAAAGAGGCTCTAAAGAGAGGGGAAATAAAGAAAGAAAAGGGAATGGTTCAGAAAAAAAGAATCAAGAAATTATACATCACTCAGTCATGTCTAAAAATTCTGTCTGAAGCACCTTTGTAAGTAGGCCTGTAGTATAACATGACTTCATACCTTTAGTCAGCTTGTCTGTAGATATGATGGAGACCATCAGATGGGAAACTTGGCCTGTGTAAACGTACATACATGGGCTTCAGTTTGCTTCAAGTATATACAATTTCAATTTTTATTATACGTGGTCCTGCCTGTCACTTCTAGTCCTTCAGAGCCATTGACTTCCCCCTTCCTTCTGTTCTCCCCATTTTCTTTCTAGCTTTAGTTGAGTGTAGGAAATAATAAAATGGATAGTGGAAAAAGTGAAACATAGATACGCAAAGCAGTCCAAGCTGACTGTGCTTCAGCAGCTGAACTGCAGTTTGTTGAACTCCTGCTGAATTTGTTGCGAGGGAATGCTAGAAACACGTTTCCTTGCCAACAAAGGAATATTTTACATGAACCAGATTCAGTGCTTATTATGCAAAGCAGCCATTGTCACACTTGGAAGCATCTTGTTTCTAATGCATCTTGAAGGAAAATTGTTTGGGTTTGAGCTGTGGAGAACTCTATAAGCAAAGCTTTTATACATGCTTTATCTCTGTTACAGCTTCAGGAATCAGCTAAACATGGAAACATATTTAAAAACAAAAAAAAATCTCCATCTGTAACAGGATTTTTCAGTGGCTCTGACCATTTGTCACTGATGAAACAACATTTGGAAAACATTAAGAAAATGTCTCAGGGAAAAAGCTCCCTCTTTGGTAACCTTAATTTTCAAAGGGCAGAAAAGAGACTCAGGGATTGCCAGAAGTTGTTATCTTCAGTGTGTCGGTTCCCTTTATGCATCTTAGACTGCTACTGGCTTTTGAAGGTTATCATAAAATGAAGATTCCTTTTTGGGGGAAAACCTTCCAATACTTCTGAGTTTTAAGCAAATACATGGCAGGGCCTCCCTTGGAGTGGACAGCACTACCTGAAAGTAGAGATGCCGTTGTAAAGGAGCTTATTAAAACATTTCAATATGCAAGAGAGTAGACTGAGAATGACCCAGTTCAGGAAAATTATACAGCATTTAGTTCATTGCCATTTTTCCCACTGAATAGCAACATAAATGCTCTCTTAATGTGTAAGACTTTTAACATCCATTTTTGAAAGCCAATTTTTGCCTGGAATGAGATTAAGATTCACAGGATTCAAAAGCTGTTGTTAAGAGTCAATGAATGCTACAAGTGGTTTTTCTCAATTGTTTTCTCATTTGATAGTTTTCCCTTTCAGGGATGACTTCTCACTGAGACATCAGCCCCTACATTATTATCAAATTGCAAAATGGTTGAGGACATAGTAAATCTACTAGGAAAGTGGAAGAGCTCTTTTGTTAAGCAGGAAAAAAATTGCAAAAAAGTCTTCTTAGACTGTTTCCATGGTCTTTGAGACCTCATTAGAAGTTACTTTGTTCTTCTTTGAAAAATATTAAAGTATTGGTACTAAACTAACATCCTTAGAATGCAGTAAATTTCCTTTAGAAATGAAAATTTTCTCTCAAAGTGTTGTAATTTTTCTTCTCTAGCTTTTTCTTCAGATAGCAAGCAAACAAGCTGCATTGCAGTAATTGGAAAAGAAGAAATTCAAATATTCCATTTTTGCATCCTGAAGAAATGGAAGCCAAAAGAGTGTGTTGTTACTATATTTAATTCCTCAAACTTCATCCTGTGGCAGAGTTTGCCAAGAAAGTGCAACACAGTAAAGGTTGCAAGATGGTAACCCATAGTTCAGGGAAAATCAGAAAGGTAAGTTCATTTGCTTCAGACTACCAATATTAGTTGTTGGGGTAGGATTTTTTGTTGTTGTTTCTTTTTGCTTGTTTTTTGTTTGTTTGTTTGCTTGTTTGTTTTTTTTTTTTTTAATTTATTTTTAAGAGCCTGGTAGTAATAGACTCCATTATATATTTCATTTGCAAGAGCAAAATCTCTTGTGCTGTGGTAGTAAGTTCCTCATTACTAAAATGAATTTGCCTCAAACCCATTAAAGCAATTAGGAAAGGGTAAGGGTGACAAAAGGCAAGCATTTGATCAATCAGGCAGAGTGAAGGCATCTAACTATTAACCAGTAGTCAAACCATTTTGCTACTTTTACTAATTTCAGGGGCGTATTGTCAAAACTAGTGTCAGCTTTTACCATCTGCAAGGTAGGCTGGACACTTAATCTCTGTTCTGGCCTGTACAGAATAAACTAACAGATTACACATCAAATTGCATAATTATGAGCCAAGAACATTGTGCAAACCTGCTGTAATGTTGGTTTCTTGGAGGAAGTTAGAGAATGATATTTGATTTTGCAGATGCATTGGAACCGGCTGGGCTGATTACACCAGCAAGGTGTATGTACATACAGCCAGGCTGTCGGAAGAATAGATGACTTTGACTTCAGGGAGGGCAGATGTCTCCTCATTCATTCTCACAAGGACTAAAGTTTGTATTATAGTTCTAATAATAGAAGTAAAAGAGACGATATCACCAGTACTCTTGATAATAACTGTTCTGTTCACATATTGGGTCAGGTAATTTCTGAGATAATTCTAGCTGAAGTTGTTCAGTCTAAAATAGGCATTAATTTAATCCATTAGATTTGTCCATTACCTCCTATCTTGAGACATTCTTATATTTAGACTGACCAGCATGAGATGTAACATACACTGTTAGGAAAATAGCTGCTTTCAACAATGACTTCAGTGAAGTGAAAACACATGCTAACTGAATTCTAGTGCATACAGGAAAATATGCTGGCAATTGCAACAAATAAAACACACAGTAACTGTACTGCTGGCATTCTGCAATGGCTGGGAATATAAAGAAAAATTATAGATGCCACTGCTGAAGAGGAAATCTACGGAAAAATCCACCTAGCTCCACAATATCATTTTACATTCAAAAGCACACAAAAATATCAGGGAAGTAGCACCAGGTACCTCATGTCACCATTTTTTCTCAAGGGATGGAGAAAAACATTCATAAAGCTCAGGTCATCCATCTGAGGAAAGCTCAGAGAGACCTCTGCTCTGAAGGATGTGTGAGCCTTTGAACAAGTCACATGTGTACTACAGGGAAGCTATGAGGCAAAGGGATAAACTAGCACTAAATTGTATCTCTGATTGTTATAATACACCTTAAACTTTAATAATTCTTAAAGAACTTCAATCTGAGCTAGAAAAAGCAGCATACTGTAAGAGAAGTTTGCCCATAAATATCTCTCCTAGCCTTTATTTAAAGCTCAGAAACTTGGCTGACCTGGTAACCAGGAACAAATTTGGTTTACGTCTTTGTTGCTGATGACATGTCAGCCAAGATTCTGACTATTATTTATTGATTTTGCTCAGGTCATTTATGCTGAAACTTCCAAATTATTGGTGCCAGATTTTTAACATTCTTGACAAGCTTTAGAGAAGTAGCTATAAACTACTGCTTTATTTTCACAAATGCTATCAGAACAGGAACATAAAGAGTAGAAACATAGAATTCTAAACTTAGGGCACAGCGCTGGAAAAGCAAAAAAAAAAAAAAAAAACAACCCAAAAAAACCCAGAATCTCAGGGTATTGGGACACAAGACAGATGATGGACTTTGGACCTGGTTAACATAAGAGATTTGATAACAGGATGCCTTGGCGAGAGCAAACAGAACTTTGAGGATTAAAAGAAGATTCAATCAGACTAGTTTACTGGAAAAAGAAAATTATATCAGACTTCTGCAAGCGAGAGATGTTTAAAATGCATAAGAATGTTTATATGATTATTAACCCAAACACTGTAGTAAAACTTTACTATCCTCCCTAAAATAGTATATGAGCATTTGTATCCCACAATAAAATCGCATTCTGATCACTGAATCAGTCTTCCCCATCTCTCTTAATTGCTGACAGTCGCCAACAACAACAAAAAAACCCCCCAAAAACCAAAAACAACAACAACAAAAAACCCAACCAAAACAAATGTTTTTGTTATCTGGTTTGAGAATTTGTAATTTGAATTTTCTCTCATCCTTGGTATCTCAAAATTAAAAAATGAAAAACCCCAACATGTTCTATTTCAGCCCTATTTTGAAAGCACAGACATTTAGCCTGTACTGATTTACTCTGCTAACCCTTTCCTTGTGGGCATTTCCTCAGCAGTAGCACTTGAGTACAAAAGTGCTTGTTATATTCTATCATATTTTTAGTACTTGTATTAAAGTGCTTTTTTTCTCAAATACAGCAGCATCTATTGTCCTTTTAATCAGAGACATTTGCACAGCTTGACACACTTAGGCAGATAATACAGTTAAGTATTTTATTTTTTCAGTTCTTCCGGCTAAGCAGTTACAGAAGAGCAGGGCCACCTATACCCCAAAACACTTGCCATGATACTGCAGAATAACCATCTCTCAAGACACTGGGCTGAAGAAAGCAGTAGTAAACATGCAGCATGAAACTTCTCAAGATCGACTTAAAAGAAGTTAAGAAAACATTTCTATCTGTCCTTTCCCTGACACTTGGATTACTGCTAAAGCTTAGAATTCTGAGACTCAGATTTTGCAATCAGTAGCACTATACAGGCTCCACCAGCTTGGCATTTAAACTGATCTTCAGTCTTACCAAGGGAATACCATCTAGGCCTAAACAACTCTTAGATTTCTTTATGATTGTATGAACAGTGAGGTAGTGAAAGAGTGAAATAACTTCCAAAACTTATTCCATTTCATTTGTTGAGACCAACATAAAATAGCCACTGTCACTTTAGTCATTCCAAAGCCTATTCCCAGAAACATTGCCACTTCATTACAAAACACTGCTCAGCTTTATCAAATCTTGGCCACCTTAATGCAAAAATGAAAATCTATCAGCAGGACAAAGTAAATGTAGTACAAATACTATAATGTGCATTCACAGAGCTGCCAGGCCATTCACTGCTGTGCTTTCTTAGTTTCAGATTCTTTGGTGACACCAAATCTTCCTGAAAACTTCTGGCCAGCACAAAGAACCAAGGTGTTACAATGGATGGTTTCTTGGTGCTCAGTGGAAACCTGATGATAAGAGCAGTGTTTTGGTGTTATTTTTAATGCAGTAATTCCTCCATTCTGGTGTGCTGGTTCTCATTGCATCTGAGAAAGTAATGGAAGAACTTTAGGATCAAGACTCTATTCAAGAAAAGCAGTAAGAGTAGAGTTGTTTCAGCCAAGGTGGTCTAACACTGTCTTCCCTTTCTCCTTTTTATTATTTCACTGTTCTCTGCAAGTACAAAGTTCACTTTTCTGATAAATCACTTCCTCTGGCAACCCGGTAGAGCTGTTTGACTCCCTGGACTTGTTCCTGATCTCTGCTAGATTGCATTTTCTGCCTCTGCTTCAGAAGAAAGTGCTTGGAAGCTTGCCCCATCCTTTTACCAGCTGATCTAAGAGGAGATACTGCTCCTCTGTGCAAACCTTCCCGCTATTATTCTGTGATAAGAGTTTCAAATAGGAACTCCTAGGGAAACAGCTTAGACAGTTCTACAGTATCCCCAGCAAATTATTATAGATTGACTATTTGACATTAATGTTAATATGTGCAAACTTAGAGACTTTCCAAAGAGGTCTTCACTTTGTACCTGTAACTTTATTTTCTTTTTAAGATGAAAAACAGGAGAAATCTTTTCAAGTGACTAAATATTTCCTGTGAAACATCACAAATTGCAAAAATTTTCCAGAGTTTTGCAAAAGAAGAACTAAGTGGGTCTGTATTCATACTTTTCTGAAAACTCAATTTTCTGAAAAACCTGTAGAACAATTGCTCTGTATAAAGGGGACAGCATAAGGCAGGCTGGAGTTGCACAGAAATCATGAAAGAGAAAAATGTTGTCAAGATTTTGGTGAGTGTCCGACAACTATAATTCAAAACTATTAAATGAGCATCCACTTTGAGAAAGCAGGAGGAATATTTCCTATGGGAAGCTTATTCTGAAGCAGCAATATATTTTGTTTGCATTGTTAAAACTCCATCCAGGGACTTCTAGTTGAAGGTGGCATTGCGAAGGAGTGCTTGGGGAATTAATCTGCAACACTAGCAGTATTATACTTGTTAAAGAGTATAAATATCTGAAAGCAGAATAGTTATTAAGCTAGATATGAGTGACAGGAGGAAAGGAAGTCAAAATTTGCTGAGAAATATATGTTACCAGTATTCTCTCTCAAACCAGTTGTCTAGCAGCTGATCATTGAATTTCATTGCATAGAAATTTAAAACCAGTCATCTGGAAAGAATAGGGGAAAAAATTGGCACTATTTGTTGTAGGTAGAAGATAATAAGTGATGGACGGTTTCTGTGTCAGCAGTTAGACAGACGAGTTCTTCCAATTTTACATGTTATCAAAAGGTGCATGAAGATATTGCTACAATCCTAAAAAAAAAGGATTTATGAGCAATAAAAAGCCAATTTATCTTAAAAAAAAATGCAAACAAACCCACACCTTTTACTGCTGCATTGAGTAAATGTTGTACAAGGTCTGAGCTTCGATTCACAGAAAGTTATGAGATCCCTGCCCAAGGCAAGCAGGCTGCACTACATGACCTTTAAAGGTCCCTTCCAACACAAACCATTCTCATTTTATGATAAGCAATAACTTTGTTTTTTTCTATACAGAGATGTTTTAAAGCCTTTCCAATATGACCTTTAATAAACTTTTTCTTTTTTTTTCTTTTCTTTTTTTTTTTTTTTTTTTTTGTTTTTTCACCATTTCAGGTTTTTTCTTTCTTTTTCAGGTATGAAGATATATTTCCTAAAATATTTTCAGCCAGCTGTGTGTACATTGCCCAGAGTTGTCTCCATATATCTTATCACTCTAGCTCAGTAGCATATGGCTTTACAACAGTTTCAAAGGTAGCAGAAATAGGTGTTATGAAAAACCCAGATAATTAATGAAATAGGAAAGAAAGTTCATTTTAAAAAGTCCTCTTGCACATCAAACAACAACAGCAGTAAATGTAGTGATAAAAGCACTGCAGCCAGTGTTACTGGACAATTTCTCCTGCTGAATATGAAAATTATGTTACTATTTCTGCTCTGGAAAGTCCCAAAATTATTGGATTTGAGCTGTCACTTTTTTTTTTTTTTTTTTTTTTTTTTTAAAGTCTAAACAAACCGGCCTGTATTTTAAAAGATCTTACAAATCTTGGCATTTTGTGGTACCCACACTCTTGCCTCTTAAGTTTTTTCCTCTACCTATGAATTGTCAGTATCTTTCCTTGAGCTTAGTTGTCAGTGCAATAACATCCTAAACAATCTGACTAAATTTTCTCCCTTTTGCTCCTGTATTTATGAAGCTGGATTCAAGAAAAGGCTAACATGAACAAGAATGTTCATGTTAAACACTGCAATGTAAGTGTTTATGCCCAAAGCTGCAGTTAATACTTCTCTCCCCCTTCTCTTCCCCCTGCAGGCATGCTGCTGCTAACCAGTATGTTAAACACTAAACTTCACAGCTCCTTCTTTTCTGGACTAGACTCAACTTTACATTTCTCCAGGCATCTGTAATTAGATTTTCCAGACATACACCAAATTGCCATTCCTAATTCACTCTCTGAGTCAGGGGGGATTTCAAAAGCAGGATGGAAAGTCTCCATCCAGTAGGTATTCTCCCAGAACATTCCTACACCACAAAACCCAGGCTCTGCAAGATTCTATGCTAATATCATTCTTTTGAAATTGTACATTTGAACCTCCCAGCTCTGAGAAGCTCAGGGGTTTTTTTCTGTGCTTCCCCTGGCCCATAGCACACAGGTTATTTGAGCAAACACTCTTCCCTCAGTCTCTACCAAGAGCTGTAGGCAGCAAGGGCATGGTATTAGAAGCAGCCTGTTGAATTCCAGACAGACTTTATTTTCCTCCTTCAGGCAGGAGTACAAACAATGCTGGACTTTGTTTACCCATTAAAAGATTCCAATAGGACTATTTTGCCAGTTTCTGATTATACATACTGCCTTCTAGGAAGGATACAATCAAGTGGCAACAGTCTTACCAGGAAAAGGGTCACCTTGATCCCAAAGAAGATGAAAGCCCAAGCATTAGGCACGGTAACTCAGAGGCCCAGGAATTCAACTGAGGGCTCGCGCTGTACTCTGCATCTGGAACTACAGTATTAACAGCAATTAAAGCAGTTTGGAAGAAATGATGCCTCAGTTACAGGGTAACCAAATGCTTTCACACAATTCCTTTGAACCATTATTCTGTAAGGTAGAAAGATCTTGTAACATCTAGTAAAATCTCTGCTAAAAAGGTTTTGAGAGGAATGTTTCTGATCCTTTATTCTGCTATTTATATTTGACGTCAAAAAGAAGCAGAAAAAACTCCTCTAGCTTTTGTTGAAAGAGCTGCTTTTGTAGTAGTGGCAGTGAATTTTTTACAAACAACATGTTCATGGTTAGTGGCATTTCTCCACAACAACATTCATCCAGAAGAGAGAACAGGTAAGGCCACATACAAGCTGTGCATACAGGTTGTGCATACAGGTTGTGCAAACAAGCTGTGCATAGAGGTTGAGGTAGGCCTGTTCATTTATAAATCCTAGATTTAAGCCATTTCCATGCCCTCAGTATTTCTCTTGGTATTCAAGGACGTTCGCCATGTGAGACAGAGATGAAAAGAATTTTTCTTTTCGTTTCCTAGTTTGTTATAATGTCTGTTCAGGGGCACCGCATTATTATACTGCATTGCATGGTCCTCACCATTCTTGGCTGTCACAACATTATTTGGAATTTAGGGTACTTAATACATTGAAATACCTGCTTTTCTTAGTGTCAGTTCTCTTAATGAGTCTGTCTGAAAGACTACACACATTCAGAAATACACCCAAAATACCTTAGCTAAACGTCCTGTTAAATAATGTTGCTTCTGTGCACACTCCACATTAAGAAACAGAAAGAGAAGGGACACTGTAATAAATTTCACAAAGATATACTTCACGGAGGACTTCCCACATGAAACATTTACTATCTAGTTCTCTGTCTACTTCCATCCCCTGGCTGCAGCTGTTTTACACTCCAGTGTTCTGTGGACTGAACTCTTAACTAGATAATGTTCAATTTTTTGCTGCAAACTGTGGCAAGTCCTTTGACTGTCCTTTAACTGCCAAGCTATGCTTCACGCACATTCTCATTTTTTTTAGAAATAGAAGCAAAAAAGTCTGTCAGAAAAATTATTCTGAAAGCTGTCTAAGAAGTGCCAGAAGTTTCCTGAGGTGGACAAAAAAAATCTTACAATGTACACAAGATCGAGTTTGTGATCCATCTTTCCACTTTGATTTTGAAGTTTTAAGCAATAAAACTTATTTATAAAACTAGTATGGTTCAAACTATTCTGTTACTCGCTATTGAGTTCAGGCAAACTTAACAGATAGGTATATATCAAACTGACATGATATTGTAGGATTTTCTTCTCTGCTGGTTTTTTTTTTCAACCCCCAATTCACCTTTATTCCTTCCTCTCATTTGTAATCCTGAAATGTCCTTTTCATTTGCTTCTGAATTGCACTGAGAATTATTTGAACCTCATCTTAGTTTCTTTCTGCCTTTAACTTTCACAGCTAATATTCACTTCAATGTGCCTAAAAGCAGTCTTCTCTCCCGATCCCAGGAAAGGCTTCTGCAATCCCATCAGCCACTGAAGGCACTCAGCTGTGCAAGATACCAACAGCACCTACAAGTACACTGAGAAACTGCTGCATTCACAAAATTGTTCCTCATGAGCCTTTGTTAGGCAAATTTTCCATAAATTTGCTCCCTTTGGCAGTTAGTGATCCTAAAGATATTTTCCAAGCTAAACTTTGCTATGACTACTCACAGGGTCTTCTGGAGAAACACATTTTCTTAATTACTCTAAGTTAAGAAAAAACACAGTGTTGCAACATGAAAGATCTACTGGGAAGAAGCTCTGTAGTAAGATGAATTTTTCTGTGAAGAAAACATAGAATTACAATTAATATTTAAAATAAATACTGGATGAAAAAACTAGTGACCCAAGCGTCTGTGAAGAAAAATGTACTGAAATGGAAATTGCTACAGCACAAAGAGAAAACAGAATAAGTAGGAACTTAGCCTGTTTAAGGACACAGTTGGAAGTGTAGGGGAGTAATGTGTCTGGGTTTTAATGCTTTTGTCCTACTGCAGCTGCACAGGCAAGCACAGGAAGGATATTCACATACAGCTGGACTGCTGGCTTAGGGGTAGCTCTGACTCATAATTTTTACCCTGCCAGATTCCTACACAGTGCAGGGATACTACTGCATAGGGATAAGGACACAGATGAATGCTCACCTTGGGTTTTAATAGACAGAATTTATGAGGACACATGCCTGTGGAAAAGACTATGAAGCAATGATACTTCAGCATGCCTTCAGAAGTTAACAGGAGTGATGCAGCTGTGCCAGCTTCCCAGACAGATAAAGTGAGCCCAGGGAGAGCTACAGAATAATCATGTCTGGTGTGTGAGTCAGCCCACTTAGCGCAGGAGTGCACTGGTGCCACACAGCCGCATGCCTGAGCCTTCCCTGCCTATCTGTCAAAGGTAATAGGCATCTCCTTTGCACAACAGCCAGAGCACTACTACCCCTCCTCCTTCAGCCCTTTTCAGCCCTATTTTCAGACAGATAAAAAGGAGGGAGTAACAATTTTGTACTAGGACTAAAGGTATCAAACTTATGAGATTATTGTTATTAAGGTATTCTCATTATCTACCCATTCCATTTTACTTTCAGGTAACAACATTTCAAATTATTCCTGTTACCTCGATAGTCAAAAATAGTTTCTTTTGGTGGTCATCCAAATTATCGTGGTTGTTACATGTAATCTATAAAAAAGGAAATATGTAAGTCCTACTTTAAAGATTATATGGGATCATTTTCTATCAGCATTAGATGAAATTATGGTGACAAAACAGATGGAAGAGTGTTCGCTGAGATATCCTCTGAAACTACTGGTAGAGCACACAGAATCGAGTCTTTTCATGTTGTCACTCCTGTGTAGCCTGGTACTGTCCTGCATCTTTCCCCTTCTTCATCTGATGCTGCAACTTGACCCAGAAAAGACCATGGCCCTGCCAAAGTTCTGCTACTTCAGGGTAAGGAAGCCTCTCCTAAGATTTCCTGCATACAGCTAGCCCTGCATAGTCCAAAAATCTATATTTGCACAAGCAAGTTATTCCTGTAGCTTCAATTTTATGGGGAAAAAAAAAAAAAAAAAAAAAGCAGTAACCTATTTTCTGTGATTTTCAGGTAGTTACTTCAGAAAAACCAGATAGGAGAAATTTCAGGTGAAGAGAAAAGATACATCCCATATTCAGGCCTCCATGATGAAAACTTGTTATCCCCACTCAGTTACTTTTGTTGGTGGAAAGGCTTCATGATCTTGAAGAAAATCATACCTTAAGTGAAACCAGAGTAGTACAAACAACACTTTCCAGTTCTGTGAGTGCAACCAGCAAAGTCCTTTTTGTAACAGAAGATGCAAGTTTAGCCCATCACAGCTGATATACACAAACTACAAACACAGTGCTAAGCTCATAGTTCTCAACCAAAAAGGAAATTAATTAATTGTGTGAAGCTGAGAAACCGCCAGACACATGGCTTGTAAGACAGAGAATTTTTGGCGTCTTATATTATGAAAGCAAGAATTGTGTATATTTAGAGAAACAGAACTTTTTTGTCAAAAAACTGTCTGAAGCACAAGTCTGATGTGGAGCATCTGAGGGAGCTGGGCTCATTGTCTGGAGAGAAGGAGGCTGACGGGAGACCTTATCACTCTCTACAATTCCCTGAAAGGAGGTTGTGGGATGCTGTCTTCTCCCAGATAATAAGCAAAAGAAATTGAAACAGCTTCAAGATGCACCAGGGAAGATTTAGACTGGATGCTAGGAAAATTTTTTCACTTAAAAGGTGTTCAAGCATTGCAACAGGGAAGGAACAGACTGCCCAGGGAAGTGGTTAAATCACTGTCCCTGCAGGTCTTTAAAAGATGTGTTGATGTGGCACTTGGGGACCTGGTTTAGTGATGGATTTGGCAGTGTCGGATCAATGGTTGGACTTGATGCTTTAAAGATCTTTTCCAACCTAAATGATTCCATGATTCTATGAAACTCTTGTCCAGATCTAATGGTGGCTTATGATCCTAAGAGCAAGATTTAGAGGAATGAGTAAAGCGGAGCAGAAGCTGCCAGTTACACCTTTGTGGTGTGTAATAAACACACAAATTCTTGTCACAATAGGACTGTAATGTCCAGCAAACTTTTATTCAGGAATGGTATTGGTTTAAACGGACTGCTTGAGGAGGTGACCTTTAGCATCTTTCAATCTACTTTTCTATGATTTTCTGTAATCCCCTGGAAAGATTCTCTGAAGGGCTTTAAATTTGCATAGGCTAAAAAGATAATTATTTTTAATGAGAACCATGATTTTAGTCTCACGGTGCAACTTCAAGGGTGCTACATAATGATAAGCATGTTATTCAGGCCCTGTGGAGCTTTCACAAGATAAAAAATGCTGCAACTATTCCCTACCTAAAGTTCAGTTTAAATGGCAATACTGAGTCACTAATGACACTGACAGCTTTTTCACCCTTTTCTCCTCTATTAAAACAAACAAAAAATTATGGCTTCCTTCTTTATATCAGTGCTTTAGTGTTTCTTCATACTGTTGATTTTTTAGTGTCTCTTCATTGTACCTAGAAAACCCCCTAATGTTTCTACATATTTGCACAACTAGGGAGTTTGAACTTTCATAGGGATTTTGCCTTAATTAAAATCTTTTGAAAAGTGAAGTTTGCTTCTTTTAAAAGTAATTGGATTAATGCAAACTTTTTCAGTGCCTACTTCAAACTAGTATAAATGGTCTGACATTAAATGAGGCTAAAAAGTCCCCAGTAAACTACCACTACTGTTATTAAATTTAATTAAGATAGAACAGCAGGCAGTTCAAATGGGAAAGTGGTGCACAAAAATGGAAGCACAGAAAAATTATTCTGATGTTGTCATTAAAGCTAATTGGAAGCAAGTGTTTCTAAATGACAGTATAATTAACAGGCTAATGAATACCAGATTAAGATTGTTATTAACAATGAAATTTGCAAACATACATGGAAAACTAGTTAGGAATATCACACCATTAGAGATGTTACAAGGTAAAACTCTGCAAATTATACAGCACTTCATCAGATGATGGTACAGAGCTCCAGCCATGTAGCAGCAATTAAACCTTTTGCCCTCTCACCCTCCTCTTCTCCAAATTAAGTTATAATTATAAAAAATTAGCTATAAAATGCATGTTTTGAGAAATTATGCCCTGCTAAAACTGTGCATAGAGCTCAGGGAAGTAGCACTGTTTGATAAGGCAATGATCAAAGTGGGGAGAAGGCCAATGGTTACATGCAGCCTAAGGCCTGAGGCTAAAAACAAGCCACAGCTGAACAAATACACATTTCTCACACACTGAGGAACAAGGGTTCTGCTAAATAAGGATAATGTGGTTTTATGCATAAATGAAATTATTTTCACTTTTAATAGGAGCATTTGGGCCGGTTCCTTTTCCCTGAACCACAGCAGATGGATCAGTGCTGGCTCAGATCTAGGAGACTGTCCTTCGTGTGTCAGTTTGTCACCATTTCAGCGCTTGCAGTGAAACCTCAAGGACAGAGCAGGAATGATGAGAGCTCTTGGTGAGGAGATATATATAATATAATATATTATACTATAATAAACAAGGTATATATATAATATAATATAATATAATAAACAGCATAAAAGGTGACCATGTGAACAAATTACAGAAGAGGTTGATGGTGTTTTAAGATTTCTTGTCCAAAAGATCTTGGCTGTGTTTGCAGTGCTATAAGGATCCTGGTATTCTTGCTAGCTTGTGATAGTATAACAAGAAGATATTATAGTTGAAGAAGTATTAGATATAGCAAGCTCTTCTCACTGGGAATGGTTTAGGTTTCATTCTGTTGTTGAAGAATGTGTCACAATTTCTTTGTACATTAAAACCACATTTGCAAGTTTGGGCTTAGGCATAAATTTGCTTGTCCTGAGTCTAATTCTTAACAAATACTATTATTACTTTTAGTCAGGAGCTCAGGCTCTAGAAGGCAGTGTTTTGATTTTATAGGCTTTTCAATAATGCAAAGATCATTGGTGAGGAAGAGAGTAATTAAGCAGACTTGTGACAGATCTTTGCCTCTGGTTAGTTTCTGCAACATTGTTATTTGTATACACACTTTACAAGAGGTTCATAGCAAGATGGGTTTGTCTTCTGTGAAATTTGTTAATATGAAGGACAGAACAAAAAGAGATATCTGACAGACAAATATAACCTTAGATGGCTTAGCATGTTGAAACGAATGAATGTTATTTTTCCAGAGGCTGCAAAAGGGCAAACATAAGGGCCTGAAAAGAATACAAGAGTAAGCCATAGAACAACCAGAATTCCTGGATTTGGGTTATAGTGGCACATAGGTCAAAATTGCAGGAGTTTTTAAGAAATCTGAGAGGGAAAAAGTGAAATGTTAAATAAAAACATAAAATCAGAATTTTAAAGAAAGAATGTACCTAACTAGCAACTACTGTATGAGAAAATATTCTACAAGAATAAATGTGAGAGTAAAAAAATGAAGGGAGAAAGTGATAAGAAGCACTTTACTGCAATTGTACCAGATTGCTTTTCTTAGAAGACCTTGCAAACTTCTAAGCATTTTTACAGGTCAGGAAGGTTCAAATTTTGTCATAAAAAGAATTTTGAGTGCTCAAATCTGAAGATTCAGGCTCCTAAACTAGAATATAAAACAGTATCATAAACAAGAAACTATTGAATACACACATGAAACTTTCCTTTTCCTCTACATAAGAATATCTTGATAAACACATATTTCATCCTTAATTGGGGCATGCAAACAAAATGAAGTGCATTGAACAAATTAATCCCAAAACTATTTTGTGGAAAACTAAAAACATGTGGAGGAGATAATAAAATAACACGCACAATGTTATTTTGTAAGAAGAGATGATCTAAATAAACTGAAGATTTATCTCATATTCCTTGACTCAAAAATTATAATTCCTTAGAAGCCAAGATCCTTTTCTTCACAGTAACCATTGGGAACCAAAGAAAATTTTTCATCAACTACTCTTTTGCCAAGATTGAAGTAATTAACATTATTTAAATACAACTCTTTATGTAATCCTTGCTTCACAGTACTTGACAGAGCCAGTAAGCTCCAAGCCTCATACTCAGTTATGTGGACAGAATGAAACTCTTAAAACATCAGTAAAATCGATCATATTTAACCCTGCAAAGAGACTGCATCTTGCAAGATAAGAAGTGGATTATTTCATCAGTTACCAAAATGACATAGTATCAAAAGATGAAAATCCTTGGCCGCATAGGCACTTTTTACCTGTAATCCCTTGGAAGGGAAAGGTATACCTTTACTGTTAGGTTGTGTTGAAATGACATCAGCTAAAGTCACTTTATTCCCAAATGAAGGCAAAACAATACAAATATTAAAACTGTTCCTTTATACATATCACTCTTTTGCTCTGCCCAAGTTCTTCTAAATTGTTTTGTGAGGAGAAGCTCTTACATAACAAAAGTTGTTATGACATGTTCACACTTACATAACACACTTTTTGGTTGTTGATGGAATTATAAAAAACCACATTCATGCTAGTGTGAAATATAGCCTTAGAGAATCTTCCTGAAACTGGCAGCAAAAGCAGAGCTCATAACTGAAAGAGCTATGTTTTGTTATTGAGTCTTGAGGCTCCTCAAAACCAGTGGGGAAAAAAACCACTACTTGTTTTATCAGACTATAAAAAAATACTTCCTATCTTAACCCCTGAGTAAAGCAACAGCACAATCATGATATTGATAGAAACAAGACACAGTTTTATTTGATGTAATCAATTTTATTTCTATTAAGCTGCAAATTGTTTTCATTGTCTGTGAGAGGGTGCCTTCTGTATAGTCCAGAAAATACATTTACACACTGCTTTTAGCTGCAGGATTTGCTGAAGTCCAGTTGGCTTTCTGGCAGGCAAAGCAAATTTCTGGCTGAAAGGGATTATAAGCATATTATCAGATATCCACAGGCACAGAGTGATGCTGGTTTTCAAATCACAGTATGCCTCACTACTGATGGCAGTATTTGTCTTGGGAACGAACACAGCATTATGTCAAGAGATTGAGCTCTTCCAAAGGATCATTGGATGGGAATTGCCCTGTGCAAGTTCTGTTTCCACACCTCTTGTGTTAAGCCCCTGGCTTTTAAGCATGGTGGGTATGGTCAAGGGGAGATGAAGAATGGACTATGTCAGTGCTCCACAGCCAGAACCTTTTCCCTGGTATGAGTCAGCAGATGGACAGACACAGTGGTGATTTCTGTCTGCTGGACCCACCAGTAAAACAGGTGAATGTCTATACTTTCTTCACCCTGCTGACTGACTTGAAAACTCAGCAATAAAAAAGTAGAGTTCACAATTCTTATCCTTATTTTTCAAAACACTTTAGCTGCTGAACTGTTGTGGACAGCCGTTCAGGTGTCTGATGGCTTGACCTGGACACCACAACCTTCCCAGAGAGAGGTCCCGCAAGACAGCTTTCCAGGAGTCAGTCCTTCAGCCACTGGGTAACCTCAGCAATGGGCAGGCACTTCAGCTCTTAGCAGTGATTTCAGCTCTGCCTTGCGAGGTGTACCCAGGCCAACACAGGGACAGAGACCGGAGCACCGTGTGGTTATTCCGCAGAGGTAGCGTTTATTCCAGCACCCTACAAAGGACCCCAGTTACGGCAGCTCCCCCCTGAACAGGGCAGAAATGGGGGGTTTTATGGGGAAGAGCAGGGGTGGTACAAAAGGGGAAAACCCAATCAGTCCCGAAAAATCTACATGGGGTTCTAAAGCATGCTGGGAGCTCACCATGACCACGAGGATTTCTCAGTCCAGGAGGGTTGGGAAGATCTTATCATAGCCCATTCAAGGGATATCTCTCTAAGGGAGAGGGCTGGTGTGTCCATCTGTCTCCACACTGAACAATATCCCGTGAGTTACATTTAATAGTGAAAAGTTCTCCACACAAACCTTTGGGCTTTAAAGGATGGGAAAAAAAGAAGGCTTAAATTCTGTAAAATAAATCTCCATTACTGCAGAAAAAAAATCCTCAGCGTATGGACGTAAGCTGAGCAAGCACTCAATTCTTTATCAGCTATGTACTATTTTGGTTTGGTATTTATTAATATTCCCCATCTGACAGTGGTTTCATTTACAGGTGTGCAAGGGAAAACTGAATTATAAGATTTATTTAGTTGAGAAGGAGAAGCTTATAAAGGTCAGCTCATGTAAAGAGGAGACATTACCACATAATTTCACATACTGCTTGCTATGAATATCATACAGTAAATAAATAGTAATTCCTAGCTTTTATATAGTAATTTTCACTTACATGTAAAACACAGCTAACACTTGAATTTGCAGTGCTAACTTCAAGTACACAGAAGAAAGTAATCTTGACAAAGCCAAGATTTGCTCACAAACCACAGAATAATTGATTTACGATGCAGATTTGCCATGGCCATTATAAACTAATTTGTCATTCAAAAGGTTAAGAAGCAAGTTGCTTCATCTACTTATCTTCTAAGGTGGGTGGGAGAAAGAATAAAAATATGAGAAAAATAAACAGCTATCTAAATAGCTAAAAATCCTAACCAGCATCCTATCTAAAAATCCATTTTATGTCTTCACTGGCCTAAGAATAGTTAAGATGCTTTTACTGAAATGGAACTTGTCTAAAAACTTACAAAATATAGTGAATTATCCTGAAAGATTAAATCACCAAGCTCCTCTCAACATTTACCCTTTCTTCAACTTGGAAATATTATTTTCCTGCTTCCTTTCAACATGTCCTTTTGATCTCTCTTCCTTTTTGCAATAATGCTCATATATTTTACTAGAATGTTCTATTATTTCATACTTCATATTTCCCACAGAACAGAATCAAAGGCTCTATAAAACCAATTAAGTAGGTTGTGACTCTTGGAACACAAATATTTTCAAAGCGTTAAGATATCATGTGCTTATCTGCTAACCTTGTTAATCTACATTGTGGAATTGTCTGTTCTTTTAAAGGCAGCACTTTCTCCTGTTCTTGTGATTCCTAGATGTGAAGATCTTCCATAAATCCTCCTCAAGAAGCTTGTGTTAATATTTTCACCCACTGAATTATGATCTTTAATCTTGACATTCGCACTTTAAAAGTACCTTCATCTTTCTACATGACAGCAATGCAGAAGTGAACTTTTTCCAAATGAAAAATTACCTTAGAAAACTTACTCTTCGCTATAAACATCTAATCCATGCATGCGAACAAGAATCCTTCTATTCATTTGTGGCAACAATATGAGCCATTATAAAAAGAGAGAAAGAAGTAATATAATATTTTGTTTCAGATAGGAAAGTAGTTTTCCTAAAAATGAAGATTTCTAAATTCTCCATAAAGGTAAGTAATTATCATGGAGCAGCAAATAACAGGCTAAACCAATTTATACCAGCTGATTTGTCCTTTACTTGATATGTGATCCAAATCTGCCTTTATCCCTAAAGATCACCAGTTTTCTGGGAAACATGGTAATAGTGAAAGATTGCAGCAAAGTAAAATGAATTTTTTTCACCTCTTCTGAAATGTGTTGTGGGATATTTCCACTGTAAACACCTGGGTCACAGTTTGAAAAGCACATTAAAAGATAATTATAAAGCTCTAACTCATGTAAAAGAGATCAGATGCTACAAGAACTTACCTATGGAATTTTTGGAAAGCCTAATTAAAAAATAATTTACAGAAAATGCAGTAGTTATTACTTAATAATATAAGAGAAGTAAATAAAAAAATAAGATTAGCCTGGGGTCAGCCCACCAGTGTTTGAGGGACAATGTGCTAGTGAGGTCCTTCAGTCTGTTGTCTCAGCAGGGGCAGAGGATGAAGATCCACATAGCAGCAAAGCCACAGGGATTATTGATGAGGTAGAAACCATGGAAATGCCTGAGGATAGGAATTAGGGCTTCTCCCTGCAAAAAGTTGTTGGGATTTGGTTGTCTAGAGTTCAATGAAAGTGACGATGATGTTGAGTGTTTAGGGGCATGGATCAGGGGAAAGGGAAAGACAGATGCCATGGTGGGAGTCTGTTGTACACCATTCAGCCAGGGTGAAGAGGCACACAGAATATTCTACAAGGAGCTGGGAAGAGTCCCACTCATAGGGGACTTCAGCATGCCAGATATCTGTTAGAATATAATAGAGCAGAGAGAAAACAATTTAGAAGATCTGTGGGGGTGTGTGGAAGAGAACTTCCTGATGTAGCTGGTAAGTGAGCTAACCAATGAAATTGCTCCACTGGGGCTGCTGTCCTATTGTTTTTTCAAATCCCCTCTTTGGGGCATGTTTATAAGTGAAGTATACATTTCAGTGTCAGACAACAGTTTTTAATTTGCCCCTGTTCAAAATATTTCTAGACGTATAATCTACAAAGTAGTGATTGAAGTGATGAACAAGTGATTGAAGACATGAGGGTAAATTAAACGTAGATGCTTATTTGTAGTGGTTTCTAGGATTAGATTAGCCTGTCTGTTATGCAATGTCCTACACCATGTTAAAATTCCAATGCCTCAAATGTCCAAATATTTACATAGAAAGGTTCAATTTGTTCTGAAAATGCAGCACAGACACACCTAGGATAGAAATCATGAACCACATGTGCACTCAGTTAGGGCCAAAATTTGTATGATGAAAGAGTTGTACTTTCCTTGTCTCTGGAAGTATTGTATAAGGGACATACTGCATTTACCTGAGATGCAAAGAGGGGCATTACCCAAAATTTTAGATTCATGACTGTTTTAAAAACAATATAAATCTCAGTTATCAAGAAAGCTGAAAATCACTGGGATCTTCAGTAATACAATTAAAATGTTTAACTTTATTTATTACAGGGAACAGATCGTGTCACCAAAAATCAGAAGTAAATTCTCTTTAGTAGGAGAAGCATAGAAGACAAATAGTGAGCAAATAGCACTGTGAACAAAGGGAGAATCCTGTTTCAAATCTGATGTGACTATGACAGCTTGCAAAGCTTTTTGCTGCCTGAGAGAGACAAGCTGTCTGAGGCACCTCCAGAGGACACAAGGGGATCACTGGGGAAGGGTCCCTGTGACCTGGCTTTGCTCTCACACTCCTCATTTGCTTCTGGCCAGTGGATGGCAGTCAGGCTGCATCGTGGGATAACAGGCCTTTGGTTTGACTTGGTGGGGGTTTCCTGTTGCCTTCCCTTCCTGAAGAACTGATGGATGTGTTGGGGTCCAGGCTGATAAAAAACAGGCTCAGGATGACTGCTCTCAAGATACGGGGGCAGAAAGAGTGAGTGCACCAGTCTAGATAGGTAATCTCCCATGCCTTCCAATGCCTCCCATTCTAGACGTAGTACTTGGACAAAATGAAAATTGGAGGAATAAGCCCACACATTTCATTACGGATGAATTCTGACAAGTTATTCCTTTCGTGACAGGATAAAAAGTCTAAATTATACAGGAGAAGCAGTAGCTGTCCTGACTTCAGTAAGATTTTCAACATCCTGTCCTATAAAATTAATATAAGCAAGCTAGAAATCAGTCAGCATGAGGGGCACAACCTGTGCACCTGTGAGATGGACTCAGGAGTGCTGTGCAGAGAAGAACCAATGTAATTGAAAGAAAGGAAAATTGGTAGGTCATTCAGGATTGTTCAAGCAGTTTCACTTTTGATGCAGCTTTCAAATGAAATCTCCGCTCACAAAACCTCAGGCAGTATTAAACAGAAAGAATGAAATGTTCTGGAAGGGAAAAGCAGACCACAAGATAATACCAAAAAACTTTTTCATGCATTTTCCACAGGATCCCCCCTTTGCTGTGCACCTTCCTTGAATGTCCTATTATGCCACATTCCTGAAAAGTTTTTCAGCACACTGGACATTTTGAAGAGAAGATCAATAAAATATCCACTAGGTAAGTTTTAGCCACGTGTGCTCACACTTTAGGGCAGAAGGATGGACTAGACATTGTCAAAAATCCTTTACAACTCAGTTTTTGATCTATTTGAACAAAGGTAACTCCCAAATTGTGTTATACACACAACTGAAGAACACTCCATATAAATGCTAGAACGTATAAACAACCCGAAATCACAATGATGGCCAGAAAAACAGCTTTTCTCTTTCTCAAGTGGGGAAGTAGTTATTTTTAAATTATCAGGTAAAATGTATCAATATGTCTAGTACTTTTAGAATCTCAAATTACACTACCTGTCCCTCAGGAATCACACAGTGGCCATTTATATTCCTGAAGAATCCTTGAGAAATTCACCAGTTTCATATATTCACCCTGCTCCTGAGAAATGTACAAATTAGCCCAAACCCCTCATTTTAAGCTAAACTTCCTATTTCATCCAGAGCACAAAGGATTTGATTTAAAGTTGCTGAATACAGCTTTTGCTAATTGGGGTGACTGGCAGTGAAAAAGGCCTCCCAGTCTTGTAGGTTAGGATAATAAGAACTTGCACCATCATCAGTTTCAGTTCACTTTTTCGTACATTCAGTGCAAAGACTTAGTCATTCCCTCTTGCAAAAGACAAAATGGATCTCTTGCTCCTCTGGAATGCCAGAAGACTGTTTATCTGATTCTTCAGTCTAAGTTTCTACTGAGAGGTGTATAAGAGTAGGTTAGAACTGATTTCATACAGTCATCCAGAAATGAAACAAGTAAACATGCAATTTTATGGACCAGCTCCATGTAATGTAAATCTTGGAAATCACAGAGTCCGCACCAGTATAAATACATGGAAAGGTTTGCAAGAAAGTGTTATATCAGCAGGAATTAAATTTTATCCCTCCCCTAAGCCACACAACATTGATTTTTAAAGACAGAAAACTAGCTACAATGGGAGCTGCACAAAAATAGATGCTGTCTGGTAAACAGTGGGAGTCACTTCAGGAGAAATCCTGTGGTTCGAACAAGCAAATGACAAGGTGTTGTCTGTAATGTAGGTATCTGGGAAGTGACAAGAAATACCAGAGTCTTTCATATCTGAGATTTTGGACAGATTTTATTGTTATTTATTTCTCAGGGGATATTACATCCACTGTTCTTCTGGAGCATGCCTACACTGAACGCTCATCCATATCTTGCAAGTTCACTATTTACTGTCTACATTACACAGGATTTATAGACTAACATTACTGTGTGTAGTTGCACTCTCACAAACTGAAATCTTTTTGAGTCAATGTATTTCTCTGAGTTTAAACATGATTTAGTTCCTTGATTTGCTTTCCTTCCTAAGGCTCACCTATCAGTGCTTGAATTCTTATCTGTCCTGTACAGTCTCTTTAGCGCTTTCATAGTGCTTACGTCTCAACTTTTTGCCAGTGAAAAAACATCTTTATTGATTAAAGTTCACTATATAGTTTTTTTTTTTTAATATTTCAAATATTTCTGGATGTTACTCTTTGGTTATATTTGACTAAGCACTGTACAAGTACACAAGACAAAAAACACCAAAGCAACCATGGGTGTTTTGAGTTTCAACTCTTCAATAATTTTTTTACAAAAGCCTGCTTTTTTTTTTCTCCCACATTTTCAACTCTGCAGAGAATATAATAATGTGTTGAGCATCTTTCATTTATTATTTTAATACACACAAACTTTGATCCAAACATAATGGCAAAAAGTTTTGGCTTACTGTGTTTGCCTAGTTTGGCCAATGTTGCTGCAGCAATTTAAAGGGCTGCTGCTTCATTACACTCTGTGCTAGGACACAGCCAAGAAGTTTGCCTTTGATTTTTCTCTATTTGGAACAATCTGGAGCAGATTTCCAAGCCCACTGGAGAGTAACAAGAACATCAAGTCATATATCAGGGATAGCTAGATCAATCAGTATTAGGAAATGCAGTTTGCACCTGCAAGCCAGCCCCATGTCGGACATTCATATAGACAGTTCATGGAAGCTGCTTACTGGACAGGTGGAGTTCAATAGCCTGATACGGGAAATCCTGTCCATAAACACTTTGCTGTTTTTGGGGTACATGAAGCACACACAGATAAATCATCAGGGAAACAGAGAGGACTGGAAAGGTGCTGTACAGTTCTCCAGCTCCTTGCTACTGCATGATTTCCTACAATGAATTTTAGTCAGCTAGGCCAGACAGTCATGAGGCAGAGAATGGGAAAGATCAGAGTGAGCAGGGAGAGTTAAAAATGGGGAATCTCCATTCCTATGCATGCTGGACATTTCTGTGTCCCTTGTGGCCCCAGTGAAAGCAAAGGCACAGCATTCAGAGGAAGCTGCTGTTCCTGAATAACAGGTGCTCTGTGGAGAGGTAAGAAGTAACACATGGGGAGCATCACTGGTCTGAGTAATAAACTACTGTAAACTACTAATAAACTCTCAGTGATGACGTACAATAAACTACTGTAAATCCCACGTCTGTCCTGGATTAGGGCAAATCTGGGAGAAACCCTCCAAAGGGGGCTCCCCCAGAAAACAAACCCACACAGCCCCTTTCCCCCACTGGTTCGGGAAGGATTCCTCGGAGAGAAGTGGAAAGAACCTGCTTATTTAACAAGCACAACACCGCCCGCACACAAAATGAACAATACTAGATGACAACACTTTCACCTCTCTGAAAAGGATGACAAATTCAGAAAGTCTTTCCTGGGAGTGGTCTCTCTGTTGTTGCTCCCTCCGGCGCTGGGGATAGCTGCTGCAGCCACAAGATGTAAACTCTCGGTGTTTCCCAGGTCCCAGTCCAGAGCAGGTTTGAATGGTTTCAAGAAGGGAAGGGAAAAAACAGTCCAGGGAAAACTCTGGACCGCTGCGCTACACTGCTAACAGAAGCAAAAAAGCAAAAGCAGAGCGGGAGCAAAGCAGGAGCAAAGCAGGAGCAAGAGCAAAGCAAAGCAGCAAAAAGCAAAGCAAAAAGCAAGAGCCGCACTATGTACTGCCCCGTCTCTCTGTCCCGCCAGCCGTGGGGGAGCAGGCTGATAACAAACCAAAACAAACCTTGCTCTTCAGAGCCAGTCTTGAAGGCACAGTACATAATATCCAGCACTAACAGAACACACGACTGGGGATACAAGCATCATAACCTCACCCTAGGACAAGGTCTGAGATGAAAAATGACCAATTGTTGATGGTAAATTTCAAACCACCACCTTTTCATCAACTAGCCAAAATTTTGCCAGCTCCCAGAGCATTCACTCTTTCTGTACATAGTGTACCATATATTAAGACTACCTACAGAAAGCACACTGATTTTTTTTTATGTAAAGGAGTGATAATGTAGGGTGTAGTGGGAGCTCAAGATTCCACAAGTGTCATAATATATTTTCATATATTCTCTTTATATTCCCTAGAAGTCTGAAAGCAGTATGACAAAACTAAAGATAACTTTGAATTTGGTATGACTCCTAATTTAAACTAGTTGGAGAAATCCCTTTCCTTTTTTTTTTTTTGCTAAATACACTGTGTTGTGCAGTGTCTCTTAAATTTTTAGGGTTTAGAATACATTCTATGTATGTGGTAGCTAAATATCTTGTCTTCTCTGTTTATACAGAAATTAGTTTTCACGGAGGGTTTTATACTTCTGTCACAAAAGCTATGATCATTAAAGAGACAGTTGTATTACAGCATAAAGCATAAGACAAGAAATTTGATACAAATGTATCAAATGTAAAGTTATTTTACTTTAATATTAAAGAAGAAAAAAAGGGAAATTATATTGATGGAATGCACATCATTACTCAGTTGCATTCCTCTTTCATCTCTCCAGTTTATTAATGTCTCTCATGTTATTCTTTCTAGTAGGATTTATTTGCATCCTCATAAAAGTTAGGATCACATTTTCCTGTGTTCCTTAAAGCTTCAACTACAAATGGTGAAGTGAGCCACAAAACAGGCTGCTAACCTCAGAAGGGGTGTCTACATGGACTAAGACTGAGAGATTTTGGGAAAATTTGTTGGCTGAGAGAAAAGGAATCCACCCCCCCGCCCCCGCCAAGAGACTCAGTTTGATTGTTATAATGTAAAATTTTGACCCTTCCACTCACTGTTGTGGAATTTCTGTTGAAAAACACTTAGAAAATGCTTGTCTAAAAAAAAAAAAATTATACATGTTTTGGATGTTGTGCTTTATACTGCATAAAGGTGCTGCTTTCAGGGGAGGATTTTGAGCTACAGGTCCCGGTTGGAGGCAGAACCAGTGCAGCCAAGGGCATTTAAACCCTCAAAGGTTCTTGCCAGCCCTGCTACTCGGCTAATTTAAGCATTGCTCTGTTCAGTGTGAACAACCTAACAGGGAAATATGCCTCCTTCCCCAAGGCACTGCTGTGGGCTCCAGCTAGCCAGTGCAGAAGGTGCCAGTCATCTGAGGTCAAGTAGCACAGCACCTAATTTCAAAGAAGCACTTGAGTTCTGTTCCTGTAGGAACTATCTTGGAGTGTAAGGATTAGACTCATCAATGGTTTTGTGGATTTGGCATGTAGTTCCCTGCATCAGAGAGTGTGAACTGCAAGAGCTTTGTGGTCTGGCTGCTCCACTCAAGTCTGATTAACACAGAGAGAAATAACACAAGTATAATTTGAGAGAACTTCTATAGTGAAGGGATACCTTTTGGGATGTTAGGCAGCTTTTTTTTTTATTTATAGGGAACTTAAATAATTTTTTAAATAATTAATTTATATGTAGAATTTTCCTATCATGCAATTTGAAGAGCAACTTTCTTAGGAAAACTTGTAGGCTGAAATACTGCAAATACTTTGTCTAAATAGAGTAGTACTTGCTCAGGTGGCACTTAAGATGTTATGCTCCTAAGACAACTCCAACGAAGAGCTGCACATTTCTATGTGTTAACTTTTTTCACAGATTCAAAACATATTTTTACACATTTTATGCATTAAATGCCTTTCCCCTTGTTTTACTTTTGCTCACTTAGCAACTGACCTGGTTTTGCTTGGAAACACTTCTTCTTTAAATAGGAATAACTCATTCTTGGTGGCAGTAGTTGATAAATTATGACAGAAATATTGTGCATGATTCTGAAAGGCATAATAACAATGTCTCTCCAGATGTGCCTAGAAATTAAATACCAGTTTTGCAATGCCAGTTTTTAATAAGCAGTCTGAAGAGTCTATAATTTAGGAAACATTACAATTTAGTATGAAAAAAAGAGACAGATTATAGCCCTGTACGAGCCATGAAGCAGAAGTTGCCTAGATTTTCAGAGGGTACACCTTCCCACCTAGTAACATGTTTAGTACATGTTCTCTTACAGGAGTTACTGCTCCATAGAAATATTTCAGTCCTGTTATTGGTATGTGTGGTTACAGCACTGGTGCAGAACAGATACCAAATTCGTTATGTGTATGAACATGATAATTTCCAGAAATGCACCTTACTATTTTATCTAAAAGACAGATTGATGTGAGTCCCTCGTCATACAAGCTCCCCTCTGTCCTGTCCTTCTCAGTAGTAAGGCACTCTGCTCCTGGCCTCTGTCACTAGAATCAAGGCTCACCTTTGCTTAACCACCATGGAGTAATGGTGAAGGCTGCTGGGATTCCTGGGATGTGACTTTTCAGAGGCAGAAGGCTGTTTTCCCTGGATCTACCTCCTCTGGCTGCCACACTGGCAATGGTGGAGGGAGCCAAAATCGTACATCCTTATCAGCTCTTTATATCCACCCTGTCAACTACAGGAAGAAAACAAATTCCTAAAGTTTCCTATGCAGAAATTCATAGGGTTGATAATTCATGGTGTAGTAGTTCAGCCCTGGAGCAAAAATTCAAAGACAGCAGGAATATTATAACAACAACAACAACAACAAAAAGTACTTTGGAAGAGATAAGTTTTAAATTGCAATTATCTTCTACATGTGCCTGTATATTTGGGTTCAGGTTTGCTAAAAGTTTTGGAATTCATTTAAAGACAATTAAAATCATTATAGAGCATTATGGCTTATCAGAGCTGAGAACTTACCAGTGAAGGTCTTCATTTCAAGACCTCTTATTAAAATGACTGATACTAAGATAGTAGGTAAGAAGAGCGTAGTGCATTCCCCTCTTTAAGCATTTAGAAATTTAGCAAAGGAAGTTGGATTTGGGCTGAGTCAGCTGGGGCCATCCTACAGGGGTCTGTTTTTGCTAGAACTACTGGTTTTTGTAAACCCACCCGATCACATAGACTGCTCTGGAAGAGCCTTTCTCCCTCCCATTTCTTCACTCCTGTTCCTGTATCCATACTTCCTCTTCTGGTGTTCAGCAACAGAACTAACACCAATTCCAAAGGAATTCCACGAGAATATGGGCAGACTTTTAGGAAGAGAGAAACCACAAATTTGTTGATGAGAGTCACGCAATTGCACAAAACATTTGGGTAATGTTGCTTCAAACCAGGATGGTCATGTGTGAGTTTTCAGTTTTCCTGCTTTAGTTCCAAAATGACAGTCATATATCTGTTTTCACTTTACTGTTTGCATTCACATTCTTTGTCACTGTAGTTAAAATGCTAAGTTATAATTTAGTTGCTCCTTTAGTGAGAATAATTGCCAGTTTCTTGCCAAACAGCCTGTGTCCACTATAAATTAAACTTGCATAAATTAGAAATAGTTATAAATGATTCTGCTTTTGATAATCTGAGAATAATTTCTGCCATAAATAAACACCTTGGTATGGCTAGTAGCAAGTAGATGATTATAAAATGTCTCCTGTGTAATTAGGGAGCACATTTTTGTGTAATTACAAAAATGAATGAGAGTTAAATTTTGAGAGAGTGCTGGTGGTATTGCCACCCTCCTGTAATATAATATATACTGACACTAGCATTACTTTTATATACAACTAATGTAATTGTTAGGAATAGTTTTTATATTAAGTTAGAAATATATTCTCAACTTCAGAAATGCCAGCAAAACACAGTGCTTAAAAAAAGAACAAACTCAGAGAGACAGTTAAAAAATCCACTCTATATGCAATGATTCTATTTTGCTGTGTTCAAAGGAAATTGTTGGGAAAGCAAGGTATTCGTTCCATATGCTCACATAATTAGCTAATACCTCAGTCTTTGTGGGCTTGTTTTTGTCTGTTTGCTTATAAATTTCTCCTAGTTTAGAAAATTATATCAAATTTAGCATAGCAAAATTATCACATCAAAGAGGAAAAAAAAAGGAAAACACTCAATTTTTTTTCAGATTTAAACAGTGGAAAATATGAGACACCTTGGGATCCAAGTCCAAGTACATACATGTAATCACATGTATACTTGATATCATTTACTCTCACTCTTTGAGCTGGAATGAGCTGAAGAAACAGATATTTATGACCACACTTGTCTGAAAATAAGTGCTCTTATCACAAGACAATTAATAAATGGATACGTTCCTTTGGTTTAAATATTTACCCAAGCTGATGCTTTTCCTGTAATGCTGGCACGTCTTTTCATAATCTATCACTAGCCGTGGAAAGTCTGTATTTTTATTTTTGCTTTCAAATCCTGCCCGGGTTTCTAACAACTGCCAGGTGAAGCAGATTTCATCTCTCATGTCTCTCATGTCTGTCCACCTGCTTAAAAACTGACATTCACAGCCTGCACTGAGGCAAAGGAGCACAAGTAGCTGCCTTTCTGGAGGCACAGATAAGTTATCATGTGAGAGAGCCAAGAGTCCCTGACAATCACAAAATTGTGAGTTCAGCTTTTTTTTTTTTTTTTTGTTCTTTGCAGTGGCAGTGATGGCAAGTCAGAACCCATGCAGAAGGTAATTAATGTGTTGGCATTTCATTCCAATTCCTTCTCTGCAGAATGGATGCTGGACTCAAATGTTGGACCACAGGACACCAGGGTGCCAAGAAATGGCAGTGAGCTGTCCCACACAATGCATTTTTTATGTAGCTGCCTGTAACTACTCTCTGGAAACATTCAGTCCCAGGTCCTATTTCCCTCACTTGTATGACAGCTGTTGAAGATACAGAAGTCTTGTTTATGTTCACAAATAGATTTTTTGGAATCTTTCTGTAATAGAATATGCCAGCGCAGTGAACTAACTTTTTATATGTTTTATAAGTAGTGTTCCTGAAAAAAATATTATTTCACTGAGAAACAAGAAGGAAATACCCAGCTCCAGAAACTCATCTCTTCTTCAGTAAGGAGTCAGTAATTTCTAAAACCCTGTCATTTAGCTGCAGAATATTTTTACCAGCTCTCACTGGGAGATGCACATAATAACAACTAGCACCCAGAACAGCACAGCCGAGGATGTCAAAAAGATTGCACAGAGATCAAGAACTGTTTTCACTGTTGCCTCTTGAATGCATGAACCTTACATAGGATGGCTCCTGGAAACCTGACAGTACTCCTGGGGAGCTGCTAAGCTTTATCTTCAAGACATTCAAGTTTACCTCAAGGAACAAAAGGTTTTTTATGATGAGGTGTCTAGGCAGGACTTTAGGTGTACAGCTGCCATTCCCAGTGATTATTATAGACCCTAAACCTCCACTTTTCTTTACAACTAAAAATCTAAAACTCAGTATTTCAATGCAATTTTCAGATTAATCTTTTCATTCTAAGGATACTCTTCTGCTGGCCTATCCCACCTCCCTGCCCTGTTGTTCCACAGCAAGCCAGATGAAGAAGCCTTTTGGAGAAGCTCTTCTTTGTCCCCATAATCTTCTTCCATGGCTTCTTGATGTTGTCATGAAAAGCCACTGCACTTTCACTCCTAAGGCAGCCGCGCCAGTAAAAAAAACCACTGTTCTCGTTGGAAAGAGGAGGAGTCACAGCACAAAGCTACAGTGTCTGCTTCCAAGGTAGGCAACTCTGCCCAACCCTGGTCAGAAGGTTACACTTAAGCTACGAGGTGCAGCAAAAAGGGCACAAACCATAAACCTTCTTACCTTTAGGGAATGCTAAGCTGGAATGTCCAGGAAGGTCCATGCTTCAGATAGCAATCAGCCAGCTGCCTTTCGTGTTTGGCACTCACTTGCCTGCCTTCTAAATTGTAGGCATATGTATTTCCCCGCAGTTCTTTCTGTGTTGTTTTGTTTAGGTTTTTTCCCCCCAAGTTTGAAAGTTGCTAGGAAATGGCAGTAGGAAATCCCTGCGGTCTGCTTTGTCGTGAGAATAACTTCTACCTTATTAGATACAAATTTATTTATGTAACAACTGAAAGTAAAACAGAATGGAGGAGGGGGTGGAGCATTTGCTGCTGTCACTTGTGCAAACCTTATCCTAACTTCTGTGTCCTGTCGACTTGCTGCTCAGCACTCCAAGATTTGTGAGTATTTCACAACTTTTGACATCCTCTTGTTTTCTTTTTTTCTTCATTAGAAAGATGAGGGAACTTAGAGCTTAGTTTCAAATTATTAAATGTTTTTAAAAGCCATCTAATAAGATTTCTTATGAAAGACATAGTTTAAGTACTGTATTTAACCTTGCACTTGGCACCTGTTTCTCTGTTCTGCTGTGTTAGAGAAATCAGCAAATAGAGAAAACTGGTGCTAGCCTTTGAAAATTTGTCATTGTTTGCTAACAAATTCACTCAGCAAAAATGAGGAGAAAACAAAGCTACTGCTCGGAGCCTCATTTAATATAGCAAAGACAGAGGCAAAAATCTGGGAGAAAAGTTATTTACTTCTTAGTGTAAACAGTTGAAAGAGCATTAAATGCAGGCAGAGAACAGAAAATCTGCAGGCAGTGCAATCTTACTGAAAACAGTGACAGAGTTTCTGTAGATGATAGCAGTGTTATAGAGAGATTTTAGTCAGTAGCAAACAAGAGTAAACATATGCACTGGTGAGTCTTGTTAAAAATAACACTTTCTGCCTAGTCATAGAATCATAGATTCATATAGGTTGGAAAAGAGGCAGAGATATGGGGAAGAGAAACTTGTCACAGATTGTATTGTCACAACCTGCACAATTATATCTGTATAAGTCTAATAGGAAATTCTCCTTCCTGTGCACAACCACTATCTTGCAATTCCTTCTGCATAAAGAAGAAATTTTTAGGCAACTTACTTTTAAGAGAGTCTTATACTGTGGAGAAAACTCCTGACGATAATTATCACAGCATGTTTGGCTATACTTTCCAAATAGTACATAGTGAAGTCCTTCCTTTGTCTCTCAGGGTGTTTAATTCTATTTACAGTTACAAATTAATTTGGCATATACCAGTTAAATGGAAACTTACCACTAGTTATTTTGTCTTGGAAGAAGATAACTGTAGATTAATATAGTCTAAACAAACAGCTATTAACTAGCTCAAACAGATATTAACTAGCTCAATAGAGGTGATAAATTTGGGAGTCTAGAGGGCTGTTTGAAGCTTAGAGTATGTCTTTATAGCTGTGCCCTGCTCTGCACCAGCACCAGAGGGCAGCAGTGGGCAATCCCTGGTACAGGGGCTAGTGCTCTGGGAATGGGGATATCCAGGGGTGTGAGAGAAACAAACTGCTGGAATCCCCAGACAAGCCCTGCATGACACAGGGGATTCCTGCTTCTCTGCCTGACAAAGCACAGTGACTTAAGAGATGGAGGAATGTTGACAGGCTCCTGCACGTCTCATCTGCTACTGTCCCAGCGCCCCAGGTGACCTGGCACATGAGGTGAGAGGCTCTGCAACTGGAATGGAACAATAATGAATAGGATGGTCCAATCTGGTTTGCAGTTGTCACTAAAGTTAATTCAGCCTGTGCCCCCCGTCAAAAATACTTACATAAAAAGAAAAAAAGGCAGATTGATGTCATAGAAGATCCTTTCTGAAAGGAACAGAAAGACCCATATGCAGACCAGACAGGCTTCTTCAGGAAGTGTGCATCCTTCCTGGGGCCTGGGTTAAAGATGTAAAGTGAAAGTGTCGCCCTGTGGCACAACCCTTTGGTTATTATCCAATTTCTGTTTTTACAGGTAGGCAGTGATGAAGTTGCAACAGGAAATTCAAGGGCAAGTAAGAGACTCCAGGGTCTTGGGATGATTGTTAAGGGATCAGGAGTACAACTGTCACTGTCCTCTATCCATCCTGTTGCAGGGAAGGAATGGTACGATCCAACAGACCAATACTTGGCTCCAAGCTTAGTGTCACCCACAGAATTTAGGGATTTTGATCATGATTTGGTCTACTTAACACTAGACCTTCTGGCAATGGATGGGGTACATCTGTCCCAAAGGAGGAAAAGGATCTTTGCGCAGAAATTAGCAGGGCTTATCAAAACAACTTTAAACTAAAATGGGAAAAGTGGTAAAATCAGGCTCACTAGAGGCAAACTGGAAGGTAGCCCACCAGTTTTTGAGAGACTATGTGCTAGCGAGTTCCTTCTGTCCACCACTGAAGGCAGGGGATGGAGATCCATATGGCAAAAAAGACACAAAGGTCAGTGATGTTTTGGAAATCATGGAAGCACCTGAGAATGGTCATGTAAGAATTAGAGCTTCTCTCCCCAAGGAGGTGGTGGAATCAGCAGCTCAGCTGAAGTGTCATTACACCGATGCACACAACATGAGCAAACAGGAGGTTAAGCAGGAAGAAAATTAGGAGGGCCAAAACCCAATTGCGGCTTTATCTGGCTACTGCCCTAAAAGACACACAAAAAAAAATTTCTGTGAATACTTCAGCTACGGGACCAGACCTGTCAGTCTGACTGTGCTGCTGGGGAAGGTCATGGAGCAGATCATCTTGAGTGCTATCCGGTAACAAGTACCAAGGCAACCAGAGGATCAGGCCCAGTCAGCAGGGCCATAAGGCAAGTTCTGCTTGTCTTATCTGATTCCCCTCTACAACAGTCTTCTGAAGAAACTGGATAGTCATGGGTTGATCTGATGTACTCTTTGCTGAGTGAAAAAACTGGCTCGTTACCCAAGCCCAGGATGGTGGTGAATGGAATTAAACACAGCTGGCAGCCAGTCACCAGTAGTGTTCTCCAGGGTTTGGTGCTGGGGCCAGCCCTGTTCAGCATCTTTATCAATGATCTGGATAAAGGTGTCAAGTACCCTCAGTCTGTTTGCAGATGACAAGTTGGATGGGAGTAGTGACCTCCAGGAGAGTCGGAAGGCTCTGCAGAGATCTGGACAGGCTGGATCAAGGGACCGAGGACAACTGTTTGAGTTTCAACAAGGCCAGGTGCACAAGTTCAATCCCATGCAACACTGCTGACTTGGGGCAGAGTGGCTGGAAACCTGCCTGGTGGAAAAGGACCTAGGGGTACTGGTTGACAGCAGCTGAGCATGAGCTAGCTGTGTCCAGATGGCCAAGAAGGCCAATAGAATCCTGGGTTGTAACAGGGATTAGCGTGGCCAGTAGGACCAGGGCAGTGATTGTACTCAGCACTGGTGAGGCCATACCTTGAGTGCTGTGTCCAGTTCTGGGCCCCTCACTGCCAAAAAGACACTGAGGTGCTGCAGCATGTGCAGAGAAGGACAATGGAGCTGGGGAAGAGTCTGGAACAAAAGTCCTGTGAGGAGCAGCTGATTGAGCTGGAGGTGTTTAGCCTGGAGAAATGGAGGCTTGAGCGTAACACTATCGCTCTCCACAAGTCCCTGAAATGAGGTTGTAGCCAGGTGGAGATTGATCTTTTTTCCCCAGTGAAATAGCCCCAGGTTGTGCTAGGGAAGGGTCAGATAGAATAATACAAAAAGTTTCTTCACCTACAGTGCTCAAGCATTGGAACAGGCTGTCCAGAGAAGTGGTAGAGTTACCAACACTGAAGATCTTTAAAGGACACCTAGGTGTGGTGCTTGGGATAATGTCTGGATTCAATCATCTTAAAAAGGTCTTTTCCAACTTAAACAATTCTATGATGTAATTACGAATGCTTTATGTCTTGCTGTCATTATGAATGTTTGAATTCTCTGGAAAAAATAAGACTATGGTCAGGTTCTGGGGAGATCAAAGGACCCTGAGCAATTCAATGTGAATCAAGCAAAAGACATTTATTGTGCTTCTAAACATTGTTTATATTTACTTCCTATCTTGGTCTACACAGTCACACATTGTTTAATTGGTAGCTCTGCTTTGTCCATGCATCTCTTTATTGGTATCTCTACTTTATCCACAAGGCAAGCATGCATCTCTTTCTTAATCTAGGTGGTAGATGCTGTAAGCGTAATTTTACTCGGGTTGACACCCCTTTGTCTGTCAGCAACTTTTCTGTTTCTTCTTTCTTCTTGCAACATCAGCTTTTTTATCCACAAAGATGACCTTGTTCTTTAGTTCCAGAAGGTTAGGCTGATTCATTTAGTACATGTCCATTTTCCTGTAAATATGATCCTACAAGATCCATTCTAAGGCTGCCTAAGAGTTCACTGAAAATGGAGAAGGGTCACAGGGGACACAGGTACAAGCTGATGTGGAATAGTTGGGAAGTATGGATAATATAATGCTAGATTTTTTCTTATGAGTGAAAAGTTTATCCTCAGCTTCCAGTATCTTTCACGCCATGGACAGTGATATATTTGACACAAACCTCCTAGTGTCAGTTCAGGGATCTGCCAGAACATTTCCCCTTTTCTGTGCTCAGAGAGTTCAGCTTGTGCAGCCAGCACAGCAGGGAGAAAGGCAGTCTGGAACAGCTGGCTATGAGACATTCCATTCTATCCAAACAGTGTGGTTTGTGACCCAGAATGGGTCACTGCTTTGCAGGCCAGCACAGTACTGCTGCTTGCAGGGATCAGGGAAGCGCAGCAGCGCATACACAATTTTTGGAACAAACTTCTTAGTCTGCACAACTAACATTTATTCCTCCTGCTTTTTTACATGACTCAGTCTTATTGCTATACTCTCTATTTCAACATTGCACCGTCACCGTCACAGGGGCTAAAACCCAGGAGAGTGAATATTCATGCATTCCTGGGTTTGTTTTTTTTGTTTTGTTTTGTTTTTTTTTTTTTTGTTTTTTGGGGGTTTTTTTGTTTGTTTGGTTTTTTGGGTTTTTTTTTTTTGTTTGTTTGTTTGTTGGTTTTTTTGGGTTTTTTGGGGTTTTTTTTTGAGACTTTTCTGTGCACTTAAACACTCATAATGGAAGATAGTGATTTTAAAGGTTATTTTAACTACAGGACTGTAATTCACTGCCAATTCTCATTATTATAATACATTCCCAATTCTCTACACCAAATTATAGTGCTAGGCAAAACAAGAACATCCCAAAAAATGTCCATTTGCTCTCCATGCATGCTAAAATTTTTCTAATTTTGAAAAGTATTTTAAAAGTAATTGCTTCAAAATGGAGGGAGGAAATCGCTACTCTCAGTTACTTATTATCTCTGATTTCTCAGAGAAATGTTTATGAAGCAAAATCTCATTTTCTATAGCAGTTCCCAAATTTAAAGACATTTTCTCACTCAGCTGAAGTGTCTGATTCCCATTTTACAGGTTTTTATAGGACAGAAATTCATTCCAAGAATGAATACTGACATATTAACAAACAAGGTGATAGAGTTTTTTTCTGCCAAGAGCAAGCTCTAGTGGAAAGCACTATTAATGGTTCCCTGTGGGAATACATGCTCAGAACTCCTTTTTGAGCCAAGGTTTAATGGGACAGAACCATGTTGGAGGCCCCTGATACCTACACAGACAGATTATTCATTCAGAGGAAAGAACTTCTGGTTTTATACCATTGATCCCATACAGATTTACCTTCTCACTGCCTCTGTGCCAAACAGAGAAGGTTCCTGCACACTGGAAATTCCTGTGCTCTTGCTGGTCCAGTGCTGTTCAATATGGGTCCTGTGATCCTGTGCTCAGAATGAACCTGAAGGCAGGACCAGAAGAGAAGGGCATTTCATCCAAGCTGCCTGTACTTTATCAGTGTAAACAGAGATTTCACTTGACCAGGACTGAGTGTCCCCCTTGAGATAATAGTCTGTACAACTCTCTGAGAACTCTGGTCTAGGATTTCCTCCACATCCTTTAACTGACTTGGGTCCTGTTCTCCATCATCCATCAGGATTTATGGGTGGCTAGGGCTAATTTTTTATATCATGATGAGAGCACAAAGAATGCAGTCACCTTGGCAGCTAATAAAAGCTTTCTGTCTTCCATTCATAAACCAATGCACTACTGTAAAATAAGGAAACTGATTCCTATTTATCTACTTATTATTTCCCTTAGAAATTAGTGAGGAATAGCAGAAATATTTGGAAGCCATCAGGAGATGTACTGTATAATTAAGCTGCTGTCCCTGCTTATAAGTTATTATAAGAAGGTTACCAGATATTTGCATCATTACAAATTATCATACAGTATTTCATATTATAACAGATGAGGTAGGTCCTTAGTGGGAGCATAGGTTGATCATTTAGACATTGTTGATACAGCTGCTACACATTACAACTGAACAATTTAATAGTTTACCAATTGACTATAAGGTCAATGCTTAAATATTCTTCACAAAAAAATGGTGGATGGAGTTTTTTTGCCCACCGAGGAATTGCTTGTAAAAGACTGTTTTATAAAAATATATGTAGACCAAAAGGGTTGCACTCTGTAGTAGCTTAAAAAGTCTTATGCCAAAGTTGCTAATCCAGCCCACTCATGACTAAAATTTATCAAATATATTAGGATGTCTTTTTGTAAGTAAAAAATTAAAGAGAAGAATATTTACTGGCTGCAATTCATTTTTGAGTAGATGGACCATCATATTCTAAACTGCTAGTCAGGAGTGATTCCCACTGCACCTTTCCATGGCTGCAGTGTCTTCCAGAAGGCAATGAATATCAAGTGTTGGTAATTTTCTTCCCTGGAGTTTAAGCTATAAATAAGGGCAGTGTGGGAAAGTTTATTGTCTCTGCTGGAGAAAGAACCTGATTTCATTGACTATGTCGTGTCACCATCTGCCATGGACTGTGTTTGTGAAGATACAAATTAGACAATGCAGGTGTTGAGCTAAAAATCTTGTGAAGAACATATATAGTAGAAGACCCATTTTTGGTAAAAGAATAACAAGAGTGACAAGGTTTACTTCACATATCTTAAAACTAATTTTAACTGTTAATATGTTGTTAACATACTATTAACATTGGTTCTTTTTTCGTTGATAAGCAACATGATAGAAAGTTGGGCATGAACTCTGCAGTCTCTTTTGATGCTGCATTGGCTAATTAAGAATTATGGCACCTCCAGCAGTGGGGCCTGCATATTTTCTGGCAAGTGACAAAACTGCTGTCTGTTTTCTTGTAAGGGAAGAAGCCCTTACCTGCCCTTCCAGAACTAAGAAATTCTCTATGGGAATCTGTGTGCCTGACTTCTGAAAGCTGCAGCTGGTTACTGCCACCAATCTACTTGTAAAAGGAAAAGCCATCAACATGAGCACACTTGCTCAAAAATAATGAATTATATCTGTTAGTATAAGCCGTACAGTCAAGTTGGCTCAGGCTGAATGTCAAATTAACCTCAGGCTGAATGCCATGAAAATAATAAAGACAGAAGAGGCATACCTGTTAGAACAATGGTGCATGGTGTGCTTATAATAACACAGGAATGTGAGTCACAGTGGCTCTGTACTCTACAAAGTACTGTAACCTTTGTCAGAAAAACAAGTGCAGTTTATTTCCTTGACAGTGTACTTTGGCAATGGTGTAGCTACTAGAGTTTTTCTTTATGCTGCTTCTTGGAAGGATGAATAGGTCAATTGTTCCTTCACATTCCTGAGGTTTGATTAATGCTGGAATTATGATTAGTTGTACTTGGGGCTGCCACATGCAGTGGAGAGGCTGGGCAGCAGAGAGGGCGAGAGGAGGGTGGCATTGGGAGCTCACCTGGGATTACACTGGTGCCTGTTCTCAGCCTGGTGATTCCAAAGGTAAACCTGTCCTGCAGTGACCAACACTAGATCCTGGTGATGGCCAAAGCCATCACACTGGGGTTCACATATGCTGCCTCACTGCCTACAGCTTTGTTTCCCTCATTTTGTTTCATTTTCAATAATTTTTATTGACTAAAAAAAGATCTACAACCTTAGCTACACTATCTTAGTAATTACTTACATGGGCACAAGAAATGTGATTTTACACTGGGTAGAATATATATGCCACATACCCCTATATTACCCATTTTAGTCTTGATCATGGATTAGTTAATTTTTCTCAAAAGGATAGGAAAGGATAAGAAAAGAGGAATTTCACTCTACAAATGCAAAAATGTTGGAAGAACCTATGGGAAGAACCCATGGATTAGTTAATTTTTCTCAAAAGGATAGGAAAGGATAAGAAAAGAGGAATTTCACTCTACAAATGCAAAAATGTTGGAAGAACCTAAATATTTTGGGCCCAATATGTGATACCTAGGGATAAATTTTTATTTTTGTTTTAAGTGATTGTTTAGCATTCTCTAGGATTGTCTGTGTTCACTTTAGCCCCCAGTGTGTTCTGGTGCAGCTGTGAGGAATTGCAGCCACTTTGAACTAAGCTCTTCAAGGACATATATTTCTTCATGCTGTAACATCTTCCCTGGAGAAACCTGAGCTAGCATCTGAGCTAGCTGACTATAGCGACCAGAAATATTTGCTTGGGGAGCATGGAGCATCCCATCCTAGGGGCAGATATGCAAAGTCACTAACAGGGAGGATTTCTTGTGAGACAGAACTCAGAAAATTATTGCTGCTTGTGAAAAATCTGTGTTAAGGAGTTTGCCCAAATCACAGAAAGATGGTGAGATGAAGGCAAGGAGAAGACTCAGGGCTGCATCCAGCTGCCTTTGTCATTGAACTCAGGTTTTCTTGTGTCTCCTTTTCGACACAACTTTTTGGTCAACAAAGCCATTTATACAGGGGTTTGGTTTTGTTTTTTTTTTTTCCAGGAGCTTGGTCCACTCAGTGAAAACAATCCATTTGGTTTACAAACATTGTATGAGAAAAAGGAAATCATTGTATCATACTCTGATTAAAAATTTAATACCTTTTTATAATTATGAAGTCATGGGAAGGCAGTGAGCATGGGACTGAGTTTGAAGTTGAGTAGAATATGCTTTAGTGATCATAAATCCTTCTACTTCTGCTACTCTCAAACTTTCTCCTTCCTTTCACTTCAACCCTGTCTTACTTCTTTGTTGTGTTCTCCATCCAGTCATACAACTCAAATTCCACTTCTGTGAACCAGCAGCATCACTGATTTCTGCTCCTAAGCCTTCACAATGCTGTTCCTGTAGAAAGCCTATGTACACAAACACAAAAAGTTCTGCTTGTCTTGGAAGCTCTGAGATGGAATATGTCAGTGAAGAGAGTGCTGGAGACCACCTACACAATGCCAAAAAATCTCTTCTGCAATTATGTAAATAAAATAAGCCACTCAGGACCTGACAAAGTTTATGCAGGTTTTCTAGGCGGCCAAACTTGAAAACACTACCACAAAGCACAGCTTCAATTAAATACTTACAAACATTATATATATATATATATATATATATATATGTGAAAGAAATGCATTTTTCCTGTTAATTTGTTTCTGGAAATGAGTGAATTACTCCTTTAAAGGGACTTAAAAGAAAATCACTACCCTGAGTAAATAATTAATTGTAGAAAATTCCAGCTCGAATAAGTTCATTTTGATCAAAATACAGGTAACTGAAACTGAGTCTTATTGTTTGAGACCTAGCTGCTGGGCTACAAAACTGGCAATAGTGCCTTTACACATTACAGAAGCAAGACTGTGTTCTCAGCCCATATCTCTGAAATTCTCTGTGCTTAATTTTCTGAGAAGACAATGCTTATGCAATCACACATCTGTGTGTATTTTCATATTTCCATTCTCCACCATATTTCTTTTAATTCAAGGATTAATTTCATTGTATAGTTCATATTTGGAAGAGGCACATATTTGGAAGGGCCCTTCTTCATGCCTCCCACCTAAAGCTCAGCTACCTTTGAAATCACAGCAGGTTGCTCCAGCTTTGATTGATTTTTTAGTACCTCTGAGGATGGAGCTTCTTCAACTTCTATAGGGAGCCTCCTTCACACATTTATTTTCTTGCAGATTATGTTGGAACTACTTTTATAAAAATACTAATATTAATGTCCAAATAAGCTGTTCTGTCAACATGCTTTCATTTTCTGCTGTATCTCTTTGAGCTCTTGCTGTGAGTAAAAAATCTATTGCTTGAACAAAAATTAGCTTGTTTCTCCAACCACAAAACTTGCAAGATTTGAACATGAATCTAGGGAAAAAAATTATAAAAGAAAAGTGAAACCTTCCAATTTTATTTTATTGTGTCATCTGTAAAAAGGTAATAAAAAGGGCAATGAGCATGTTAGACAATCACCGTGATTGTCTTGAGAAATCACAAAGATTACCCATTGCTGACAATACATATTTTCCAGGGGAACCCCTTTATGCTACAGAATTCAAATATAGGATTCTACTATCTAAATAAAAATAATTTTTTCAAAAACTCTGTCTTGTGTTTTCCATTGATTTAGAATACATACAGGGGACTTGCAGAAGTTACTCACAAAATTTCAGAGGCTTCCTGCTTTGAATGATCTTAATGGATAGGCTGAAAGCCACTCAGAAATCTATTGTGGCTTTATACTTACATTTTTTCCCCCCACATATAGGTCCCAAAATGTAGTTTCCTGATCCAGATGCTGTTCTTCTCTTCTGAGTAATGGTCCAGCAGGCAGGATGCTGGGGAAGGCACAGCAAACACAAAACTCTGCTGGAGCATTGAGCAGGCTGCAGGGTCAGGTAAGGATCATTTAAACAACATGACATTTTTTCAAATTTCACCAAAGCTTTTAATGTTATTTTGCAACCCAACATGAAAAGTAGGTAATAAAGCAAATTTAAGGCTTGGAAACATCTCCAGTATTTTAGATTAAATCCTTACACTCTATTATTTTTACGTTGGTTTTTCCACTACTTGTTGTTCAGTTTTACCAGAATTACATCATAAATAGGTCTGAGTTTTTTTCACATTCATATTTTTCAGTTGATTTGTGGCACAGTAAATTCTAGCCAACTTTTCTGCTCGGTCCTAATCCCTGTGTCTGGCTGATATTTCACAACATGTGAGGCCAAAACCCCTGATCTTTGAGAGTATTTACTACACTCTTTACTGTGGGGTGAAATCCTTAAAAGTGTCCAGCCTCTGTAGCACTCTTCAGAGCTCCCCACACATCTCCTAGATGATTCAGTAGCAGTTGCATTTCCTGTAGGTGGTGTGGCCAGGTGACCTTTTCATAACACCAAAGTCATTAGCTTTTGGTGTTGTCCCAAAGCAGGTTGTGCAACAGGCAGATTCACACACAGACATGAGGTAATTAGACATACTTACACTTCTGTCCAGAAATGGAGGCTGGATGGCACCTCCACAAAGCCAGCACAACAACTATTGAAACTCTTCGCAATTTATAAAATTTTAGCAAACAGAGGCATTAATGTTCATTGGCTATGAGTCACATAGTTCTCTTATTCATATTAATTCTTCTTTTGGTGGATGATTCTTATGTTAATTAGTCCTATGCTCAGTCTTTCTCATCTTTTATGCTGGCTTTCCAGTATTTTTTCTACAGAAGTCACAAAACCAATTAATCATCTCAAATTTGAGTTAATTACTGTTTACCCAATAGCTTTGTATGAATTCATGCAAAGTGCCAGAGTGATTGCATCAGTCTAAGCTTTTATTAAAAGCATGAAAATATAGACCTCCTGATTTTGGAGAAAAATTTGGAACTCAAGTGTCACCAATGAAAGCTATGGAAAGTTGGAAGCAGGTAATGAGTCACTGTCTTGAGCATGCCAGTTCTTCCACAATGATTGCCAGTAATACATGCAAATAACCTAAGGTTATTTACTCTTCTAAGGCTGTGAAAAAATCAAATGCATGACAAGCAAATAAGTATTTACACTGAGAATTTCAAATGCACATTCAGCCAGTGTTTGACTACAGGATTTCCTCAACAGCTCTTAAAAGAATATAAAAAGTAGCAAGATGCAGACACAGGATTGAATGACTAGCAGAAAACAAGTTTGTTTTGCCATATGGTCATACTAACGTTTCCTCTGTTATGACTTACCTATTAAATGCCTTCGTCCTTCATGATAAATTAAAACATCTCATGTGTTCTGGAAGCAATTCTGTTAGCTCCCAAAGACAGTGAACATTTTAAAATACAACTGTACCAGTACCCCTTTAAAGGTATATGCAAGTGTAATATTTTTTGCCATTAATTTATCATCTCTTAAATTAACAATTTTATGCTGTTTCTTGTATTTATACACAGTCAATGATGAAGGTACAAGCAAAAAGACATCCTTCTCAATAAGGTTTAGTTTCTAAAAACAGGTGTAACACCCAGCCAGATATAGCATATAGGTGCAACACCTATGTTGTGTCCCTTAAAAGAATTAAAAGTGCAGATAAGTTGAAAATATAAATCATAGTAGAATAATCTACTGTTAGGAAAAAAGCTGAGGGATTCCAACCGCTAAGAATAAATGTATCGTTGTGCACTCTGTGATTGTTTTGTAATATTTTTTTCTTTAAATCTTTAATAATCATTAAGGACTTGAACTATATGATGCTTTTCTAGATGAGCTATCTTTTCATTTGTTTTCAATGGAGATTATTTATATAAAATAGTCTTTAAAACTACTGCACAAAAACTAACTTAAGTACACTCTGATATCAGAAGTTTCAGAACAGTTTCCAGAGATCAGCTTAAAGAGGTATCACTCTTTGCAGAGCAGGCAGGTAGTTACAACATTAGCAGAAATTTAGGAACCAAGGTTCACAGTCAGTTTCCCAGAAATTAGATCAGCCTTCCATTACCAAAATGGCTGAGTAACAGAATCTGTCTGTTGGCCACTTTGTTGTGAGTTATCTTCCTACACCTGAAGAAAAGAGGCCGTAAACAAAAAGTTAGAAAGTAGCTGATCCTTTTGAACTTGACAAGGAAGCAAAGGAGATGTTAATCTATAGGCTCACAAATAACCCCTTACCCAAGGTACTGAAGAAGCTCCTGTTCAGGGCAAGTCTGTGAGCTGTGGTGCTCTTCCGTGGTTCTAGAAGGTCACTGTTAAGGAGATTGCTGGATGAGTTTCACCTGACATGCTTCTTTAGTATAAACCATTAAACTAACATAGCAATGAGAACAAAATTTAAAAAGAGTGAGGAGATGTATGTTTCATCTGGTGTATTTCTTCATTGATTCTAAGAGCCACTAGGGCAAGCAGGATTTTTCTCCTGTCCGTGTTCCATTAACTTCAGTCCTCTGACATCCCTGGCCAAAGCTGGAATCAGGCCTTTTTTGCAAAGCTGAATGAAGATGTGTTCTGCCTCCAAGTTTTCCAGATGGTAGTGGGAACAAGGGGAAGACCTTGAAACAACCATTCCATAACTTAGGAAAAACACAATTTTCATCATTGTTGCCAAGGAGAAATTGATGTAATATTTTATGTTCCCTAGCTCCCAAGTGAGGATAACAAACAAAGTCTCTTCCATGGGTCATTCTACAGTCTCTTGAGATCCTCCTGCCTGCATATTTTGTCTGGTGACTGAATCACAGGCACAGCAGTGGAGTGATATCATATGAGTGTCCAGCACATATTTGTGAATCACTGTTCTGTCACAGTATTCAGTGGTAGTTACCCAAGCCGAGAAATAATACTTTCCTGAATGAAGTTATACTAGGTAAAGTTTATTAAGTTTATTCAAAGCTTTTTTTTTTTTTTCTTTCCCCCTGGAGGAAAGAGAGAAAAATGTCACCATGGTGACTTACTTTCAAATGAAAGCAAATTCAAGTGGCAGTGTACTAGCACTTTTTTTTAATTAAGAAAATTTCCCCCTCTAAACACAATCTAGAAGTTTTACTTCATTCCAAGACAGGTGATTAATTAAGTCCTTTCATAGGGAATGTGGGATTTTGTTGGACTGACTACAATCACAATCCCCTATTAGTTTCTAACAGATATCCTGGGGAGGTTAGACAGCAGTTAAGGGACGAAAAGACCTCACAGTGGCATTTGTATGTGCTGATTTAAGGAAAACAGGTATGGAAATAACAGTTTCTTCGATTAATTCTGTTAGTTATAAAAAAAGTAGAGTTTGTATTAAAATATATCTTTGTCATGCAATTCTCTTTTCTACCCTCTCAGACAGCTTCCAACTAAACTTCTAAAGAAAAGGCTGCTATAAATGTAGCTGTTTCTCCTGCAACATGACACAATGCACCAGATTATTTATGTCGCACAATACTCTTTGCAAAATAGAGTTATTAACCTTTATGTCTTGGCTGACTTCTTGTGTGGGTATTTTCCCTCTCTCTTGAATCCTAAGTATGCTTTTCTTCACATCTCCTTGTCTTGCATTCAGGCAAACTTTTCAGCAGAGAGCCTTGATTTGCATGATTTGTGCTCTTCTTTTCTCTCTCCTTAATTGCTCTGCAATTTTTCTCATTTAACCAGTTGTTTGTGTTTCCTAGAATCTATCGTTTCCTAGAATCTATCACACACAAGTAGAGAGACTGCTCCTGTGACTTCCCATTTCCCACAGAAACAAACCATATAACTACATGTTTTTCCTTTTTGATTTTGTTTTATTACAATTCCAGACAAACACAGTATTATTTAATGGACTACAGCTTTTTGCCTGCTCCTTTTGTTTCACACAAAAGAGATGTTTCTCGCCCCATTATCTTGTTCCACACAGTTAGAGACTAACCCCATTTTCCTGTTCCCTTGCTTCTATTCAGAATGAAAGGTTGTGCTATAATTTACATTATCTTAGAATTTTCAAGCATATTTTGATGGATTCAGTCCTTCAAAGATACAGCTCTCTGGGCTACTGAAGAGGCCTGATTTTAAAGTTTTTTGTAGTAAATGATGTGAATTTCATTTTGTATCATGACACTAATGCAAAGGGGAGATGATAATATATCAACATTAAGGTCTGGAATCATATGAATCAACTACAAAATTTCTTATTCTATCTGCTGCTGATTTGCAGGTAAAATTGCCCATTTAGCTTGAGAGGTATGCTGTGGCATTTTAGGGGCATGTGTCTTCATGCCCTTGTGACTGGAATAGAGCTAATTTTCTTCCAAGTACCTGGTACAATGCTGTGTTTTGGAACTGAGATGAGAATAATGTTAATAAAACTCAGGTTTTAGTTGTTGCTAAGTAGAGTTTATGCTGATTTGTGAGGACATTTTATCCTAAGATTGACCACTTTTACTATCTTTGGAGCAGGATGGTTGTTTACCTGAAAATGTACATTGGCATTCAAGAGTGTGGGCATAAACCCAGGCTAAAAAACTCTACTATAGGTACCTGCTGTTACCATTTGTATTGTCTCTAGCTGATTAGAACACCAAGTATAGCTTTCCTTTGTAGCATTTAAATTTAACTTATCTCATGTCCTACTTTTGAAACAATTCCTTCCTTTTACTGTCTTTTTCCTTTTTTCCTTCTTCTTTTTTTTTTTTTTTTTTTTTTTTTTTTTTTTTTTTTTTTTTGTTGGACAGAACCCTTACTCATCTCCTGTCCTCGTGTAACTGAAAATATCTCTCAGATTCATAAGATTTTGTGGTTGCTGTAGATTATTTTGCATAATTTAAATGAAACATTAATATTTCAGGTCTCATTTTAAACTGTGTGCAATTTCAGGATACACAGGTCACAGTGAGGACAAAGTAGTTTTCTAGTAGTTTTTCTCCAGCTAAAGATGAACAACCTGACAATAATGCAAATTTATGTATTTATGCATAACATAAATTGTTATAAATTGTGACAATTTTTAACAAGAAAATTATTTGACTGAAACTCTGAGCAAGATAAAGTGTTGAGAATGAACTCAAGTTCTGTATTACACTTTGTAAAAGTGACTTTTCAACAACAACATGGTTCAGTAAATGCTACAAGTCATTCTCTGCCTCAGGTCTTTAGGACCTGAAGGGTTTTGCCAGTACCTTTTCTAAGAGTTCAGTGCTCAAACCATATCAAAAGTTGGAGCATCCAAAAACTGGGACAGAATGATTTATCTCAAAGCAGCCTATGACACCTGTTTTGTCTGGACTTAAATATCAGAAAACAAAATAGCCTTCATTTAAGTAATAAAAACTAGTTTTTATTTCTGTTTATACTTTAATTATTTTCTAAAGGATCATTTTATCTAATTCATATAACCAATTAAAACTTTTGCAAATGGAAAAATCTTTATTTAAACATCCCACTTGGTATTTCTAACCAGAAAGAAACCAAAATGCCATATTTTAAGCAATTTTTTTTCAGCTACACTCAGATTCTAAGCTGTTACAAAGGTTTTATCCTATAAAATTGTAAACAACAACTTTTTGCTTTCTAGTTTGTTTCGTAATGTACTTACAATTTTTGTCAGTCTGGATGCCAAAGAAATTGGACTGGAAATAACATGATCAAAGAATATTTGAATCTTGTCTTGTGTGAGTTAAACGTGACTAGCTAAACTATTTCTCATGTAGAATTAAAAAGAGAACACTCTCAAAGTAATAGTTATTCTTTTTGCTCAATGTCCCTCAGATTTTCTGAAGGACAAGGAAGCACATTTACAAAAAATATGCTAAGCATTTGATTAGTATAAATGCTTCACTCTTACTGAAATGAATAGAATAAACTGGTATTTATCATCCCTTCAGCTGACAACAAACTTGGGTTGGTACTTGGGTTGATGGGCTGCAACTTTGCTACATGCTCTGAAAAATTTTACACATTCCTGCCTTTGTGTAAAAAGTAATCTTGAAAGTACGCTATATTTTCCCAGGTATCTAGAATTAGTAAACAAAAGCCCATGTTTTTTGTAATTCATCGCTGAAAACTAAGAGAGAAGAAATTTGTTTTCTCTCAGTTACATTGCTCAGTTTTGAAATGATGACAATGTTCTCACAGTGCCTGGCAAATTGAAAGAAAAATAAAGAGGTCAAACCCACAAAAAATAAAGTACTTGTTTTCAGGAAAAGGATAGACACCAGCGTTTCCTCCATTGTAATGTCTGAAAATAATATACATTTTTATTCAATTATTTATTCATTGTGACATTGTGACTTTTAGAAAACTTGATCTGAACTAAAAAAAGAAAGTTATGTTCTCTTAGGTTATATATGTGGGTAAAACCAGTGCTCTCCAGAAAACTACATTATGAAGACGCCTCATTAACATAATACTTGCCATGATATTTTATGTTTAGAAGTTAACGGTGGTGATAAAAATTGAAATGTAAGCTGAAAGAATATTTACACTGAAGAAATCTTTACAAAACCTTCTAATAAACTAATTAAAAAGCAAATATTTATCTATGCTGTAAACAGCAGGGGGAAAAGGGCTAGAGAAGTTATAAACTTGCAAATGTTAGCCCCAAATTTGACAAGATTTATAAGCAGTCTCTTTTACTGGAAAAAAATGATATATGAGGGAGATATCAATATGCTCTTCCCTTGGTATTCTCAGCTGGAAGTAGATGGAGCCATCAGGCTTTGCTTGCAGTCAGCTCTGCTATTCCTAAATTCTGTGTGCTTCTCTAATTCATATTAGGAGCGTGTACCTATTTTAGCCTGTTATGAATATAACCTCATCCTATTACCCATAAGGTATGTACTACAGGAGACAAGCACAGGCTAATGAAATGTCATTATATGGAACATAATTCTTCCAGCAGGATTTTCTGCAGGCCTTTGAGTGTGCAGAAGCTGTGTAAAGAAGTTCTGATATGAAACAGGTCATCAGCGAGATGACTCCTGTGGCCACTCTGATGTGAAACTGTTGCTAGCTGTCTATACAAGTATAAGATAAATATCAATAATGTCCTTCAGGCTCTGAAAGCAAAAGGTAGAAAACCTAGTGGGACAAAAGCAGACACGGCAACTTGCAGGCTCAATGTCCAAGTGTAAAACAAATGAAAGCATTCAATGTAGCCTAATCAATTGCAAGAAAAACTTTCTGAGGCAGCATACAGTAATGACATGAATGCATAATGGAAAAATAAAAAAAATAATTAGGAAGAACATTTTGTTTCCTGGGTCTGAAATGCTGCTGGACGTGTTCTTGCAAAAGCTTGGGAAACTTCAAGGTGTGTTTTCTCATGAGGAGTAGTCTAGTACAATAGTTCAAAAATTCAGCTGCTGGAGCATAGGAGCAAAAATGAGTGAGCTTAGACACTTAGAAATGTAAAGTTCCTGGTTTTAGGAAAGGAAAATGTAAAATCCTTCAGCATGCACATTTCATCCATACTCTGCTATGCTGATTAGCCAGTTTGTGTGTCCTGTGGAGAGGGCACAAGGAACAGTGGAGAAAGTTTGTGCTCTTTTGAGCCTTCAAATAATTATTTTTGCACTGTTTGCTTGGGCAACAGCTCTGGTTTTTGTTTGGGAGTTGGTGTAATCTATCAAAGTAGCTAGAATGTGCTGATGTGTTCACTCTGACCTGAGACAGGTGCAACACAACCACATTTTGTTCTGCTTTTGTTTCCCTTCTGGAAATAGACAACCAATGCTATCACTGATGTTTTTAAAAAACCTCAAAGATTTATGCTTACATGTACAGAGTCAGCTTACTCCTTGGTTCCTTGAGGTCCCAACTGAAATGCCCAGAGACTTACTATGAGCAGCATGTCATAGAAAATGCAGTCATAAAACTTGGGTATAAAGCTAAGTCTAAACATCTTCCAGCATATAGTCAGCGATGTTTCAGTAGCCAGGTGGCAGCCTGGGACTCATCTGTGATAATTCCCATTAATTTTCCCTACTGTCTTCAGTTGCATACTGGCACGTGTCTCTATGTGCATAATGCCTATTATGCTTTTTAGACCAAAAGACACCAGGTTGTATGTGAATGGCCAGATATTTTTGCCAACTTTTACATTTGATTACGGACCAGGAGGACCTTATTTGGATAGGTATCTGCCAAAACCCAAATTTGTTTGCTGTTCTTTGCAAGACAGCAAAGTAAATTGTTTGCAATGTTGTCCTTCCACTCAGGAGAAATAGGTACCTTGCTCTATAGCAAGGAAAGCAGTAAGCTGTTGGGAAAGCAAAGAAAAACCTATATACCACAGTAGAGTTCTACTGCCTTCAGAAAACTGAGTTGTGTTCAGGCACACAGTTTGACACACAGTTAATAATATCACCAGTCACTATTCTATTTTTAAATAGAGACCATAAGTGTGAGGCAGATAAAACTGTATCAGCCCTTGCTTAGAATGACATAAGACTGCTTTCTAGCTTTACTGTTCAAAAGTGATGAAAAAACATGCTTGAAAGAAAATATTATGGAGAAATCTGATCTTTAACCAATTCCCCCTGTATGCTTTACCACAATGTGCATGTTGCACATACACTACTACTGTATTGCACTCAGCCCCTGTTACATGGAGAAAAAAGTGGTTCAGTGTGCAAGCTCATAATGGCTACATTATACAAAAATACATTCAAAATTTACACGAAAGAGGGAGGTTTCCATAGCACACACACTAGAGCTTTTCCAATAATCACTTCTGTATCTAAAGACAAGAGACTAAGAATGATTGTCCTGTTGCTGTAAGTCTATTGCATTATTATTTATAAATCATTTGTAAAGAACATTAAACAGAAACACTTTGTTTTCCAAATTTTCTTTCCTTTTCTATGTCTATCCTATATTAAATAAATCTGTAATAGAGATATTTTGTTCTTCTTTCTTAGAATCCTGATTCTAGTTTTTTCTGCCTATTCATGTGTTTACAGTGGTCTGTGTTGCTGCTTCCTCAGTTCAATGACTTTATTTTTCTCCGGTTAATATTTTGGTCACATTCTCAACAACTCTGGAAATAAAAATGTCACTGTTTTCAGGAAAGCTATTGCAATTGTCACACATTAGGATTTATTTCTGCTCTTTAAAGAACATTAGGAGCAGAAGAGAAAGTAGAATGTTTCAAACTGCACCATGCCTCTTTAATTCAGGATCCAACAAATTCCAGTAAAAGTATCCCTGTAAAAGAGGGCCATGGATTATAATCCTTTTCAAAAAAAGCTCTGAAAATACTGCCTAACATCACAATTTTGAGAACTACATTTGCTAATTTTAGTATTTCATCTATTACAAGCGTGTTACAGATCTCTATCAGTATATGGTCTTACTCACAGTCTTTAAGCTGAGTATTTTGCTAAGGATGAGATATTATTTGTCCAACAGCTGTTCCTGTAACAATTATTTTTATGGTCTCAGAGTTTCCAATGTTATGCATCAATATGACATAATTTATAATTTTTTGCTGTTCAAGTTTCCATGTTTAATACTGTTTTAGTTTCTAATATCCTATCCTAAAGGCACAGAAACTTAATCCATAATTGTGTTCTCATTCCCTGTTGGGTATTTCTTGCTATGATAAAAATATCACAATTTTCACAAGGAGTGCCTAACAACAAATGTATAGATCAGAACACATTTTGCTAAACAAAGCTTAGTTCTGGCTCCATTTTGTGTGTTTTATTAATGCCCTTTACGTTTCGAATCTCTTTTTATTCTCACTGCTTATCTATCTGTGAGAACTTATTCTGAAAGGCCTTTTAATTAGTTATTACATATTGCATACTGAAAGTGTCATTTGGGGATAAATGGTCAAATCTAACCATCTGTGCCTTACAAATGATTTTTGATTTTTTTTTTCTCTGAATTTTTTCTTTACTGTGTATTTGAGCTAAATTATTTTTGCCACTAGCAAAGTTTGGGGAGTCTCTGTGTCAATGGTGTTTGGCAAGCTAACCTAGCATTAATATTATATATCCTTGCATGAAGAAAATATTAAGTTGATCTTTCACAATTTGAGGAATGATTGATACCTTGAAAAGACTGCCATTTCATGGAAGGATGAAAAGAGAAAGAAGCATATATTAGCTTTCTTTCCTGGCTGGATTTTGCTACCTGGCAAATATAAGGTCTATAGCTAAGTACAGGACACATCATCACAAGGCAATAGTCTGAGCTCTGGGCTTCAAGCACATTTTGCAAAAAAAATAAAGGTCAAAAGAAAATATTTAACTTCTTACATTTCACGTTCTGATGTTTATTCCATTGAGTGGAATAGCAATGACTCTGTGACCTTTCAGCAAAATTTTCAAACAGGCATTGCAAACCTTACTCTCTAGCATAAATGCCAATTATCAGGAACATACAGGAGAAGGAAGGACTGTCAAAGCAAATCAACAACTACTTAAGCAAACAAAGAACATGTAAATACAAAATGTGAGTAAACTGAGAGAGGCTCCTGCCATGCTGATTACTGAGAATACTCTTTTGAAGGTTAACACTTCTCTGATACTAGCAGAATAAGCCGTGTAGGATAGTACTCAACAAGAATGTCACCACTATACAACAAAACCAAGAAAAGCTGTAGTTCTTGGTGAGAGAGAGGGGAAAGTAACCAAATAGGAATTGTATTTCAAGAATACCCAGTTTTATTGCTGAGAAAAAAATGCTTTAGCCAGCCTAACTCTAGCTAAATACAAAACTGTTAAGAAAGCACTTCATGTCATAAAACCTTAAACATTTAACAAATCAAGGCATGGTTTGGCTCTCAGCCAGAGAAGCATTCAGCTGTGTGATTCAGTTTACGACCTAGTAATTCTATTGGCTTCCTTTCTGGTTCAGTAAGTACAAACCAGACAGAAGCATGGAAAGCTCACTCTTTACATTAAAACTTAGAGGAGGAGAGCTGCTGATAACACCTGGTGGAGCTTGAGGGCAGATTTCCAAGGCCTCGGTGCAAAGACTGATAGGAAGGGAGAAGAGGAACTACAATGGATTCAGGCACCATGATAGTGTGGAAGCAACTCTTTAATAGTTGCAGCATCAAATGGTATTCAGAAGTTACCAGAGATGTAAAATAAGTTTTTTTGGCAGTGGTTTTGAGGGCTGTACATACAGGTAGCAGCTGCGACAGAGTTTCTTATTGTCTCAGAGAAGAGCAATGTGGTTCTCTGTGTTTATAAATTTGAATAATTACATTCTGACACTAATTCAAATTCAGGGCTTTTTTTCTTGCTTTCCCTTTGGTTGTTTCCTATATGAAGCCTAAAGGAACTTAGGGATGAAGGAGCAGAGGGATTCTTCAGTGAAACTGCTTCTTTGACTTTCAGCATTTACTCTATGACAAGACAAAAGGAACATGTCTTTTCTCTAAAACATACTCATAATCCATGAAAATTTTATTTCAAAATTACTTATTTGAGGGCTCAATATAGAAACATCTATCTAGTTCAGAAGTACTACTTTATTTATGGGCTCCATTCCACTTCCAGTCACAGTTTATGAAATCTTTACTCTCCATAGCTCCACCCCCGGAAAAAAAAAAAAATTAGAAAAGAATGTTCTTTTGGTACAAGACTAGGGAAAAAAGTTGATTTTCTTCTCAGTCTTATGGACTCTGACATTCTGTATGCTTCTGAGCAGAGAAGGAGCTCCAATATTACGCACAATACAAAACCTTGAATAGATGCAGCACTCTAGTTGTGCAGTTACTTGGTAGTTTGTCCCCTTGAAGGTAATTGCACTAGAGCAAGAGGACAGAACAATTAATTAGTGGAGCCAACAAGCAGAGGATAGCAGAGCAAGAGCCATGGGGTGAGATTTTGTTGGGGGAGGAGGCAGAGTTCACTAAAGGAGGCTCTAATTATTGTGGGAAAAGAAACACCAAAGAATTGCTGCAGCAATGCAAATGAGTGGGTGTAAAACTCAGCTCTACATGATGTAGACAGCACTTGAATACAGATCTAAAAAGACCCCTACTTTATGCATGAGATGTTTCTTAATAAAATGCCAAAGGACTGGAGAGAGCTGGAGGTGATGGTAAGATTTTAGAGGGAAATTTGCAGCAGTAACAGAGAAAAGAAGATTTAAAGTACTTTGCTACACAGGAAGCCAGAGAGAAAATGCTGAGGACACATATTTTTAGAACAGGGGAGAAGAAGAGACCAACTAAAATAATAATACTAAATAATGTGCAAGAAGTCTATTGCACTACAGAATGAAGATGAGAAATGGGAAAATAGATTGTTATGAGAGAGAGGTGTTTGAGAAGGCTGGTTTGTTCATGGGAACCAGGAAAGGGGGCCAATCAAGGAAAAAAGCTGTATGCTGGTTTCTCATGGGAACCAGGAAAGGGGGCCAATCAAGGAAAAAGTCTGTATGCTTGAAGTCAAGAAGTTACAGAAAATTTGAGAATAATCAAAAATTAAGAAGGTTAGACTTCAGGACTCTAGGGGTTTTATAGGGTAAGAGTTTTCTGCAAATGGTGAAAGACTCTCAGGACATTCCAGGATTTTGAAAGAAGTGGACATAAAGTTCTGGCAGGGAAACATACTGAGGTCTGAGCCACCAGTCATGAAGAAAACACTGGCAGTAGTTCTCTTTTTCCCATAGAAACTGAAAATGGTATCACCAGTTTCTAAATCCCTCATAAGATCTGAGTACATTGTATGCTTCTGGTCACTTGTTTTCAAGAACAAGGAAGCAGATGAGGAATAAAGATATAAATAAAGAACAAAAATACAGTTCAAAATAAGGAGAAAAAAGAGAAGACCTTTGCCAATAGAACCAAATGGCATAGCCTGGAAATATACTTTCTTATTTATGAATATCTTATCTCAAGGATTCAAGGAGACATTTATAAGCAAATATTAATAAAGAAGTTTAGATATACGGTCTAAACATAGGCAGAAACATGTAATTTTAACTGTTTGTATTTTCCATCACATGTAACTTAAATACTGTCAAAAGCCACGAATATTTTCTTTTGAGCAACTTAGATTATTGTTTCTGTGACAGCCAAACCAGCAAAATCATTGGCTGTTTCTGCTTTGTTAAAGAAAGGTTTTTTCATTTGCTTGCAGATTTGCTTCTTTAAAGAGAAAACAATACAACTGTACCTTAGATATCACTCAGAGGTAACTGCTCTTAAAATGCTTAATTTAAGTTAATTATTAAAAAATAGCATTTCTTGCCCAAACATTGTGTATATCATAATTTATTTTTGGAAGAGCATATATTCACTTCCAAGGGCTTTGATCTTTAGAGTAACAAGTAATCAGGACACAAGGTACAAGCTACCAGAGATGTAATGAAGACAGAGATTAATTAGTTAATGATTACACAGAGTAAGAAATCAAAACCAGACATTATCCAAAGAAAATTTTGACATTACAATATTATGTGTTCAAGGCAGGAGAATGATTTGGAAAAGCTTCTAATCCGGCTAGCAATGCTTCTGTTGTTGAATAATAGTTTGGATGAAAGAATTAAGAAATTCAAATAGAAAATGGCCCTGCATTAGGCCTGCACAGGAGTGTGTTGGGGGATGTAGCTGACATTGAAACCTCTCCATGAAGAAATGGAGTACTCTTTAGAATATGCATGTAGTATATTTTTCACATATTTATCATCAGTACAAGATTTCTATTACTTCTAAAAACTAAGCATTTATTTCACACCAGCAATTATTACAATAAAGGTTACCTACAATATTTAAGAAAACCAAAGATGCAGACATTCAGTCATTAAGAACACAGTGTTCCAGTGTCATTACAGTGAACAATTATTTAAAATAAGAAACAAATGACAAACTAATGGTAACCCTGGTCCATTATTCACTAGATATCATAATGTATTATTTCCTCACATGAAAACTTTGTTCTGCAGCATAAATTTTACAATTCATTTGGTCTGGGCCTCCCTCTCAAATCAATTTTTTAAGACCCCATAACACTAATTATAAATTATAAAGCTATTATAATTACAAAGCTGGTTTGTGCTTATGGACCCATCATAAGTCTTTCATATTTTAATTTGTTGCCACCTCATCTCATTTAATAAAATCTAGCTTGTAGAATGATAAAAATGTTTAGCTATTGTAAAATATTTCTAGTATACTTTAAATTATTTTCTTAAAACTTGGGATTAAAACATGCTTTCTTCAGCTGTATTCACCAATCAGGTTTAAAATTTCTTTAAATACACTTGAAGTTTCCCCACAAGGCTACTTCTGACTTCACTTAGATAATAATAATGCTAAAAAATACCCCAAACCCAACCAAAATAGGATATTTTCTAAGGATTAGCATATCAAATGAAAGAAGTTAGTATGCAGATTTAACAAAAGCAAACGAACAAAATCCAAACCCAAAAGAAATAACATGGCAATTTCAAATCAATGTTAGCTGTGAAAAGGATAAAGCCTTTCTGTTATATTATAGCAAAATTATTTAGCTTTTTTCACCATATTTATGCAGCTAATAATTCTTTTCCTTTTTTATCTGTATATTTGAAAACCATACATGTACAAGTACTTTGTATTTTGAGTTTAGTAAGCATATTTTCAATTTCCATTTGTTGTGGAAGCAGTGACAGGTTTAGCCTTGCTTGTAGACTTACTTTGGCTGATGATAACACACCATGTTCCATATGGAAATTGTTCAGAAGATGTAAGAGATGTTACCTGCTCTGTCCTTACTGCAATTTAGATTGTCACAGTATCATTCACTCACATAGCTTTTATTTAACAGGTTTTGGACAAAGAGGATAAAAGGGACTGACACTGTGTCCCATTATTGAACGTGGAAATTTATGTAGGATTAGGTAACTATGCTATTTCAGCTCTATCTTTGGGGATTGGAAACAAAATGATTGCAATGTATATAAAGCATTTTCTATTTAAGAGAGTAGCAAATATTTGTTACAAATACTTTCCGGAAATCCTATCACACGTGTGGTCATTACTCTCCTGGCTCTGCTTTATTAAGGTGGCTTTAAGCAAGTAAGCTGCAATCCTGACGGTGCATGGACTGACCTCCCATTTGGATATTTTCATCCCTTCTCTGGTCCATTTTTAAATATTTACTTGCAAGTTTGCAGGTAAAGAAATGTCATTTGAGTCAGTTATAGAGTATTGCATGTTGGATAAGGAACAAACCCTTGGGTCAAAACCATTGCACTGCAGCAGATAATTAACCTGAGCCAGTGAGGGCACATCATCAGCTAAATCAAAGGGTTTGTGACTTTGGAACAAAGGTTACCAGGCTGTGCACAGGAAAATGTTTCCTGATGGACAACACACAGCTTCTCACAGCTTCTCCTTATTTCCAGTTGTTAAACTCCACTGAGGAAATTCTTAAATGCATCATTGCCCACTATTAGACACACATACACTGTGTAAAGAAATGTAAGTATATACTATATCTAAATATTTTATTTAACATTTGTACACATAACTATAGTGTTTTATGCATTTGATATAGAGTCTCACATATATGCAACCACAGTATTGGAGTTAAAGTTGTAGGCAATTAATTGAATTTGGATAAAAAATTGTAGCCAAGGGAGAGGTGGAAAACAAAAGTTCTTTAATATTGACTCTGCATTCAATTGCAGCCTGTAGTATGAATTGATAAATAAATAGGGAGCCCAGGATGAGTTCAGGTTTTCACAGTGTGCCTTCAGCATCTGATTTTCTACCAGCTGTTTGGTAAAGTGATTATGTATTTCTCCAAGCTACAAATCAGTTGGTCTTTCCAGCTACACACAACAGGGCTGTCTTTATTGGAAGTCTTGGAAAATTGGTTAATTAAGTCAGTACTAAAGCAAAATTCTGTGGAATCAAATTGTGACAAGGTATCACCTTGGCTGTGTCTTTCAGAAAACACACCTGAAAAGTATTTGTCTGAGGTATCTGCTTCTGAACAGCCATTGCTTTTGCCTTTTAAAGAATGGGATGGGACTAATCATCTTCTTCCTATGGTAAGTTAATGTCAATCAGACAGTAATTACAAATTATTTATTTTTTAGTATCACAGCTGTTACTTGTCTTCAGTCACTTCTGAGAGTGGAGACACTCTTTTACGCTTTAAAAGAATTTTAGGTATTTTACATTAGGTAATTGAACCTTTCTCTTGCATTATATTCTCTAATACTGGCCTTCTAAAAAACCCTCATTGTTTATACTGCATGTGACATGAGATGCAGTTTTTATGTATCTATGTGATTTTATGATTTGTCAAATATGCTTGCTTGCCCCAAACATTTACTATATGTATTTACATGTAAACACTGTATCTGCAATATCTTACAATGCTGAGTCCTTTTTTTCAGCATAAATGTTGCAGATACCTCCCATTTAGCGTAATGGGCACTGTGTCTCTTCTGTTCTAGTGCTTATGTACCAAAGACAGAAGCCGGTCATTGCAAGTGGGCAGAAGTTCTGGAAGATTTGGAAAGGATCAAGACATCCAAAGTAAGTTCATAAAACAGTCAGCATTTCATATAATCATAGAAGAAGACTTAATAAAATACTTAGCACTGCACTCAGCTAAGTAACAAGTTCTGGAAGATTTGGAAAGGATCAAGACATCCAAAGTAAGTTCATAAAACAGTCAGCAATCATAGAAGAAGACTTAATAAAATATTTAGCACTGCACTCAGCTAAGTAATGTTAGTGAGAGGGAGAGGGATGGTGTTTGTTAGCTAATGTTTATAATTCCAACTCTTGTTTTCTTGTAGGATATTGATGTCAGTTTATACACTGCAAATGCAGATGAGGATGTAAGTAAACTTCACATATGACCACAACTAATGTTTGATGTGGTGGCTTCATAGCCTTACTAGAAATTACCCCCTAAAGTAGACTTGTTCTAATTTGATAAAAGTATCTAAAATCAAATAATTTGCCTTGGAATAAATAGTTATTCTAATCAATGTGTTTATGATAAATTATGGAAGCAGGTATTAATTATCCTTATTTAGTCATCTGCTGCTAAAATTAATCAATTGAAAGGGATGATCAAGGCCATGTTGGGTGGGGCTTTGAGCATCCTCGCCTACAGAAAGGAGTCCCTGTGCACAGCAGAGAGGTTGGAAGTACAGGACCTTTAAGGTCCCTTCCAAACCAAACTATTCTGTGATTATGTGATTCAAAATAATTTTTTCAAGGCGAACAATGCTAAAATAATTCTGGGATTAATTTTTCATTTTTCATTTCATTTTTCATTTAAGGGAGCATTACCTCCTTCCTCTACTCTCTTACCCATTCTGAATTCAGGTCTCTAAGTTAAAGTGTTAAAACTATTAGAATAACATTAAATAAATTCCACAATGTTTAGTTATATGTTCTTCACTAAGACACTATGTTTCACCCCATCTTAGCAAACTGCTTGGTCTTTTTGTTCTTAGCTCTCACAGCCCTTCTCTGCAGATATTCAAATGTATTTGAATAGTAAAAAAAGATACCCAGTAAGTAAAAATCAGCCTCTTTGTAGCTGATTTTATCTTAGATTACATCTCACTTATATCATACCTGTATTTAAATTATATAATAAATTATGTCCTACATTTGCTTATTCCTTTTTAGTCATAAAACTATTGCAACTGTATTTTTTTTTCAGGAAGAATGCCAAGAACTTGTCATGAGGTGCTTTTTCTTAGAGACAGAAGTGATAATTCAAGAATGTCGTATCAAAAATTGTAGCAAAACACAGGATGTGTGGAACATATGGAAAAATGGAAATGAAAGCTTTGAAAAAAATAAGGTAAGCAACACCAATGGTGTGTGGAAAAAAGACAAATTAAAAATATGACTTCTGTAGCAGAAATACCTCTTTGTTACATAAATGGTAGGATGAAAACTAATGAGCTTCCAGTTACCTGTACTCGTAGTAATGAAAAATCACTGGTTTTTAGAAAAACACATTTAGAATTCCCATCAAAGCAAATACTTTTCTGCATGCTTACATATTTCAGGATGTTTGAATGTGTGTGTGTAAATGACAGTTTGCAGCTTCAGTACCTGCAGTCTGATAAGTTAGACACATGCAGAAAAGTGTCTTAACTTTCAGAGGGACAATAATTTGCATCTTTCACTGAAATGATGTACCTCTCAAAGACAGTCTTATTCAAAAAGCCAGGAACTGCACACACCATGGAAGCCTCCACTTATATATTCCATTGCCATTACCTGCAGTGGAATTATTCCCCAAAACAGGGCAAAAAACCTAATTCCCTATCAGAATGAACGGATCAGTATCCTACTTTACTATTGCTTTTTTTTTTTTTCAGTTGGCTTCCACAAAATCAGAAAAATGCAAAGAATGTGAAGAATACGAAGAAAAAAATTTTACAGAATTTGTAAAAAATTTTGAAAAGGTTATACAAAGGGATTGCAAACACTGACCAAAAGAAATAAGCTGGGAAACAAGATTCTTGCAGGAACACTGTCAAATAAATTAGATTATCACCAAAAATAAACCTGAAAAAAATCACAATCCTATTGGCTCTCTCTTAATATATCTGTTTCCATTGTGGTTTTCAGGTAAACCCAATTACTTCTTCTACCCAAGAACTCAAAGTCAAAAATTAGAATATTTATGTGAAGACTCTTCTTTGCCTTGTCCCCCTTTTGTACAATGCTAGCATATGGGCATTAAAAATTATCTCCAGTCTTCTCACAGAAGGTAAAGCTGGTGCTTGGTTCACTTAGCCAACAACATGTTCTGTTCCTTCATTTGTTACCTCTAACATGACTTTATTCATTAATGTAATGACTACAACTTCTTTATTGATTACCAAAGATTTCAATTGAGATGTCAACCAAAGCAGTGTTAATTTAATTCTCGGAATAAAGGAGCTGACCAAGTCTCTTGCACTCTTAAAAAAAAATAAATCTATGAATTAGATAGAAATCTTGCCTGTGAAGTAGGGTTTGTAACTTTAGTCTCCTTTTGGGAAAGAACTTTGAAGACACGCATCACTTTTGACCAATTATTGGAAATCATAACTATATTTCTAAGACTCAGTGTAGTCACCTGTCCTCTTGTATTTCTGTAATGTTGTCCAGTCTCCTTTGGACTCTTTCTAAAATAACTGCTTTCCTCATGATTCATATTCATGTCATACTGGCTGCCATCCATAATAAGTAATTATTTTCTCCAGGCACCTCCATTTCTCTATCTTCAACTGATAAATGGCTGAGTCATTCAGCTGTCCACTTACCGGGAAGGAAGTTTCAATCTCATTATGGCAACAAACACACTGTCTGCTTCTCTTTTATTGTTGGGATGCTCCCAACAATCAGTCTTTAGCACTCTGAGGAGATGAATCTCCAGTAAACTGCAAGAGGAAGAACATAAATGTGAGCATGTGGGATGTCATCTTCTGGGGGACTTGTAGACAAAAAGGTTGGTAAATTCATAAGCACATTGATATCAGCATTAATCACTGGTAGAAATATCACAAAAAAGAAATAAATTATTTTCCACCATAAAACATCAAAACCAGAAGTGTTTATTACATAGTTTGCATGAAATAAAATGGTCTTGAATTTTAAATTTTTCCTTAATTCAGTGATATGCAGTGAATATGATTTTTCCTTACCTGATGTCACGTGCACAGGAAAGGTAACACCAAGTTACAACTTTGGTCTCTAGTCAAAGAGATGAAGGGACTTTCCTTATTTCTGGCTTTGAGAGGGAAGCACTATACTGATTATGGGGGAAGCAAAGAGCTGCTTTGCTCAGAATTTTCTTTATCTTGACTGTTTTGAAAATCAATTTCCTGATTTTATTTTGTTTTTCATTAATTCATTTACCAGTGGCAAGTATGTTAAATACTGTGAATTTGTGTTTCCAAAGAATATTGCTAAGTCTGTGACCACTCAGCTTGTCACTCTGTTAGCCACTTCCTGTTGGACACTGGCCATACCCCTTTTATTTCATTTTACTTCCACCTGGTCGATGTGGATATTCTGGGATTAAAAGAGGCCATTTGCTAATCTGAATCTCCAGCATTTCTGTTAGGGCTTACTTTTTCCTGAGAGCTATGCAGCCATGTGAAAGCTTTACCACATCCTGAATTCAATGGTTACAATAAATTATCTGGTTGGTATAAAGGAAGGACTAAATTAAGGCCAGCTTGTTATTTGGTTGGTTTGTTTGTAGGTTTTTTTTTTTTTTGTGTTTTTTTTTTTGTTTTGTTTTTTTTTGGTTTTTTTTTTTTTTTGGTTGGCTTGGTGGTTTGGTTTTTTTTTTTTTTGGGGTTTTTTTTTTTTTTGGGGGGGTTTTTGGTGTTTTTTTTTTTGTTGTTGTTGTTGTTGTTGGTTTTTTTTTTTTTTTTCGTTGTTTGGTTTTTTTAAGTTAGGAAATTCATATATATTCCAGAGGAAAAGTTTCAATATGACTAAAACATGGACACATCTGATCTGACTTGTTAGTCTTGCAGGCAGAACAATGGCTACTTTTGAAGTAAACATCCCCAGGTTGAAGAAGGTGTTTCTTCTACACAGAGTTGAGTTATTTGTGTGGCATTTACTAGCTAATATTTTCCAACTGCTCTTGTCAAATATTAAGGAAAAGGTTAATACTGTATTTTCTCCAATGAATCCTTGTCAGGGGACTAAGGTGACTCATAGCAGATTGTTTCTATGTAAAGAAGAAACAATAAATACCTTTTGACACCAGAAGAGAAAAAAAATGCTCTTCCATCAAAGTTTTGCACTACATAGTTCTGTTTTCCTGACTTTGCAATAATTTAAAATCTGCTTTTCCTTTCCATTTCTAGTACTTAGTATCCACATTTCTTGTCTATATATTAACAGGATAATGCAAGTAGCACTAGTGCAGATGATATCTGACATCCTCTGCCTTCTTAATGTTTTATTGGACCCTGAAGATAAATATGAGTTGTTTATGCATAGAATGTTGCCTCTAGTGGCTCCGAAATGTTTGAGCACCTGTTGATCAGGTACTGTTCAGATGATTTCACAGACATTTTAAATTCTGAACTGCAGATACCTTTCTTGTTAGGGCCTTCAGTGTTTTGAGGAAAGCATAAGAGGGAATTCTTTGCCTGCAGTGAGATAGCTGGGGGATCAACAGCAATTTCAGATTATCCATCTTGTTCATATGCCTATGTGAGCAAAATAATAGTAAAGAAATGTACTTCAACATCCATTCCAGCTCCATGGGGCAAAAGCGCAGACAACGAATATTTGAGTCAGCCAGCCAACATACAGAGGCAATACTTACAATGGAGGGAAAACAGCATATTTGATATATTTATATAGATATATATAGAGATATCAACAGGTATTCTCCATGGATAAAGCAGGAATTTCTGTACAGCATCAGGAGACTGATCAACATGACACTCAGCCATACTTAAAAGGGACATTCTGTAAAGTCTAAAGGGTTATATCATCTCTAGAGGCAGAGAAGAAACAAACTTTGCTCATATGAATTCTATGGAATTTTACTCTCATGCACTTAGGGAGGAAAAGAAAGCTATAGATGAGCAAGCTTAGCATTTTTTCAACAAAAACCTCAAATCAGCACCTTAAAACTGTCTCCCTCCAACTATTTTCCCTCAATGTTGGAGAATTCACCTCTTCTTATCAAAAGGCTTAATTAAGCCAATAATTAACAACTTAGACAAAAGGAAAGAAATATGTTTCATATTTATCTCACCCTCTTCTACATGCTTATTAAATGTATTTTCTTGACCAAGTCAAGCCAACCAGGAATCAAATGGCTTTGTAAAAATGGGGGGAAAGATGAAGCAGTACAATAAAGAATGAAAAATCTGTTGAGATAACGGACTTATCTGTGCCATGTTATAAGCAGCTCACTACCTCTAAAAGTTAAAAAACATATAGGAGAAACAGGAATGGAGTTGGAACAAGAAAAGAAATCAGGGGGTTTTCTGGGAATTTTCTTGAGAAGTACCAAAGGCTAAAAAAGCTTATTTTAACATACAAATTAGTGTCTTATACTATCTGAGTCCTCAACCATACAAACTTTTCCCCTTTTTTCCTTTTCCTAGCAGGACTCAATACTTCTCAGGGCTTTTCACTTCACTATATACAAAACTGTTTCTAATGAACTGTTTTTACAAGATTTAGTAAAGGAAAACAAAGAAATGCAACTACCTTCTCCTATGTCAAGATGCTTTTCTGAAATAAAATTATAAAATACATTGACAGTGCTGCTGAAAGGACCTTCACTAAACCCCAATACAGTATTTTGTTGTGAGGTGACCAGAAGCCATCAGTTGTAGCTTTGTTTTTTTAATGCCTTTCAGGAGGAAGCAAGTGTATTCAGCTTTTCAAGATGAAATACTGAAGGACAGTAATCCTTACAGAACCTTAATGGCTGTTCTACCACTCATGACAGTCTGAAAGAAACTGACAAAAGAGAATTTAAGAGAAATTTAAAATATACTTATGTCATTGGAATACAACACAAACAACTATAACATTAATTGAAACAGTTTACCTGTGCCACAGATAAAACTGAGAAATCATTATTTTTAAAAGTTGCCTTTCCCAGCTCTTCTAATAGTCACATATATCCTGCAGTTAAAAATATATTAAAAAAAAAATTCTACCTGGAAACCTACAACTTGCAGTAATGCAGGACATATCAGTAATCCCAGTTTGAGGGTCTTTTGAGCCATTAGTTTCCCAATGAGTGAAAATTTTCTCTATGAAGAAAAGAAAAAAACCTAATATTTCTTATGGATGATAGAATCTACTATTTTTCAATGGAGTACTGAGAAGCCAAACCTTAGTTTTGGTCAATCTTAAGGCATTCAGATGAGTTTATTCAGTAGCACATGGAACTTCCCAATCCTCCGAGGCAGTGATACTGAATAGCAGGCATTAATCATAATCAATTGTGACAACTGGGAATTTCTTCTCCTCATTAACCTTAGTTGTAGATTTTTACATCCTGTTCTCCAAGAATCTTCTTTTTCTTTTTTCAGTTGAAGATATCAAATGAGAGATTATGTTTCCTTTGGTTTCCTTGACAACTAATTCAAAGAAGATTAGATCATTAAGAATAATTCCTGTAATTTTTTTTTCTGTAACAAGCTTCCTGCTTTCATGAACCATTTGACATTTTAAAGTTTTGCCTGAAGTCTTCAGACAACATTTGTCCCTCTTACACTTCCTACTGCAGGCCAGTTACCTGGCTTTATTTTACCCCAGACAAGTTTCCCAGCAGTAGGTATCAGTCATTTGGATAAGTTAACATAACCAAAAATCCCTTAGCTGTACTGTAGTTTTATCGCATCACATAAATCCTTTTTAGGACTTCATCTCCAGTATTTTATACCACTAATAAATTATGAAGATCTACTTGGGATAACTTAGACAAAATTAATTGAATTTCTGAAATTGTTTGTAAGTTTTAAGTTCTCCAGCTATAACAGAGAAGATGCAGATGTTAAGCATTGGCTTAAAGACCTAAAGGGTTTTTTTTTGTCAGTTTTATGTCCTCTTTTTTTCCTATAATGACCTTCTGAAAGCACGAATAATTCTCTATAGTCTGTGACTTATTTCAGCATTGGTGAAGGAATCTCAAGCAGGAAAACTTCCACGAAGCAGGCATCAATTGTGTCAGAGCTGGAACATAAGCTTCCCCAGATATTTGCTTGTGTAGTTATCTGTGACTGACAGTAAGCCAAGCCATGGAAATTATTCCCTGTCCTCCTCAATGCAAAGGAAAAGGCACCATCACCAGCAGCCAGTGGCTCTTTGGAAACATTTCTTGAGAAGCCATAATTTCTGTCTCTGTGCAGTGGAGCTCCTGGAAATCTGACTAAGAGCTACATAGGGTGGTGATAGCTGTGAGGCTATCCTGGAACGTGGTCATCATACAGATAATTTTTTTATAGGAAAGCTGCCTTAAAACAAAAATTTCAAAGTTTACTTCTCTAGATTTTATCAAAGACCTCTATGCTTATACAAATAAAAAGAAAGGGTGGGGAGGTGAATGGCCCAGAGCATCCTATTTGGGCTTGGCTACATGAATTTATGAGTCTGCATTTAGTCCCAGAAAGTAAGGAGTAATTTTAAGCTGCACTGACATAAAGGGACAGGACAAAAATAACAGCATTGCTGACAGATACATGCTATAAGGAATCACAAGGAAAGGATGAAGACATAGAAAGCATTCTTTTTCCCTCTGGTCCTTAAAGTTATTCCAACCACTAAATATTAAAGTTGACAATATTTGGAATGTAACACTCAGATATGTGTGACTCCTCTCACTAAGCTTTACCTGCATCTTCCAAACCTGCACAATACAACCAACTCAAAAAATACTGTATGTTGAAACCAGAGCATCCTTTTTTCCCTTAGCAGCTGTAAGTAGCATTTCAAGTGCAAACCACCTCAGCAATGGTAATCTCTAAGTACTCTAACCACAACAATCATCCAGACCCTGGGAAACTGAGGGAGAATAACACACAGCTGTTTTCTTAGCTGCATATCTTGCCCATGAATACTGAGACTAGCAAATCTCGAGGTTCTGAGAAGGGAGTAAAAATTAGGTAACATATTCAGTGTTTACAATGTCAACCCATGCTGGGAATAGTTTGGTTTATTAATGACAGAAAACAAGATCTGCCTTTACTCTTTCTACTTTCTTGTTTCATGATAAAAAGCATTTTATGTTCTTCCTTCTACAACCCTCTTCTCTTTAAGGGAGTTACACTGCACAATACTTAGGACATGGGGACATATGTTGTAACTTGAACATTACAGCTGGACAACATTTCTGCAAAGAAAAGGTGTTTATTTCAAACAATATTCACTCACAGTTTTTGCTACAACAAAAATATTTAAAGAGAGCTGAGAAATCTAATAATATTTAAGATAATTATTGGCTGTTTTCTGATTTGCAAGCAGAGCTGCAAATTATTTTTTTTGCTTGAAAATATTTTCTACCAGAAATTTATTTCATCTTCAGAAACAGTGTCCAAAGCAACTTCTTAAGCTGCTGCTTTATTTTTAGTCTACTGATGTTATTGTAAAAAGATAATAAAAAATATTTGTCAAAATCACATTGTGAAGTAGTTTGCATTTTTTGCAAATCCTAGGAAAATACCTTGTGGCATACTAGCATATGTAGAGAGTATATAGATTACATTCTCAAACTTCCTCAGGACTTGAGGGAAATTTACAGTAGTTTTTATTCTGTACTCCAAAAAGGATTATTGGAATTTCCAACTTTCACTATTGTCAAACAAACAAAAAAAAAAGGCAACTTAGAGTAAGTCCAGAGAAATTGGCTCAACAGTAAAAAACTTGGCTGTACCTAAAAAATGTAGAATTAAGAATTTTCCATTCCTTGTGTACATGTAAGACTCAATCTCTTTCAATACAAGTGTTTCTTGTATTTTTCCCCAAGATGACTCAAATACTATCTGATATGTACCTTTGGCAATACTTCTACAATGAGTGGTATAAACTCATTTTTGTTTTGCAAATATAATGAGAAAACCCACCTTGTTCTTGAAATTTCTTGTGTTTTTCCTTGAGGAAAGAGCTGAAAGTGTTTTTTATTGAAATCAGGGATTGAGTTGTCCAAAATAATACAAATGCTTTTAGAATCAAAGGATATATAACTCCTTTTTTACTCCATATAAAAATACTCAAAAGTTTCTCAGAATATATTCTAACAAGGGAAAATTACTGTAAAACATAAGTCTGAATTTTTAGAATTTTAGTCATTTCAACAGTTAGAAATTCAATAGATTCCTGTGAAGAAGCCCTACAACACCCTTGCTGAGGGTAGAGACTTAAATAAATAATAACAAGAATTTTTTAAAAAAGTAATAAGGAAAATAGAGTATTTGAACATGATTCAGATGACTATAATTTAGGTTTAGTTTTGCATTTTTTTTTGTCTTATCACCTTCCTCATAGTCTCCCTTCCAGCATTTTTTTGAGGTAGGCATTAGTCTTTTAAAGAAATTCCTTAAAGCACCTGGTTACACTTTCAGGGTTAGATCATGCCTCCAGGACACAGCCTTTCATATGGATTGTGAGAATGGCAGTATCCTTACAATAAGGAAGTTGTGGAGCAATGAGGTGACAATTCCTTGGCATGAGAAGCAGAATTTAGAGAAGTCTGTGCATCACCAGCCTTCTGCTGTGGACAGCTGTCAATGCTTATTGTTTAGACGCCTTCTTTTTAGGAATTTGAAAGAATTTTATGAAAGCAAAAAGAAAGAAAATGAGAAAGATGACTGAGATGAGTCACTGGTAGCAACATCTATGCTATAAGGGTTACATTTCAGACTGAGATACAACTTTAAGCCAAAAGGATGTTCCCAATACAGCAAAGTGGTAAACCTCCTCATGGCCAGCCTCTTGATCACAGGTTCAAAAGAAGGGACAACTAATACTTTCTTTAATTAAATTAGTTGAGTTTTCCTTGCTATTTAACCTCAAAGATATTTATAAGGGTCAAAATTAGTCTTCTTTCTACACCTGCTGACATAAATATGTAAGTTCTCTACTTACCCTACCAGTCCTTCTTTAAACATAAGATTGCTGAGGTGTAGAATATCCAGTATTAATGGCAGAAAGCAGATAATGCACATACTACGTGTTCTTGCCAGCTGTGAACTGTGATCAAACAACAAAGAGCCCCTGAGCATCTCTTATCCTCTGCTACTGAAAATATCTAACCAGCTCTCCAGCCACTGACCTGTCTTGCAAGCAAACACTTTCGGAAGTCCTCCAGCTGTGGAGGGGAGTGAGTGAAAAGATGGGGATGAATTTGGTCCAGAGGTCAACCCACAGTACCCATTCTGTGCACTATAAGTACAGAGCTGCTGTCCTCTGGTGTCTGAGCTCAGAGGCCTGCAAATTGCAGAGATTCCTAATCACACTTCACTGCATAAAAATAACGTCTCAATTTATTATTCCATCCTCAACATGTACTACTCAGCATATTCAATGCACTAAGCACATTTTGGAGTTAATGTGAATAAAAGATTAACTGTGACAAACTGAAATTTTCAACCAAGTATCCAAAGGGAAAATACCAACTAAGCAATGCTGAAGTTCCATGCAGACAAAGCATGTGCTCAAGTAACAGCTTTCCAAATCACATGGCCAGGAGTAATTTGTAAGCTTTGCAATCAGGTTAACAAACTGGATATGGATTCTCCTGTGCTCCCATTTCTATGTCTGTGTGGTTCCAGAGAGGGTCTTATCAAGGCCAGGGTTAATGAACAAATGTGTGCAGTCCTTTCCTTCCTGCAGAGCCATTACACTGCCACAGCAGAAAACACAAATATGTTTTAACTGTGAATGTCCTCTGACCATCAAGAGGAAACCTACTCTGTAAGAATAGTCTGAGCTCTCAAGAGCATTGGAGGCTTAAGTTGAACATTAGTGTTTAGTTTTCCACTAGACCAGTTAAAAAAACACCAGATATAATATCTTTGCCGCGTTCTGGCCCTTCACATGTTGGACGATTTCCCAAATAATTTATAAGAAATTAAAGGGGATAGGTCACAGTAATAATTATAGTAAATAGAATCTAGGTAAGTCTAGTTCAGTGAACTTTATAACATCTTCTTGTAAGTATTCAAGTGATACCAAGTTTATTAAAAAAACCTTCTTGAAACACATGCAACTTCTTTCATGGAGCAGACAGCAGATGATAAACTATAACCATTAGCTTAAATTATAGGAGTATCTCTCTTTAAACCTTAGACATAAGGTTTATTATTTTCCATAATACACTTACTAAAGTATCTGTATAAGGAAAAAAAAAAAAAAGGAAAAAAAGAAACACTAACAAAACCAGAAAACAAAAAAAAGAAGGCATGACTGGGCTGCTGATTTAGCAACAGGATGAAGGAATGTGTAATAAAAGTCTCTCTTTCAAGAACATTTTTCTAGTAAGCTTGCAAAGTAGACAGCTTATGAGTGCCCGGTTGATTTGGAGGGGCTTACATTGTTGGGCATAAATGGACAATTTCCACAAAGGGATCCAAATTATACCTGAACTGACAGCTGTAAAGGAAAGACTGATGTGGGAATCCATAGGATTAGAGGATTAACAATGGATTTTTGCTTTACCTTCATAACTAGTACTTGGCGAAAAGATGATCCTCCAAAGTATAATGTTACTCCCCATTAATTTGCATACAGAAATTTGAGTTTTTAGTGTAATTTTTCAAACAGTTGGGATGTGCTTCCTGAGGCTGACCTATATCCACGGCAATTGCCTAAGGGATATTGGTTCATTTGTGGAGACAGGGCTTGGCAAGGCATTCCCGCACTCCTTGAAGGTGGCCCTTGTAGCATTGGGATGCTCACTGTAATTGTGCCCTCAGCTAAAGCGGTCATGAAAAAGAAACAAAGGAGAACAAGATCTGTTCCTCATTATAATAAGACTGTCAGAGTGATTTCATGCCTTGGAAAGCTGCAAGAAGGGTTTCAGCAGGTATATTTTTATCCCAATTGGCTTCAGCAGTGGCTTTGAAACAATTACATCAGGTTGGATGTTGGCAGAGCAAACAAACTAATGCCATTAGTGATACATTCACCAATGTTGACAGTGTTAGACGTACCCTTCGAAATAGAGCAGCAATTGATTTTCTTTTACTGGCACAAGGGCGTGGTTGTGAGGAATTTGAAAGACTGTGTTGCATGAACCTGTCCGATCATTTGGAATCCATTCACAAAAGCATACAAAAACTGAAAGATTTGACAGCCCAAATTAAAGAGGATGGTAGATCCTGGTTGGATGATCTGTTCCAAGAATGGAGCTTTGCACCTTAGCTGAGGCAACTTTGCAAGATAGGTCTCTATATATTGGGTGTTCTGGTAATGATATTGATAGCAATCACCTGCATACTTCAGTGTGTGTGACAAATGATGAACAAAACAGTCAGAGAAGTTTTTGTCATACAAGGGAGAGAAGTAGGAAGTAGAAGCACAGAGAGTGTTCGAAATCTCACGGAAATGACAGATGAAGGTATAGAAATAGAGGAGGGTTTTGAGTCAAGACCCTGGAATCAACAAGAGTTTTTTGAACAATGACTCATAACTATTGTCAAATGTGATTCATACATTTTCACTGACTGGGCCTTCACAGCGTTGAATTGCTGTGCTGTAACACAGCAATGATTAGGGTCCACAGAATAGGCCTCAAGCAGATAGTAAGCAAAAATGGTATAGTAGGGCTATGAAACACAAGTAGTGGACGACACAGTTTTGAGGATTTCTTTTGGGGTCAACAGAGAGGGAGAATTCTGGGAATCCATAGGATTAGTGGATTTTAGGAAAGTTGGGGAAAAGGAGGGCCTCAGAGACAGTAAGGGTAGTGAAATGCTAAAGCAGCAGAAAAGATATATCGGCAGTAGCGAAGACATGAGAAATAGAACAATAAAGCTGTGTAGTTTGGCTTTCTAAGTTGCAAAAAGTGTATTTTAGTAAATATTTAGAAGGTTAAATATGAATGGAGCTCTGTGCTTTGTCTCTTATAAACGAACCATTGTATGAAAGAAAAGGCTGCTATTGTTTTAACCGAGGCTAGGTGTGCTTCAGGTGGTTGGATAGAACTACTATCAATATGCTTTTGCTCTATGTGATTGGCTGAGACTGGGTGTGAGACTATCTTATAGTACCTTGCAACATTAAGTTTCCTCAACCTGCTGTCTGGATAGCGAGCTGCTCGCATCAATCCATTGTCATAGCCATGTAATGAGACTGATGCTGCTTGAATAAACAGCTCACGATGCTATTCAGATGTGGTCCCATTCCGTTCATGTCTGTATATAAATAGCTGGTGTCAACTGAAAATAACCCTTGTGTTTTCAGTGCTCATACACTTCGTCCTTTCCTACTATTTCATTTTTAGCATATGATTAATATATGTCATGGTGGGTCATGAACACCCAAAAGTGTTTGTAGCGCTGTACTTAGTAGGAGGAGTAACTTAAGGAATTCCATTACTAGACTGGATTTTTGCACGATCAAAATTCTTATGAAAAGTCATTTAAGATAATAAAAAAAATCTTTATACTTCTATTTCTCTAGCAAATTTCAATTAAATTTTTTCAGTTGTAATGGGCAGATAACATAGTTGCAACACTTCTTTAGAAACATGCAAATCTTATAGTTCTGCAGTGCAAGTAAGGCACAGTCCTGAATCTCTTTTTTTTTTTTTTTTTTTTTTTTTTGTGTCTATAGAGAAGCATAAAAAGATACTGTCTATCTATTAAAGTATGCAAAGGAATTGGTTAACAGCCATGAGATTGCACAGGGAAGATTTACACTGTCACTAAAGAACTTGGAAATGCCATGAAACATTTGTCCGTTAGTGTCCAAGCATATCAAACACTTGTCTTGGAATTCCATTTAGGTAAAGGCTTCATAAGCTCTGGTTTGGAAATCACCAGATGACTGAGACTGAAGGGACTTCTAAAGATCATCTGCTACAACCAACTCTGGCCAAGCAGAGTCATCTAGACAAGGCTGGCCACAACCATGTCCAGTTGGCTTTTGAATAACTGTTTTCTTTAACTGTAGAACAACTGATAATAATAATAATTAGAGCTGCTTATGGACGGTGTCATGGTTTTATTCAGGAAATCAATCTCCTCATGAAGGACATAAAAACAATTAGTTAGTTAGTGATACTAACTAATTGTCCTGATTCATATAGCATCCTGGAAACAGCATTCTGATTCATTGTGGTCTTTTAACTTAGCCCACAAAGAACACTATGCCAGTAGTACTTATGACAGTGGACATGATAGTGGGGATATGTATAAATAAGATCTGGGTTCTCAGCCTTAAGAAATTATTTGAAAGACAATTGTTTATATTGTATTCTATGTATTTTTAACTACATTACACATCTGCTTGATGGTCAATGAAAGCTGTAATAAATAATTTGAGATTTTAACTATCACTCCTGGATTAATATTTTCATAAAAACCAGCAACATTTTAAATGTAAGGATAGATTAGAAGTTTTGCATTTAATTGCTTAGTGTACTCTTTCCAGATTCAGCCAAACCCCTGTGGCTCTCTTAGTTACTTAACAACACTATAGACAATTAAACAAAATGGAAAAGCACAGACAAAACAGCTCACTGTCAATTGAAACACAGCACAGAAATCAGACAGAATGACCTGAAGTTTCAATATGGTTAATTACTATATTGAAACAAACCAACAGCTGATACTTTATACCTGATAATGGAATATTTTACCTTGGCATATGCTCTTCTAGCTAGGCACTGGAAAGAGTTTCCTTTCAGATCACACTTGACACTGCTCCCTTTTATCAAGTGTTTCCCTTTGAACTAGTAATTGAAAATACTTGAGTGCATTTTATTATAGGATTACTTCCCAGTCACACTTTAGTAGAAATATATTTCTTGTTCAGCAAAGACTTATTGAGCAAACAAGAAAAGCCCTTGCCCTTCACTAGTATTCTATTTACTTGAAGTCTGATTTAAAGAATTTTGATGGAATGGGCATCTCTGTGAAGCATTATTTTTTCAAGATGCCTATTAACACTGAACTTGTTCAGTAGTAAAGGTATGTCAATTAGTTACTTTCAATAAGTAACACTAAAACCAAGATGCACTAAACACTAAAACCATGCACACTAAAACCAGGATGATTCCACACTATTGGACTACCTTATATCACAGAAGACTAGAAGCTACATAGCTATGAAAACAAAATTGAATGTTGCTGGGTCAAAACAGAAAAAAAGGTTCATATTTTTCATGGTTGGAATACATGGCATGGGGAACTGAGGGAGGGAAAAGGCTGGTAGAAGTTGAAAGAATATTAAAGCAGGTTTAAGTGAGAAGGCCTGGGAGCAAGCTGTCTATGAAAAAAAATGGAAGCTTAAGTCTTCTTCTTCTTCTTAAGTCTTCTTCTCTGAAAGACACTTTGAAAGATATGGTGAGGAACAGGGATTTTTCATTTCCCCCCCTCCTCCATCCTGTCCCTTTTCTGACATGTTTTCTTTCCACCTCATCCCATACCTCACAACCCATCCTAGAGAGACTATTCCTCCCTCCTCCCCAGTGCCAAAGGCATCTTAACATCCATCTTCTATTCCCTGCCTCTGATTAACCTGCTTTTCTTCTCAGTAGCTTCCCTAATAAAGGAAGGGCAAACTCCTGAAAATGTGGGTTGAAGACAAGACAGCACCAGAAGCAGAACCCAAAGATCTGTGGATCTCAGAGAATGAAGCTTTCTGACCCTAGCAGAGCTGAGGCAGATGTGTTGGTGGGACAATATCTGCTTTGGATTTGGGCTATTTATATGGTAAAACATGTTGGCTCCTAATTCTCTCAGACCTTGTTTCCCACCTATTCAGATTTTGAGTCTTGCCCTCCTGTCTCTGGTACTTACAGCTCTGCTTCATAATCTGCCATTCACCAGTCTGTCCAAGCACAGTTTCAGGACAGGCAGAGAAAAATCTTATCAAATCTGAAGCAGGAGTTAATCAGGCATTAGCTTGAGAGGCCCTGGAAATTCTCAGTATTCATCATTGAACATAACACTTCTCTGAAGGGACAAAAGACAGTGAGAAATAAGATATTATTAAAAAAATTAAAAAGTTTTGGGGGGATAAAAGGGACAAAATTAGCAGTAATGACTCTACAGCACTTTGAATATTTAAAATGCTATATACTTCATGCATTTATGAGGTTGATTACAAACATCACAAGAACAAGTAATGGGAATGTGGTGAGCAGACTAATCTTGAAACTTGGGAGTCAAATTCCAAATGCCTACAAATGTCTGAGCCTTGATTTCCACTGTCTGCTATGAATTGACTCAGCCCAGTACCAACAGGACTACTTTAACAAAGAAATATTCTCCTGTTTAACAGTGATTACATATTATGTGCTGTAGTTATTGCTGCTCTTACTTCTATAATTATGGAGACATATTCACGAATATAAAATTCAAAATTAGTGGTGATGATCTATTTTGAGCTAATAGGCTAAATTCAAACATAGCTGTGTCCAGGTTTCCACAATAACCTTCTAAACTTCAATATTAGTAGAACTTACTGTTCATTACCTACAAATGCCCACAACTCGTTTAACCCACTTAAGTCATCCAGATGTTAGATGTTACTCTCCTTTATTCAAAGACTGCACTACCTGCCATTGAGCCACATAAATTATAAATCGTAGTTGATCTCTCAATGGTCTTAAATTCTACTTGTATCAGGGGACTTCCTTTCAGAATAAAGAATTCTTGCTGCTGTCAGTTCTGATATTATAGCTAAGAGTCTTGGCGGTGTTATTTTTTGAATTGTGACAGGCCTGAATATGAAAAGGAAATACAATGGAATCATAATGATGGTACTTATTTTGTATTGAGACAGCACTCAGAAGGCAAGAAAAAGTAGAGGCATTGCACAAAGACAACATAGGCAGACAGTGACTGTCCTGAGGAGATTACAGTCTCAGTAAGATTTACAAAGAGTAGGGAGTAAGTGACATCCAGTACTGTGATTCTCTTTTTGGGTTTACTGAAAAATGACTGCATATCCAACCTAAATTATTTTATTTGAATAAAAATATTTCAAATCACTAACACAAAGGAACGAATTTTGATAATCCAACAAACCCTAAACTTCAAGCCTCAGGCAACATGTACTAGTAAAAATGTTGTTTCTCATACAGAACAATTACTCTATCTTCTGGCTTACATTCAATGATGAACACCTGGGAGTTGTGCTTAAAACAACTTGTTTAATACCATCACTCATCTTGCATGCCTTCCATGTTTAGCAGACTAGAAGAGGCCCAACAAGAAAAAGTTAATAGCCCATTTCAGGATGCCTGTCCTAAAGAGATAAAATCAGGCCAAAAGGAACACTGCTAGTCTTAACAATGCACATATATCTGTAAAAAGAAACTTTCTATCCCTTTTCTGTTACCCCTAGTATTATAAACAGCACTGCTAGTCCAATAAAGGCCATGTTTTTTTCCAAGTGCAAATAGAAAAAGGTCAGATATTTTTTATACACAGATTTTCATCAATCTCCTGTATAAAGGAAAATGACTAATACTGCAGATTCAGCCAGATTCCAATGCTGTTAAACTTCTTGAAACTCACAATTACACCAAGGAAATTTTTGTTTTTCCAGTTTCATGAATTTTTGTTTTCTTTACGAACAATAACCAAACAACAGCGTGAGCAGCTGGGCCTGAGCATGAGACTTTATGGTCAGCAACAAATTTGCCAATGACCTTCATGATCCCAGGAGGAATGAAACCAATGCATACATGAATTTCTGTGCATTTCACTCTTCACCTCTTGTATCTCCTTAAATGCTGTACAAATCAGAAACACTGATTTCCCTCAATGCCTAGGTCAGCATCTGTTATGATTTAATTAAAAGCTTGCTGTCTGAGGGGATTTCTCTCTGTGATGATATCCTTCCACTCTGTTGTTTTTCTTCTCACTTCTTAAACTGAATGAAGTAGTAAGCTTCAGACTTTTAAACATAAAATTTTCTATTCATTTCATCATTATTAAATCAGATTTCATTTTCTACATGTGTTGATTTATCTCAGATCGTCCAAATCCTTACTGAGGTGTGAGGTTTCTCCCTTTGACTTACCTGCTTCTGATACCTACACACAGCCTAGTCACATTTAAGGGTAATTACAAATAGTCCAGTCTCATTCCGAGGCACTGAGCAGTTTGTGAAATATGAAAACTTTCCAATTGGCACTATTTTATCTCTCAACTCAATTGCTCTCTTTATTTTAAAATATGTTTGACCATTTTACTGATATCAAATCATCATATCAAAGCATCAAAATCAAAAGAGTGATGAGGCTGTGAATAAGCTGCACTGCTTTGCTTTTCATGCACCCACAGCTGAATTCTTTAGAAGGTCCCACTTTCACAGTCAGGCTTAGCCTCTGCCCTCTTTTATGCCATCAAACAGAGCTGAGTCAAATTCAACACAAAATCTTTATTTTATCCCTTTTGAAAAAGCAATGTGTGAGAAAATTAGAGGACTGTTTAAGTTATAACCTAAGATTTCTCATCAAGACAAGCTGCATCAGGAAGTTTTATAGTCAAAGCAAAAAATCAAACTACCAAAATGTCTCATACACCTTTATGGAATGTTGTCACCTGAATCAAACAGCTACCATGATTTTCAATAGAATAATATTTTAAAAGAAAATAAAACAAAGTATTTTAAACTGGAACAGAAAACCCACAACATCTCTCTACTCCATTGCCAAATGTTTTAGTTAAAGTTTGTAGAACAAATTTGAAAAGGACAGTTTTGTAAAAAAAGAAATTGTTTTCTCTGGAAGTCCTATGAAATGGTCTTGAAGCAGATAGCAATTTCTAGGGTTTGTTGTTTCTTTTACTACAAGTGTTAGTTTTTCTCTGTCACTAAATAAAACCAATGGATAAAAGACTATGCTTTCTTAATAAATACTTTTCTGCAATCCAGAAAAAACCCGAAAAAGGTTCTAAAAGAACTTAATTCTTTTGTCATGCCATGGTCTAGGGTTTTGTTAGTAGTTTATACAGAATATAGCTTTAGTATTCTATAAAGCATATTAAGTGTGTGTGTCTGTGTGTAACTACATGCATGTTATGATGTATATAAACTCACATTATAATATACAGTAGTGTGTCTGTAAACCACTGCCATGTTTTGAAGTATTGGGAATTAAGCCTCTTCCTTACATGAAAAGTCACAGATAAAATTCTATAATATGCAGAGACATGCATAGCTACATAAAAACTAAAATACTTATTGCATTATGGCTCCTATGTCTTCAAATGTTCCCAAACGTGAAGTCCTTGGGACACAGACACCCCTCATGACACACCTAGAATATGTCAAAAAGGGAATTATAAAAATTAAATAGCTGCTCAAAGTATAGTGTGCAGTCCACTACCATTTTGAGGATTCTTAAGTCACTGGACAGTGTGAAAGAGCTATTCTTATTAACCTTAACCCACTTAATCTAACAAAAAAGTTTTCTAATTACTGTAAATGTAGCTCTCTGACTCTTGCAGAGAGAGTTTAACCATAGTCCTATCCACCCAGACTTGGAAAATTGTATCATTAACACCACCAGGTTTAGGCAGAGCTTCTTGATCATTCCAGCCTCTCTCTCCTGTTGCCAGCCGGTGTTTACCAGTAGCTACTGGTGTCAATACTAACTCAGTCATAACAGCATCCTTAACCATATGAAAACCTCATCAGGAACCATATCCATGCCTAACCTGACAGCCTATGTCAGGTCAGCTCAGAATTTAGCCCAGAAGTTACTCGTGGATATAAATTTACCTTTTTTTTTTTCTTGGAGTAGTACTCCTAGAGGTGGTGCAAAACAGGCAAAACATTTTCACGTGAGATGTTCCTAATTATGAAAGTAAGAAAGCTCATATTGGAGGTAAATGGATATATTTTACTCAGCTGTACATGTCAAATCCCTTTTATTCCTTGCCCTTTCTGCTGTGGAAAGAGGCAAAGTATTTTAAAGAGAAAAGCAGTGCTTTGAAAAAAGTTGAAGGACTGCTAAAGTACCTTCTTGGGAATTATGTAATTATAGTTTATCACAGCAAAAAGAGATGATGATAAAAAATTAGGTCATTGGCCAATCAAGTGAAGAGGAAATACTGTAAAGCAACCTAAATTTTTCTAAGGAGAGAGGCTAAAGAGCCCAGCTACACCAGGAGACATATGTTCAAAAGTTGGTTTGGCCTGTTCTCCGAGCTCTTGGGATCTCAAGTGGATGGGACAACACAAAGTCTAATTTCCAGCACAGGTGTTGCTTCATTTTTTTTTTTTCACTCCGGGAATATGACTCTGAGAAGAAGCTACTCCCATGCTTTGTCACAAAAGAGCAGATAGTCATTTAAAACATGACTGCAGACAAAGAAGTGCATGTGAATGAATGCATCTTGATATCGCTTAATTTCTTCCAACATTTTTTCCAAATAACTGATCAAGAACAAACTGAAGCTTCATAGACGAGTAGTCTCAGTTAATGAATTTTTCAAGCTGACATTTAGATCTAGTCCAAATTTCCAAAAAAAATTTATTTTGTCAAAAATATATTTAATGCTGCTATTTTTTGCCAAAAATATTTTTGAGAAAAAATTATCTTCTTGGTTTTTTTTTTAAAACTTATTTACAATATTTCAATGTATGAAACCACACTATACAACTGAACTTCAAATGCTTTACAGGGAAACTTAAAGCACACATATATGAGAACCATCCATCACTGGAATTTATCAAAATGAAATCAAGATTAGTATTTTGTCATTTTATTTAATTCAAAGCTTGTTTTGGTTACTCAGATCATGAATGTGATATAGTGGATCTGTTCTGATCTATTTCAATGAGCCTTACACTGGATCTCATATACTGTGGAATCATGAGATGTTTTAATTGTTCAAACATAAAAAACCATGAAAGAGTTTCATTTACTTCATTTGAAGGTATAATTTTCTGCCATAGACAATTCAAAGCATAGCCTAATTTTAGTTGAAAATAGAATAGCAATAATAGAATAGAAAAAAAAACAAACAGAAATAATAGTTTTGTACTTCATATATGAACTTGGACTCATTCCCATTGGTATTTATAAGATAAGAACAGAACTTTTTCGTACTGCATTTATATTCTATGGAGACTGCTTACAAGTTTTGAAATAGCAAAAATAAGAACATTTCTTTTCCTATTATTCTTCAAATTCCTCTGAGTCTGTAACAAATTATTTTCACTTATGGCGTTTAAAAAAAACCCCTCCCGACACAAAAATCCCCATATCAACATGTGAGCAGGAGGGCCCTGATTTTGCTCTCATTCTCCCAGAACTGGTAGTCCCTCTTATGATAATGGTATTTCCCTGCCTGCAGCTGCATATCAAGACATCAGTAGTCCAAAAAAGTGAGTCGTAAACTGCATTAATTGTGCATTTCCTCTCTTTTTTTTAAAATTGAAACACAGTGAGACACAGCCTTCCATTCCTAAGAAAATGGCAAGGAACATACATACATTAGTAGAAAAAGGTTATTATTCATCTTGCATTCTTTTATGAGACAGCAATTGCTCCCCTGAGTTATTGCCAATTGCTGCTGTAAACATTGGCTATTTGATCTCTGAAGTGTTCACAGACTTGTATCCACAGGCCTCTTTGACTGAGCTCCTGATCAAATTCTTCCACTGGATCACTGCTAAAATACAAGATTTGCCCCCACATCAGAGCGGGTAGTGAATGGCAAGCGCAGTTTTTTTTAGTCAGGTATCAGATCTCAGAGGAGAAGCAGTAACTCCCACCTGTTAAATTATATTCAGAGGAAGCAGTTTGCATGGACTACATGAGACCACTCAAAGGAAAGGTGATGCTTCGCAGCCTGATGCCAGCTTTAGAAACCTCGTATCAGAGAGGATCAAGAATGTGTCCAGCACACCAGTTTTTCTTATCCCCAGAGCAGGAAATCTGTTTTCAGGCAGATGGCTAATATCACCTAAATGTCTTTCTCCTCCAATACTCATTGAAGCACCTGTGCTCCCTGGGTATTGAGATAGCAGAACACAGGGTCCAGAGGACTCTCCATTTGTCTGCCGGGAACTGCAGTTCTTTATGTTCTGTCTTTAGGATCACTATGTGTTCTGGGTTAAAGTTCTCAAACTCCCTGAGTCCTTTGACTCTTCCTTGCCCAGATGTTGGGAAGAAGATCACATTACAGAGAAATCTGATGTTGAAGAGCAGACTGTCATAGATCATATATTGACTCTGCAAATCCCACTTCTAACAAAGGCTGTGCTGATTCTGTACTGCCTTTCAAGTAGAAGAGTGACAGCATTCCAAAAATAATGTAATTTAGCACTGTTCTGAATGAATGACAAAAACCCTCATGGAAACCAGATGCCTTAGATTAAGATCATCTGAATTATTTGTAGGCCATTTTTATCCTTTGTAGGTTTTCAAGATAAAGAAAGTAGGATTGAGACCCACACAACCTCAGATACTTTATCCTGCTTACACTGATCTTCTGTGCCTCTGAGAATCTGGAGCTCCATCTATTTCAATTGCCTTTAAAAATAAAATATTGATTTTATCTCACAAGGAAGGTAATGCATATGATTATTTATGTCCTCTAGGGATCTTGCACAACATTTTTGACTACAAAGTTCACTTAGTTCTGACATGTTTGAAAATACCATCAATTTAAATTAGCTCTAATTTTCCTGGTTCTTTCACTGTCCAATATATTTTCCCATAAGCTATTATTTTGGGGCGTGGATTTTTTTCTTCTTTTTTCAACTGAGTTCCTGCCAATAGAAAAATATTTCTTCCATTTGGTGAGAACCTCAGGATCCTATAGGCAGTAATGAAGACAAGGGTCGCAATCTTATGCAACAATTTTATTTTTAAGAAAATATTTCTCCTGGAGTTGTCTTCTAAAAATTAATACATATCAAATATGATTGCTGAGGGAAATAGGGAACATTTCTTGAATAACACCAGTTTCTTCTCATTTTTAAATGTAACGCCCTCTGACACTATTGGCTTTGAACTGTATTTCTGCAGTATATGGTAGAAAAGTAATTTTATTATGAAAGTTTAAGCTGCCTTGTGAAAAAACCCCAAAATATTATTTTCATGAAATTGAAGGGAGTTTTTAAAACTGAAGGTTAGAAGGACATTGTGTTATGCTCCAGAATAGTCTTAATAATCTTAACTCTTACCATTTTAGTGCAGATCTTGAGAATTTTACATTTTCCTCTTCTGAAAATTACTCCTTCCTGTGACTTGAGAGTCTTGCTGTGCTTTATCTTCTACACTATGCATTTTCCCCACAAAATTCTGTCCCAGCATTTACTTCAAATAGATAAGCTTATTTTCAGAGCATAATTAATAAAATCAGGATGGCAACTAATGGATCTCAGCAAGACATACTGTACCAAAACTGCCCATCAGAAACCTTATCTAATTTTCCAAATTACATTTTCCTTTACTTTCCATAAAAGTAAAAACCTCAATGCACTGAAGACATGAAAACTCCGGGATTTTCACTCCCAGAGGGCCCCAAGAAGAATAGCCTATGTCCTGCTTAAATCATTCTTTAAAGGAGTTCATATTTAATCTACACCTGTCAGATCCTTTCCTAAGATAACTACAATATTTCATCCAGGAGGATGACTTGAGAACACCTCTCCAGTTCTCCTTGCATGAAAATATCTTCATTTATTCCTTGCAATTTCAGAAGGCAAGGAGCAGCTTTTCTGAAAGATACCTGGTATCTGTTCCTCTTGGGTCCCCAGATGGTGGGTTTTTTTCAAAATTTCTCCATTTCAAGAGTTGCATCATCAGCAGTGGGAAGATGAATAATTCTGAAGCTGCATCTCAGATCCCTTCATTGTACTTGAAGAAAATTCTCTTAAACATAGAAAGGAGATGTAGTAACTCTTTAATTTGCCAGCTAAAGGTACAATAAAGTGAAAGGCAAATTCCCAAATCTGAGTCTTAATTACAGTGATATGAGCTGTAATTCAAGCCTCCTGAAGACCTTACTGGAAGCACTGCAAGATCGATTTCCTACCTAGATGGCAGAGAGATGTAAGAGCAGAAAAGTTAACAATATGTCATATATCAGATATAAAATGGATATTGACACTGTGACTTCTTGTATTATGAAAAACCTCCAAGCCTCAATAAGAATAATTTGCATATTAATTTATATTACAGCCGGTTATGTTAGGCTTCCAGAAAAGACCAAAGCTTTGCTTGGGCTATTTTTCACTGTCTTTATTTACAGCCTAAGCAGACATTAATGGAGCTGCAACAGCAATATGACAACATCTTGACAGTCTCATGCTGTCAGCCAATTCTAAGAAAAAACTTTACTTCCAATACATGGCTAAAAGCCTACTACCATTTTCTTATAATTTGTGGCAAGTCTCTTCTCTTTTGGATGGTCTCAACTTCTGACCTCCTACCTCCTCCATTAAACTTCTAACTGAAGCAGTCATTGTCACTTTCTGACATGAAGAGGTCCATGGAGCCAGTAAGGCATTCCACGGTGACCTAAATAGAAAACCAGCAGAGCCAGAATAAGGGCACAGCGGAATGCCCTGAAATGTCAGTTCTTGTAGAGGAATTCCTGGAGTTACCACTTCACATGGAGTTAATGTTTTGCAGGAGAAAAGGTGTACACATTGTGCAGAACTGGGACTAATTTCTGTGGTGAATTATTATTATTCACCTTTGCTTGCCTTCACTGAAAATCCTTGCTTGGTGGCCTGCTGGCACCTACACAGAAAAAGAATGTAGGGCAAGACCTAATTCAGCCATCCCTTTTTAGAATCAGGAGTGCTTGAGATTATTGGGAAGAGCAGACCTCTGTTGACAGCTACAGAAAACTAAATAGAATCTTTAGTGGACCTTTTCTCTTTCTGACAGGCACACAGGAATGGTAGTGCAGGCTCTTTTTTTCCAATGAAGTTATTTGTGAGACACTTTTCCAGTTGTCAGCTTCTCATATGTCAGAGGCAGTACCATACAAGCATGGGCTATACATTGGTGTAAAATTTGGGCTGCCCTCTTTGATTTAATGCTTTTCAAGAATGGGTATTTATTTTTGGAATATTTACCAGACTTGGGGAAAATCCAAAGCTGTCAGTGCCTTCAACATCTACACTGAAATACTGCTTTCCTCTAGTAATCTAGTTTCTACATGAAAACATCTGATGAAACTGAAAACACTCAAATCCTGAAAATACATACTAAAACCTGAAACACATATCACAAATTGAAAGGAGAACTCCGGGAGGTTTATATGGTTGTTTGTTTGTTTGTTTGTTTTTTTTTTTTTTTTTTTTTTGGTGGGGTTTTTTTGGGTTTTTTTTTAGTTTTTTTTGGTTTTGGTTTTTTTTTTTTTAATCCTGTTATTGATTGCCAAACTTCATCATTAACCTAATTTAGACAATACTTGTCTTACTCTGAAGGCCACCAGAAGAATTTTTTGGGCACTGGTCAGTCATGACTACTCCTGAAAATCTGTGGTGAAATCATGCTGGGAAAAGAGCCTACCCATAAAATAAAAATACTTTATCTACTCCTTTAGGTAAAGAAAGATGGATTTTTATGCCACAGATTCTTTCTAAAATCAGTGGGTGTTGGAGAAACACAAAGAGTTTGTTGCATGGATTTAATACCAAAAGAGAGTCCCAAGGCTCCACTTGAGAAAGGAAAACACTTTTTTTCTGAATGTTGCTCCACTTCGAATCCCTATTAATTAATAAGGAGAAGTGCAGCACTTTTTATATATGTTTCATTAAAAATTGTTACCAAGATTTCTGGAGGGATGCTTTTTTCTCTATTACATCAGTAGCTTTTGCAGCCAATGTGCTGCATTGATTCCCCTGAGAATATTTATGGTAGGTTTGGTATGACATTGCACAGATTTTGAAGATAATGTGTAAATAAATTGTCAATGATTTGTTTTGTCTGGGAACCAAGGTTGAACAGCTTGATGGTCATACTAGGATTCAGAGATAATCTGATTTAATGTGCTGAGTGATAATTTTCACCATATTACCTAACAATTTCTCACTGATGTTTTTTGATGAAAAGAAAATAATATTTTTGAGACAATGAAAATCAGATTTTCTGTATCAGTTTAGCGTGTTTTGTGAAACTAGAAAGATTCAAAAGTTATCAGTCTAGTAAGCAATAATAACCAATTAATTTAATCCAGAAAGATAGCTGGTAGCATTCAAAGAGCAGTTAACACAATGAAAAAAAAATTTTAATAAGGATGTGAATAGCCACCAAATTGCCATTATAGAGTTGGCTGCAGAAAAAAAGAATGAATGAGTAAAATAAGCACATATAAAATATAATAGAAGCACAAGGTAAATTTGAAAAATGGATTGAAAAGACTAGAGAAACACAGTCAGTGAATAAGACAGATTTTATATGAACCTGCTTCTTTTTACTTTGGTTTTGCACATAAACTCCACAGTTCTTCAACTGATTAGTTTTCATTTGATGATCAAAAGCAGCACCTTGTATGACTTTCACAGTGATTTTGTCCTCTCAGTTGTAGACATGGTACTAAGTGATGTTTTTAGCTCTCATAAGGGAATTTGCCTTGATAGATCCAAGCCTTTTTAGTGTAGCACATTTTCTTTTCAAGCTTGACAACCTTTGAGACATGACAGAATATTTTCCATTAAACAAAACAAAACAAAAAAACCCAAATAAAAACCAGATCACATTCTTCTTTGGGAAGATGGATTTTTATGTTTACTGTACTTCAGGACCACAAGGTGGATATTACACCAAGAACTGGCTTTGTTACCCTCATGAGAAAGTTCCATTGTGTAAGCAGTGGTGCACTGCCAGGGTAAACTGCATAGGAGAGCTTTTTCTTCAAATTAAGTAAAGCTGGAGGACGATGTCAGGCCATCAGGGCTGCTCCCTTCACTTGCCAGTGAATTACCCATTGCAGAAATGATCAGTGACCTAAGCCTTCCAGCTAAAGTAAGAATGTCAGTTCTTTAAAAGAAGGCCTGTCAGTGCTGTTGATAGACCAGGAAAGATGAAACCTGAAAGCCATGAAAGACTAGGAGTTCACTTGAGACACACCAAGATAATCTCGGAAAAGCTACTGCATAAAAGCCAAGAAGAAATGAGTAGCTCCCTGGATATTCCAAAGAGTTTTAGATATGTATCTGTTGTATGTATTCCTCAGTGTCTGCTCCAGTGTCTTTCACAGAGCAAATTCTCACTGCTGAACACACCTTCTGCCATGGCATTAACCCTGTTGCCTCAAACCCAAGGAAGATTAATACCTTTAGCACTATAATTTTTCCAGTCATTTCACTAAAAGTAGCCAACAGTTTCTGAGATTACTGGAGGAAAAAAACCAGACATGATTATATGAACCCTGCTTTCTTAGAAAAGTGGATTAAAACATTTTTAAAGGTGCCTGACACTCTGACCTGCAGAAAGAATCATAGCTGAGGCATCCAATATCACTGTGAACATATTAGTAAGGCATGAAAAGTATAGAGGTACCTCTGTCCCACCTCCAGCCTTGCTTGGGATCCACTATGTAATCTTGGGTGTTTCAGAGAAAGAAAAATATAAATAAAAATGCCAGAAACCAAGATAGCATGAGAGGAAGGACTGAAGTCCTGACACATGACAATTAATTGTAGTCATTATTTCAAGGTGGAGACATCACTCTGAAGCCCCAAGATACTGATAGGTTCTTCCTGAGATCAAACCCCCACCATGCTCCCTTGTCCTATTATCTTTATAATTAAAGACATTTACCTACAATAAAACTCTCTACAGCCTTATTGACTGATCTATTGAAAAATAATACAAATGGACTTCTATAAATCCACATAGCTTGTATTCTGCCTAATCTATGCAGCCTATTGTTTAAACTCTCTACTTTCTATAAATTTCCATTTCACACAGAAACCGGAACTGAACAATGTTTCTCTCTAGAAATTCCATATGTGTTCATTCCAGGATGGCAACCAATCTTTTCCCCTGAGCATTGTGCTGAAAGCAAATCTTGATGTGATTACCTACAATTTATTAAAAAAAAAAAAAAGTTACAAAAAAGCACAGCCAAAACCAGACTAAATATTTCCACATACCCTTTTGCACAGTTTAACACTGCAGTTTTATAAGCTGGTTTAAGTAATCCTTGTAGGACATTCTTGTTCAGACAAGCCCTTCTCAGGGTCATGATTTCAGAAAAATATAAGTGAAAGTGAACAAATAATCAACTGAAGCAAGATTTAAAGGATGTCTGCTAGCATCAATCCATTTATTACCACCAGCTTCCCCTCCAAGCCAGCATTCCTGATTTTCAGTTATGGAACACCATCGTCTTTACAGTACCTACCAGATTCTGAATCCCACTAGAGAGCCTGAATTTCATTCTGCCATGTGTTGTGCTGAAATCAATGTGTTTCCGGGACACACACTTTCAAGAAGAAAATGTACTGAAATGAAATTAAAGGAATGAAATAGATGTTGCATACTTTTGTATTCAACAAAGTATTTCTATATGAGAAAATTTTGTAGTATTTTTTAAACTTTCATTTCTCTGTTTGGAATCTATCCCAGCTACTTGTACACGTTCACTATGTCAGTATCTGGGAGTCTGCCCCACTCCAAGAGCTTTCATCTTAAAAGCCCTCTGAGAGCAAAAGGAGAGTGATGCCAATGGGATTGCTGGCACAGAAAAGGCTGCCTGGTATAAACTTGCAAAACATTTCAACCCAATGCTTGAGCTGGGGCCACAGTAGCAGGGCAAAGGAAAGAAAATCAAGGTGCAGTGTGCACACCAGCACACAAAGTGTGTGAACTGAGCATCTGTGAATGAAAGATAATGCTGTACTGCTGCAGATTTCTTACAGCTTTGGAGGCTACTCATTGGGAAATGCTCTTTCTTCTCAGCTCGGTTAGAGCAACACTGAATAGTGTAATTGTCTGAGTTGTAAAGCAGTCCTTTTTTTTAAACCACTTTCCATTAATTGCTTGTCTGCCAAAAATGTATTGCTCATTCTGTCCTTTGCCAGATGTAATTGAGGCAAATTCAGATGTATACCAAAGTATTTGTTGCATATATTTTGTCACATCGCAGTTGGACAGCATGCTATTAAATAATGTGCTATGGTGTAAAAAGAATTAATAACTTTTATATAAACTTACAATTTCTGATGTCCTATATTTAAGAGGATGTGAAAGTTGTCTTCTTTCCACTTCCCCCCAGCAAACAGAGGTCTGAATCAGGTAAGTCAAATCCCTGCTGTGGCTCATCAAGAGGCTAATGGACTCCAGGGCACAGGCATGGCTCCCTGCCCTCAGCTGACTGTGCTGTGAAGGCTGTCACCTGGGGAGTGTGCTCAGTGTTCCAGAGCACTGGGGCAGTGATCACTTCATGCTTGGCTGGGAATTGCTGCACTCCTCAGAGCAGGCTGGGCACACTTCCCTCTGTCAACACTCTAGGAATAGCCTGCCCTTTTTATCTTTAGGTCTGTTCTTAAGGTCTCTGTAGCTTTTCCTGTCCCATGATTTCAAACCTTAATCTTTTTTGCCCACGTTTGATTTTAAAAAGTTCTACTTGGCGTTTGCCATCTTTTGAAGAATTCTCACTTGCACTGCCTAGAGCCTTCTCATATCTGTTTTATTTTATGCATCACCTTCCACTCCAGAGAGTAATATCATTAGTGCACTGTCTGCATAAAGCTTCACTTTGACATCAAATACAATGTTTTATTATACTGTAATTTTGTCAATTTCTCTTTGGCACTTAGCAGTTAAGAGGTATCTTTTTTTAAATCTCAGTGTTGGCTGAACCATCAGAGCCTATCAAGTCCCCTGAGTGCCAACATGGATCTTTTTAATGCTGTTATTTCTTGGCTGAGCCATTTCAATTTTTTATATATTTTCCTAGTTGCAGACACTTGATCTTCTTGACACTTATAGTAAGTATAGCAATCCAATTACATGGATTTACTGTCCAAGTTGAATCTAGTTTTCTAAGAATTATCACAACCAATTAAATGTGTCTTCCACTTATACTCAGGGATTGTCTGGCTTTGGTAGCTGGAATAGAAGGCTAGGAAGAGAGGAGACTGCAAGTTGAGTTCCTTGCTGCTGGGGGGATTTCATGCAGTGAGGCCTGAGAATGTGGTAAAATACAGAGTTACATATGTTGCTTTAAAAAAAGAGAGTGTACACATGCCCAATAAATAGAACAGCTCTGCTGTTACCTGTAAAAAGAATGTCTATGCAATCTGTGTTCAATATGTTGTAATAATGTAATAGAGATTTATTAGTTCATCCAGTGCTCTAACTCACTCACATTTCTCTTGACCCACTTGGAAAATCCAGGTTCTACTATCAGTGAAAATCCAATATCCTATCAGGTAAGATTATATCACATCAAATTTTTCAGGTATTAATTGATTTTCCCTTTTGTGGTGGCCCTGCAGTTATTTCTTATATCTTCTGTGTAGTAGTAGTGATCTTATGCAGAAAACACACCACTGCATTGTTAGTTCCATAACATTTCCCTCTTGATTTGAAGAGCATCTAGGGAAACCCTAAACACACCAAATACCTTTATCTTCATTCCCACTTTTAATCTTATTCAGATCATGGTTCTGCACTGTCTCTGCACCTTCCCCCTCAATAAGAAGCATAACTACTTAATAATAACATTCCTATATTTTTACAATATTAATACTGAACTATAAATACAGATACCTGTGTAATTTACAACACAGAAACACTTTTTGCAGTTAGCACAAATTTTGCCTTTATTTTATGCTATCCACTACTACTCCCTGATTTTTACCTTTTTTATTTCCTGAATCCTTAACACCTTTTTTCAAAGGTGTTATATTTGCTATAGTCTAATAGAAAGGTTCCATCCCTGCAATTCATAAGCCTCCATCAGACACTCATAATTCGGGCTTCTGGTTTCATCACAGGAAGCAGTGATGAAGGAGTAAAACCTTTGAGGAGAAGGAATAAAACCAAAACCACAAGCAGGTACATATAAGGCAGTGCTTCACCCATATTTATCTAAGCAGCTTTTAAAAATTCACGTGTTGTGTTCTTGCTGTGTATCAGCTTTGACAGAGCAGACTCTTGGTTTCTTTGCAGTTTTGTACAACATCTGAGGAACTTTCATTGCCTCAGGAATGCTCTTTATCTGTTACTTGTAAACTTTCTTCCCCAATTACTTCCTGTGCTATATTTTGTGATGGACCACACGTTTTTATAACAAGGCATGTGCTGAGGGCAATGAGTGAGGCTTTAACAAGTTAATACTCATAATGTCTGTGTCCTGCTGGAGACTTAACAAGCATCTCCCTCTGTCAGGGAGGCAGTGCAGACGCTGAACTCAGGCTGGAAGGTGATGAGCCACACCCTACATAGAGTGGAGAGCGGAAGCTGAAGAGAATTTGGAACCTCCTGGCTTCCAGCTGCCTGTTCTGATAAGCCACAGGGCTTTCCAGTGGTACTGGATTACTGTAAATGGATTCTTTAAATGACCTTAAAACAATACTCTGGGGAGAATGAATGGCATTGTTAAATTGCGCGCAGTTGAAGCAACCACGGGTCAATTACCCTCAGCTGCCAAATCTCCACGTAGAGCACTTCCTATCAGCATCAGTGCTCACTTTAGCCAGTTCGCAGGAATAAATCTCTTGACACATTAAGCCCTAAAAGAGAAAGAGGGGTGGGGACTTAGGGCACTCTGAGTACCTCACTTTTCTGATAAAACACCTCAAAGTTAATGTGAAAAGCAAGGTTGTTAAAGTCATTTTGACCCTCGAAGAATACAGGCTGTCAGAAGAATCACTTCTAAGTGATAGCATCAAAAATAGTGTATATCAGAAATTGTAATTCCATTTCACAAAGTTTTATCTCCCAGCAATGCAAAATGGACAAGTAATTAACCTGTCATTTTTAAAATTGAAAAATATGTTCATTTAATTTAAAACTACAATGTTGAAAAAGAAAATAAAGAAAATAATTAGTCTTAAAAGTGTGAGGTTATTCACTGAACACCTGTTACCACCATCCCCCCAAAAAAACAAACCTGAACATGAGATCAAACAGAATTTTATTTTATATTTAAGCCAGAGCAGTTGTAGATTCAAAAAATTAGTATAAGTGTTGGTTCAAGACATTGGCAGAAAGTCTACAGCAAGCATAAACATGATTTTCTCCAGCAACATCCCCAGAGATACTTTCAAACAAATGCATTGATTAATCTTTTGTGAATTCTATATGAAAATTAACAGTAACAGAAGCCTGAAAGAGTCCTACTTGCCACTGATTTTTCATCAAACCAAATGAAGGAAAGTAGAAATAATTTTACTCACTGCTGTGTTGTTTCTCATCATAAAAGTCCCACAAGTAAAAAGAAGTTTCCTGTGAAACAACTACAATGTGTAAAAAGGATAATCCGCTGAGTGGACACTGCCAACAAAAGCAGTTTGCTTGAAGTAACAACAATCTCAGGAAACCATAATTAACATAAACTGTCTAGACTTAAATACAGCCTGATCAACACTGCATCTCCCCACATACTTAATTAAGAGAAAATACTTGCTCATTATATTAACTTCAGGTTATTATTTTATGCAGAGCAGTCAGCCAGGAAGTCCAAAGAGCCACATTTCTCATAAGGAAAAATCTACCTTTTTTATTCTTGCCCCTTGAAGCTCTGCTTCCTTTTTGGTTTAGATAGGCTGGGTAGAGATGGAGGAAACTACATGAGGAGAGTCAGGGATGAACTTTCAAGTTGTTTATGCAGAAGTTACCTCAAGAAGAGGTAACTTCTCAGCTGGCTCTTGTTGAGACAGAACACTTGTGTGTCAAACAGAGCATTATGGTACTGAACAGTTTCTGAGATGCAGAGAAAGTTAATGGGAGCCTTCTGTGCATTTAACAAAGTAAAAACTAACTCCCACTGCTGGAAAGAAGATAGACCGTCGCTTTCTCCCGTGCTACAAAGAAGATAAGACAGTTTTTACTACTCATTGACTGAGTAAAAAAGGCCAGTGCAGCAATTAATCTACTACCACCCTATGTTGCCCAAGAAGCTGTGTCAGGGGGGTTTAGGTTGAATATCAGGAAAAGGTTCTTCACCCAGAGGGTGGTTAGGCACTGGAACAGGCTCCCCAGGGAAGTGTCACAGCACCAAAGCCTGGCAGTGTTCAAGGATCATTTGGACAATACTCTTGGGCTCATGGTGTGACTATTAGGGTGTCCTGTGTAGGGCCAGGGGTTGGACTCAATGATCCTTGTGGGCGGCTACCAACTCAGGCTATCCTGTAATTCTAAAATAAGGGAAAAAAATCCTGCAATAGTCCAGTCTAAGTTTGGAACAGATCAAGTCCTGCAATTATCATTCCAAAAACACAAGGTTTGCATTTTCCAGCATCAGAGGTACAATTTCTTCCCAGAAAATGTTTGGTAGAGACCCGCAAGCTGAAGAGACGCAAATTGCTCAGCATTTCCAAATACTCGAAGTCAAGGAAACAGTTTCAGTCGCACCATGGATTCTTTCACCTCTCTGTCCCTCGTACACTGTGGATTGCAAGTGATTCTTTGGAATGGTCTCTTAATCCTCCTGTCTTTTAAAATGCAATTGACTCTACAGGGAAATTGAGAGGAGTTCATCTAAAAGTTCTACACAAGCAGGAGGGGTGAGACAGGGCATAGCATTTACATAAAATGGAATACAACACATCTGTTTTACAAGATTCTTAAAGGCACATTCACCTTTGAAGTTATTTCAAACAGAAATATCTGGAGCTGGAATTTAAGCAGGATATTTTGATATCCACCATGTCCTTTCTGCTGGCATCATCTGTGCAGTGGAAAAGCAATTATTATTTTACAACTTGCATGGAAACAGTGTTACTCAAGTGAAGGCCAGCTCTGACACCACTTACTGTCAGCTAGACATGAGGCCTTGGCCAGCTGTAGGACATTTGCACTCTGACACTCTCAAAGTCTTCAATTCCTGCATCTACTCCTCAGATCTCATGAAAGGTCTCAAGCTGCACTCAGGCACTAAGTTTTCAGCTCAGACTGGAAAGCTTATTATGTCAAGAGGATTAATTTGGTATTAAGACCATGATTACTCCTTGGATAGTTTTCCTTTTCAGTATGCAGAGTATATTTGAGGATTAACCTGATTCTTTATTACTATTGTTGTTGCTATGGACAGCACTATTTAATTATTTTTATTAAGTCTCCATCTGAAAACTCCAGAGAATACTGCAATAAAGAAATGACACAATAATAGTAAATCCATATACTGTTGGGAGTACAGGTTTGGTTTATGTCAGAAGCATATCACTAATAACAAGTCAATGCTGAGCTTCTTTTTTAATAGTTTCAGTCTCTTCACTGTGGAAATACACCCTGTAAGTTCTTAAAAAGGAAGTGTAAAGGTCTGTAATACCAAAAAAGTGCCTGTCAAACCACTGCCAATTAGTTTGGCTTGTGGCTAAACAGAAAGTCATACACAGGCAGGGTGGTGGTCTTTGCCATGGATTCATTACCATGCTTATATAAAAAAAACCAATGCCTTCAATTCCCAATGCAGAGATTGAGGAAGTAGTTTTGAGAGGTTAAATCTAATATGTGCCACTTTCAAAACAAATGTTTTGAAAACAAAAACTTAGAGAAGAATTGCAATATTTCCTTCTATGATAAAACATCAACATAGACTGGAAAAGAAGAAGACTTCATCTCAGTTTTGGACATTTTAACCAATCAAGTCAAATCCATTTTGTTTCAGCATCATTCAGCAGGCATTTTGGTACAAGGGCTCTCTCTTCAGTGAACTTAATTTTCAATTGGAAGGCAAAGAATTATCTTAATTTCTGAGCAGGGTCAGTAGGAGTTATCACAATACAAATTAAAGCAGCTGATTTATCTTAGGGGAAGAATAGTGGAATATGTCTCTGGAGTTCACACAATGGTTTATTTAGTGCACATCTGAAACTCAGAACCAGAGTTTTCAACTGGACACTGCTCAGACCTAGCTACAGATCGAGGGCCTTTTTTTAATAGTCCCCTTATGTGGATTCCACAGAAACTTGTGTCAAACCTGATTGACCATCATGTAGCCAACTGACCACCTCTCTATCTCCAGAGGTTTGGCTTTGGTTTATATTAGCAGAATCTCTATGTCCACAGGTTTTGTGATTTCTGAATGTACACATTTGACTCCTGAGAAATTACACCTCCTCTAAATAAAAATCCTAGTTCCAGAAAAATAAATTAAAGGGAAAATTCTATATGGCAAATGAAAAGCTAGGATTTGCAGCTGATAATAAACAGAAAATGCTGTCTGGAAGATTGGATGGGACTGTAAGGAGCCTGGTGTAGTAAAAAAGGTGTCCTTGCTCATGACAAAGGTGTTGGAACAAGATGGTCTTTAAGGTCCCCTTCCAACCTAAACCATTCTGTGACTTGATGAAGCTGCAATTGATACAGAACACTAAAGACTGCGGGAAATAAAGTGGAGTAAGAGGTCCCAAAGACAGCACTGACATTACAAATTGTCAAAATGTGGCACCTTCACTGCACAAAAGCATTAGTTGCCGAAGTGAAAGACTTTCTCTGCTGACAGGTGATTACCTAAAGCACATTACCATCTCATAAAGGTAGAGTCCTTTTCCAATCACCTTTCTTACCTTCTTCCCTCTTACTAGAATTCTGCTAAATCACCAGTGGTGTGGGGAGGCAGGAATAAAACAGTCAAGAGAATACACTTGTCATATACACTATTAACTTTCTTTTTTACCCTGGGACAGTATTAATAAAAGAAAGTTTGTCATTGTACCAATAGCAGCAGCATTGCAGAGAAGTATCCAATGGTTCTACTTTGTCAAGTGGAATGTATAGACATTCTAAAAGGCTGTCTGGACACAGGTCTCCATATAATCTTTGATAATGTTCTCCATTCCATACAGACCACTAAGACTCTTGATTGTCAGAGAACCTTCAAAGACAGTGTTTCTTAACTAAAATTATTTAACCATTTAGCTTTTTGTGTGGTTTGATCTCTGCTGGTCACTCTTCACATCCTTACTCCCAAGGAAAGTCATTAAAAGGCATGATAAGTTCACATTTAAGCTATAAAAGTTTAGATCTTGTTGCCTTTACCAAATTTTTATGCAGATTTTATTCAATAAGACCACTTATATATTTGTCCACCAGAAAAAAAGTCTGGAACAAGAATTAAATAAACCACAGGAATCCCTGTATAGAAACTCCTTCTCCATTGAAAATTGTTCTGATTTTGCCCCTGTTTTTTGTTTTTGTTTTTTTTTTTTTTGTTTTTTTTTGTTTTTTTTTTTTTGTTTTTGTTTTTGTTTTTTATTTTTTACTGATTTGAAACAAAAATAAGTGTGGCTTATAATGAGGATCCGTTACAGCCTTTAAAAAGGCTGTCTGTTTTAGTTAAAGCACAGCATGTGCTTTTTAAATCATGTTCAGCAATAAAACCCATGCAGGAATAAATGCTTAGGAGGGCCTGTTTGAAAGTGAATGTGACACCTGAGGAAAAGAATGTATCAGCTATCATAGTTTCAGCAACATCAGGAAACTGTAATTGGTTCTATCTGTGAGCATGTTTAAGTTTGTACTCACATTAACAACATAACTGGTGAAGGAACTTTTGTTCCAGGAACAACTCACTGCTCTGACAAGTTGGTAGGTTCCAATTTTGTCCTGTCTTGGAATCTGATATTTTTCATCTGGCATGTGTGGGTGCTAAAAATGGCTTGATTGCTTTGTGCCATGCTAGGTTTGTGTACTGACCTCCCTCAGTGTAGACCAACAGGGAGGGGGAATCAGGTGCACCCATAGAAGAAGTTGCATTTGTATTCTACAAGGAAACATTGCCATTTGCTGATTATAGGGCTTATGCACTGAGGAGTAATAAAAAAACACATAAAGAAGGCAGTTGGATCACATTTAAAACAGTTTAACTGGTGCAGAGAAATCCAACTTAAATTGTTTATTCAGAAAAGATATCAGGAAATAAAACATTTAGCAGTGTGCACCATTAACAAATATCTTTTAGCCAGCTCCAGCTGCCAGCAGCCAGCAGCTATAGAATACCAGGGGTATTTTTGTTGCCATTGTTTACTCCTTTAAGGGAACCAGTAAGCTCAGAATACATCCTGTCCCAGTCTTTCACCTTTTATCTTCCAGCAAACCAAAGTTTGCAATATATTTTTTTTAGCTTTGGGCATCTGCATAGCAACATGGAATATGACCTCCAGTGATATATTTTCCCTCCAAACATCTTTCCCAAACCATTCTGCTGTAGCTTATTTGTTTCCTGAAATATTCACTGTCTGGAGCATTCCTGGAAGATTCAGGCAGATATTAGGAAATCTTTCCAATATTAAACATTGAAAGTGACAGGGAAAATTTAACTGGATTTTTTTTTTTTTTTTTGGGGGGGGGTGGGGTGCAGAGGAAGAGGAAGGATGCACTGTTTTTCCTTCTGTCTGAAATCAATGGTGTGCCAGCAAGTTAAATATGACTCAAAAGTGAAAGGAGGGAGATGGGCTCTGTAAGCCCCCAGTTTTCTATGATTCAGTATGCTCTCTCATCAAAATGAGAAGTTATTTAAGGATAATTCACAGTTGCTTAAGAAGAATAAAAATTGGTTATGTCTGCAAAACTCAGATACATGATTTACATACTGCAAGAGCTAAAATGAACAAAGATTCAGAAATCTTTTCTGGGATCTTGCCCTAAGACAACTTTGTTGTTATATAATATGAACTCCTACAAATACTGGCATCAGTTCAGTGAAAAACCTGAAAGTTGCAGGTAGTGGATGTATATTTATGGCCCAGAACCAAGTAGATAGAAAAATCAAACCACTTCCAGTGGTCCTAGATATAAACAATGAATGAGCTGTACTAATTAGCTTTCAATTATAAGTGCACAGCAGGTTAATTAAAAATAAACTTTACTACATTACAGCACTGAAGACATCCCTCTCCCTAATTCAAGTACAGAGGAATGGATATGGCAAATTTGATCTATATGTTTTCATAGGGTTAATTAAAAATCAGGCATGCATCTGCAGAACCAGACAGAATATTTTATTTCTACAAGGGCTGTTGGCAACTTGGGATTAAGAAAAAGACGAAGAAAAAAAGCAACTGGTATCTGTTGAAGTTGAAAGATTCTTTACACCAGGAAATCTAAAACACTGCTGACATGAGAAATATTGAGTCTCAAGCAAAGCCTTTTACACCCTGTCCTCTGCACTGCCTTTTTTTTTTCCTATGGAGACTGCTGTGTCTATAGTATGATAAAAGCCTGAAGGCATGAACTCATTCTGAATTAGTTTATTGTCAACCTCTTATTTAGAAATGTCAGCTGCACTGAAAGCAAAATTACTAAGAAAATCTCTGTCTAATTCTTAAGATGATCTTGTTGGCAGAGGCTTTAAATACATCTTCAGAAGTACTGGAATCTCTCTCACCTTTCCTGGAATATTCTTTGAAGAGATCACAAACTATGCATTCCATAATGTGGTACATAATCTCTTCATATGGGAACCGTATGTCAGGAGAAAATGTTAAGCAGATCTCTTCTGTGTGGGGAAGCCCATAAATGACCTCATTAATCAAGATTTCAAGCACAGCCATGTCTTAACCTTCCTCAAAGGCAGCAATTTTATTGTACTTTATATTCCTCCTCCTTCCTCCTTCAGTGGCATGAAATAATAATTTAGATGCAAGGAAACACAATGTGTATGAGGAAATTATTTTCAAGAATGCTTCCTCCAATACACTTTTGACAAACAAATGGTTGTGCTCCCACACTGGTGGCCTCCAAGGCAGCACCAAGCAGGATATTGGAATATCAGCATTGCAGGACAAACAGGCTGAAGATGGGAGGACAAACATTTCTACTGTGCAGGGACCTCACAGTCACCTTCAGTCCATGGAACTCAATGCAACACCAAAATGGCAACATTCACACATAGAACTGGACAAGATCAATTCCTGCTGGATTTCTGCCATCATAATGTGAAAGGATGTTCAAAGTACCTGAGAACTGCAGGAGGTGAATCCAGTTCAAGAGCAAGAAGATGGCACTTGTAAACTCTGTGCCAATCTTGATTATTCCAGTGAACTATGAAACACAGATGATGAGGCTTCTCTTCCAACAAAGCTAAAAAGTCTATGCTGGCTTATTCATAAAGCTGAGATATTTAAGCAATAATTCCACTTGTATTTCAGCCATTACTTTTCCTGTAAAACCTGCTGAGTAATATAACATACCCCAGAATAAAAAAAAACAAAACCAAAAAACCAACAAACAGTGAAAATTATGCTTCTTTAAAGTTACACTTTTCACTTAAAATAAAATTGTTGGAGAGTATAACACTAATTCTAAGTACTATCCCAAGTATAAGAGAAGAGTAAACTTTAATTATCTCACTGTTATGGTTTTCAATAAAGATTTATTAGCAATCAGTTCCAAATAACAGCAGTACAGCAGTTTGAAATCTTTCAATGCTGAATTTAGGATGAGGAAATACAAAATCTATTTGATTCCAAGGGAAAGAAGATATTTTTAAACATAACCATAGGTGCAAAATACCCTGCAGAGCCACAACATGAATCTTTCTGAAATAAAATAATAATAAAAAAGGCATGTACAAAACAAAATAATCTAAATACAAGTGCTTTAATCATGTACTTTATGTATTTATCATTAGCAACCTAAGGTTGGCTTATTAACCTCAAGAAAAAATAATAAGTGCTTTTCCAGCACCTCTTTTGAGGAAGAGTCAAACTTTCTGCATTTGAGCTTTATCATATTTGGAAAACAGATCAGACCACAGCATCAGATAAAATCTTTTCTGATTAGAAAGTGCCTGACATTCCAAAATATCTTTGTCTCAGATTACAGCAACTCAGCATTCAGTGCTGAATTTTGAATTGTACAGAACTCATCACTTTAATGCCAAAACAAAATCACCCTGCCGGCTTCCTACTAACAAGCAAGTGAGCGAGGCTGAAACTGTTCTGAAATTTCACTGTCAGCATATTTTGGTATTAACAGACATCTCTTGTTGAAGACACTCCAATTTCCCTCCTCTCTTGATTTTATGTCAGATGAAGAAATATGGCTCTGAGGTAGTCAGATCAGTAGAAGCAACTTTGTTTTAAGTGAATGTCCCTAAAATCAGAGTGAAATGCCTTATTTTCCTTCACATCAAGTGTGCTTCTAAAAGACAGAGAAGCTGCACGAAGCTATATTGCCTAGCCACCCTACCTGCAAAATTTATAAGGAAGAAAATGTTGCCATTTTTTCAGGTGACAGAGTTATAAATATGTGAGAAGTGAGCTATTTTTCCCTGCTTTACGGTAAACAGATTCTTATTTACCTTTTGATATGAAATCATTTGGAACTGAAAGATGGAAGAGTTTTACTCAGCTTGGCTATGGCGCACTAGCTGAGATCTGATTATGAGTAGGAGAAAACCAGGGGGGAATTATATAGCAATATGTTCTCCTCCTCCATCTTTTGGAAGTTTGAACACATTTTAACACTTGAATAAAATTTTACTCTGCTTTTATTATACTTGAATGCTTACTTGCAGTGCTGTGCTGAGCAGATTCATTTGAATATTCCATAAACAGTGTTATCTCTCAAAGTATCACCAAGGATTTTGCTATTATTAAGACACTAGAAAAAGGTTCAGTGTGATTTCAGACAGCTGGTTGGGAAAAGCAAAAGGAAATTAATTTTTAACTCCTCCCATTACTGTCCCTTTCCCAAATGATTTGATCTCACTGAAAGGCTGGAGTTGTCCTCCTAAATCTTCTGCTGGAGACAATGTTATAAGGTCAAATGACAATCAGTCATAGGAAAAAAATCCTTCTTCCGCTCATCTCCCTCTCTGCAACATACAGACCCACCTGGTACCTCAGCTCTGCTGCAGCACTTGGTGGAAAGAGTGGGGTGTGCTTTCAGACAGCAGAATAGCAAAGATTCAGCACAACCCATCAGAATTGCCCTTACAGAGCCACTGCTGGAGTGGAGAAGACAGACAGACATACAAGCAGCACTGCCCTCCTTTGAAAAGGAAGCGGTCAAGAAAAAGGCAGAGAACAAACAGGCAGTGAAAATCAGTGACAAGAAATGGATATCCATTACACCAGCTGCACCTGTGTAGCAGGAAAACTCTTCCTAGAGTGGGGGCAAAATCACTTGAACAATACCCTATCTGCAAAGCTAACTGAGATGGATGGGGGAGGGGGTGTTATGCTGCTTTTGGTGCTGAATAGTGCTGAGACCTGCCTGACTCATCAATCCCGAAGTTTAACATCCTGGCAGTGAGGTGAACATGTGGCCTCTCTCATAAAGGCACAAAAAAGTGACACTTCTGGTAACTTATCTAAAGATGCTAAGCTGACACTGCTGGCCCAGACATATATGATTGACAGAAAATCACTTCATATTGCCATTACATATATATATATATGTAATATATACATGTATATATATGTGTATATGTGTACATGTACACACTTAAAAATATGTAATAGCGGTATGCATATGTATCACTATAAAAACCCAGTCCTACCATTTAACAGGAAGGTTTCCTAACAATCCCCTTCTCGAAGTGTAAGTGGAGATTGCTTCCTTGAGTGGGGACATCCCTCAAAGTTACTCCTTGAGGCTGAGTGAAAGAGATTATCATGGGTGAGTAACATCAATCTGTTCTTAAAAACTGGTTTGCTAGCTTTAATATAATTGCTTCAAGATAATTGCTTTAATATAATTGCTTCAATATTGTTTAAAAAATAGAGCACTATACTTCTAGTTATAGCTACCTATACTCTGTGGTAAATAATTCTGATTAAGATTATCTAGTCTAATAATTATCATAATAAATCATTTATTTTTATATAAATTTGATTTGCCACCCTTAATCCTGCTGGACGAAGTTGGATAAAGTCTCAATTACATCTGTATAATCCTTTGGACATAAAACATTGACAAAGTCTGGGGCCAAGACTGGGTCCAACACCAAGTAGGCTCCTCTCTGAGAAGGAGTTTAGAAAGCAACAGGGTTCTTTCCACACCTTGTGATACAAGAGAATTGTGTGAAGCCAGATCCCAAATCTACTGGAGATAAGGATTCTAAATTCAGACTTTACAAGAATCAAGATTTTGTTCTTGCTTGAAACATTTGGAAAGACATTGGAATATAGAAAAGAGAGAAATATCTTTAAAATTACATAATCTTCTTTTTTTCCTAATAGAAAGAAATCTCAGGTAAGAGAGGAACAGCCCTGTAGGGTTCACTGCCGCTCTATCACTATTAGTTATGCCCACTTCTGTTTAAAAATTTGAGAAGGGTGTGACAGAGAACTGGCAGCAGTTATTCTTTTTTAAAATAGCAGTACACAAATTTCATTACACTAAAGATCCTGACAGATTTTAAATACATCACATTCACATATATTTCTTAAACTATTTCCTTGCCAGATAAGTTTTCTTCAACTCTTGTGAGGACCTCAGAAACAGTAACACAGTCTTCATGAATGTTTTAACGAGAGAAGAAATGCCAGGAAAAGTAACATAATTAGGTCCTTGGTGTGAAATTACCTGCTAGACTGCAGGCATGGGGAAAAAAAAGGAAAAAGTAAAAGTTCTAGACAAAATTAATTGTCTCATATGCAGGATATAATCTCCATAGCACCAGATGACAGAAAACCTCAAGCCAGTGAGAGCAAAGACTATAATGATCATAACGGTTAATGCCATGTCCATGAAACAGAAGGCAGAGAAATCACTACCTAAATCACTCCCTCTAAGGAGGAACAATCAATACCCAACCATACTACATGTCAATTATCTGCTTAGTTATCCTACATGTGTCACTACATACACCCTTCAAAGGGCTGCAAACAAATTTTTGCCAGTGGTTTTCCTCAGCAAACAGATCTGTCTACAATCATGACGCATTTCTCAATTTTCACTGCTTTGTGAATCTAATTGTTAAATTTTCTCTTAGATGACTGCTTCTAAATTTTTCTCTCCCCATGGCTAAGAGAAAAGTCTTCATTACTTATACTTGATAACTAAACAAGCATCTACACCCTACTGTCTGTTAAGTACATGTCCTGGTTTACAAGATAGGTATCTGCTAGGGAAGGCAGAAAAGCCTCCCTTGGACTAGAGAATGTAAACCCCCTCCCTCTGAATTATTAAATTTTTGAAATTAAGAGGCTTTCAGGGAAAGATATGGGAATAGGAATAACAGTTCTTTGCTAGAGTGTATAGCAAGGTAAACCAAAACAACAACAACTCCGGCATTAGTAACAAACAGAACCAGGAACCCAGTCCCAGCCTTTCTGCCGCGGCACGTTCCCCTTCGGTGCAGTTCCACTCACAGCCAGCAGGGGCGCTGGTGGCTCCCGGTGGGCGGGGCAGGGGCGGAGATCCCCACGTGGCTGCAGGGGGCGCTGTGGCGCGGGCTCTGGGAGCGCGTGGCAATGGCGGCTGGGCCCAGACGGGAAGGGATGGAGGAGAGGCTTTGCTCCACAAACCCTGGAGCAGGCGGTCTCGGTGCGCCTAGCAGGACTCTCAGAAGCAGCAGGCTGGAACGGCAGGGATGAGCAGAAATCCCGGGGCGGTGGATGAGAATGTATCAAAACTCTATGGCAATAACTGGGACCTGTGGAATGTCCTGGCAGGGCACGGGTATGCGGGGCCCAGTAACAGAAGAAACATTCCCTGCTGGGTTATGGTGGTGGCAGTGAACTCCTTTCCCCAAGCCACAGGTCAGACTGTCCTCCTATGAGGCCCAGCAGAGAGAGAGGCTGCCCCCAACTCCATCTTTTTTTAACCGCCCCCATTCTTTTGGTGTCTCTTCTTCCCCCTCCCCGCAGAAAAAACTCCCCAAAACCAAAGGAGTTCCCCCTCCCTTCCATCTCAAACAGCCATCAGTGCTTCTTAGCTACTCAATGGGGAAAACTTCCACACATAACAAGGAAAAACAGAAAAAACCCAACCCCCAACAGCACAACCACACATATTGATCCATAATTGAATTAAATGAGCATTGCTTTGTTTGTACGGATAACCAGAACAGAGAACTCTTATGAGAAAAGCAGAAAATATTTTTTAAAGCTGTGAGAAAAACAGTTAAAAAGTGACTGCTCAGGAGACATTGCAGCTTCAGAAAACACTTCTGCATTGCTAAACTGAAAATAATGCTTTCACAGATGTCTGCATGGGCCCCATGAATTTTTCGCTGTGCAATCTCAAACTATTCTGTGCATGGAGCATGGAGAATGAACAAAACAAAGGCTGCAGCAAGATAGCTGGCTCTCACAATTAAGAGATAGATATAATATGTATGTTAAGAGAGTATGTCCTCATGTAGTCTTCTTTCCCCTCCCCCTTGTAACAGCCTTGGTAGTCACGGCATTTGGGGAGTGGCAGTTTATTACTAAGAGGCATGACATGACAACACCTGACCTCCAATCAAGGTGCAAAAAGTGATCACCACCAATGGACGGCAGAGAAGGAGTTGACTGACAAAACCTTGGGAGGCGCTAAGGGTATAAAAGGCAGAGCATCCATTTTGTAGATGAGCACGTGGCTGCTAGTCACAGAGACTCCCACTGCTGTAATTTTTCCTTATTCAGCCCGTTGTTGTATATTTTGTTAAGGTTCAAAAAACGTTTGACATTTTAAAAGTCAGTGTCATTTCTCACAATGTCCAACACATTTTGTGGAAGCTACCTTACAGATGCCACTTCTGGAATTCAGTGCACAGACCACATTTAACATGCACTTCTATTTTCCCAACGTTTCTTTAATTTAACTTAAAAAACCCCTGGTCATCATAAATTTCCATGTTTGGTTTGCATCTCTGGAAAAGAGGCTGCTCTATCCTCCACCCCAAATCCTGATGTGACAGTCGAGTGCCATACAGCAATTGTGCTTGTGTCCATTAGTGTCAAACACACTGTAAAGACCCGCATGTCCTACAGCACAGCAAGTCGTGCTTTGGGCACACAGAGTTCACTGCACACACATGATCTAATTGGTTTATCTGACATCTTGCTGGCTAAGCATGGTACAGTGTCAAAATGAGACAGTCATTGACAAATACTAACTGTAAAACGCCATAACTTGGCATTAAAGACCTGGTGGCATTAAGGACTGTTTCATTCCTGTGAAAAATCATAGTATTATACAGAGTTCTCAGAACCCAGGGCACCTGAGGAATCTTCTCATTCTCTGGTTAACTCTGGTGATGTATGACTAAAAGCCATTTCAGAACCCTGGCAATGTTACACACCAATTGATCTTAGCTAACTGCAGATGTTCAGGCATTTTTGTTCTTTTCTGCAGACTCAAATTCCTCAACAAAGGAGTACCCATTATCTCCAGTATGTTGAAGTTCTTGAAACAAAATAAAGATTTCTTCCAAATCAGCTGGGTTTTACAGTCATTTTAAGGGAGGAGAAATAGCACCATTTTTATCAAATAGTCCAACAGTGATTTGAAACACAAGAATCTCAACTTGTAAGTGTGCCTAACTTGTATAATAATTGTTGTCTAACTACAGTGAATTATTTGCACTTTTGCAGGCTTGATTCATGGCCTGAGAATAACAATAATCAACAGTCAGTGTAAGAAACTTTCCACGCATTTCTGTAGTGTGCACTAGAATACAAACTGGCCTCCAGAAAAAGTTTGCCAAAAGTTTGGCTTATTTCAAGAAATGAGACATGAAACCTTAAGTATTTGTTTTAGGTCCCACATTTGTCAGGTTACTCGTGCTTGTAAGTCATACAATTATTTAACAGAGTTTACATGAAAGAAAAGGCACTGCTACGCAGAGGTAAGCATTTACTAAATTCTAGTACCTGAACAAACTTTTTGTATAAGTTTTATGTTTGATATGTCATGTGTATTCACCTGGCTATAAGTCCAGAAAATGTGAAAAAACAACACAAGAGTGTTCAAAGTCTACATATGGGGTGGTATCACTAATTTCACAACCAGGCTTACAAGGAACTGAAATCTGAGGATCACTATTGCCTGAAGAGACAGATAGAGGTATTTAAATTATACACACCCTGATTTTGCTCCTGACCAAGAGGTGTCAAGAAGGTGGCAGTAAGGTAACCTTGTCCTCTAGAGCACTTGCTGAACCATACTGTAAAGCTACAGAACAAGTGGTTACAAACAGCAGGGAAAAAACCCCACGCAACACTCTGATCTAGAAAAATCTCATCCCAATGCTAATTTTTTCTTGCCTTGCTTGATATCTAAATGCTATCACATCCTCACACTCAAACAAAAAATTGTTCAACCAGATAACATCCACAATAAATGCTCCCATTATCTCTAGAGTATGAAACCAGTTTGGAACAAAGAGTTATAGATCTATATTTTTAAGCATTTTTTAATTCCTTAGAGTAGTTTCCTTTGCCATTTTGTATCTAATACTTGGTGGGTAAACCAAATATTTAAAAATCAGGGCACAGGAAAAGCAAGGGTGTACTATTTTCAGCTTTCACCTCTTGTTGTAGCATATTTGTATGAAAAGAGCCCATGGAGCCTAAAAAAACAAGCTGACAAGTTCTGCTGCCAGAGCCAGCAGGCAGGATTGCAGCAGTGCAAGCTCTTTCAATACCAGTGGGTTTGTAGGCAAAAGCAACTACCCACAAGTACATATCCTGGCATCTGTCACAGGCAACTTGCTCTTGATTGTTCTTTTTCATTCTGCAAGCAGATCTTTAAAACAGAAAGAGAATTAAAGATACTCCCTTTTACATGCTGTTAGATTACAAAATAAAGGATCCAGAAGCTGTGAAGCTCCTGAGTTTTCCTCGCCGTGTTGCGACCCCGGCTGTGCTACACAAGCAGGTTTGATGCAATCCCTCTTGGAAATACCAATTCCCTGCCAACATGGTGTATACTCTGAGGCCATGGGCAAGGCACGATCCCCTCAGGGACCCCATCATGACGGTGTCATGGCACTGAGGGGAGGCCGCCTGTGTCTCACCACAGCAGTAGTGGGAAGACCCTGTGCAACAAGTTTCACTCAAGAAAGCTGATTTCTTTCCTTTTTAATTTTTTTAATGGATCTCCCCTTCCCAGCCAGCTCATCCTGTCAAGATGGAGCCTTTGGTTATGGAGGATTTGCCTCACCTCACTGATAAATGGCGGCTTCCCCAGGAGGAAAGCCACCATCACAACATCAGCTCCTTGAGGAGACGGCCTCATGCCCATCATGGCCTCAGATGGATGTCCCCAGGGCTCCTGCAGCCCATCCATGGGGCTCTTGACACCATTCAGAAGAGCTGCCTTCCTCAAACACATTCTTCAGAGCTTCCCAGAGGTCCCCCTTCTCGCTCCTGTGTTGTCGGGGTCCGCTGTTTCGGTCTTCAGTCTTGTTTATTAATTCTTATCTACAAAGTTTTCTCTCTGCCCAGCCAAGGTCCGATCAGCAGGACAGTCAAGTGCACTCTCCCCCGCCCACAGGGCGGTTGTGTCCTTTATAGTAAAAATTACGTGTGCCATATTTACCTTTATTTCCCAATACTATTCACCCTTATAGACAAGTGTACCTTCACCATGAACCAATCCCCAAGTGTCAACATCACCACACAAAATGGAAGACATGAAGAAGAAAGAAGAACACAGGACCACACCCTGAATCCTCCATCTTGTCTTCATGACCCCCCTGTACCTATTTTTCTAAAATTTTTATCTCCTTCCATAAATGTACCATTCACACCCAAGAAGCTCGCATTTCCTCATACACAGGTTCTTCTCCTTTTGATGGATTGAAGTCAAGCCACCAAACTCTACTGGCAACATTCCAGGGTTTTCGAGCCCCCCAGGGGCTCCCCTGGTGTCTCTGCACATCCACAGTGATGTGCTGAGATCCCACACTGTGTCTGCAGTGAGACAGCCCTGAGGAGACTTGGCAGGAGGGTCACAGACAGCTGTGCTGGCCTGCAGGGTGTCCCCACTGTAGACAATAACTCAGGGCTCTGGAAAACCCTCCCTGGAAAACCCAGAGAGTCTGATTTTGCAGAAGGTGGTTCTTGGAGTGGGATGGTGGTGCAGAGAAAGGTGAGATGTTGGCTCTTGCTGGGAGCATTTTTTCCCCACATATCTGTCTCTCTTTCAAACTACAAATTAACTTACCAAGATTCACCAAAACACACTGTTTTTCTGGATGTTAACAACGTTCCTGCCTGCCCATCTATGATGCTGATGATGAAGAATGCCTCTGTGAGGAATGGAGGGAAGTGCTTGGACTGATGGTTTTTCTCCATGTGTTGCTTCCTCTGGCCCTAGACCCAAAGAGATCTGTTGTTCCGTGTAAACCCCCTGTCAAAGGATTTACACTCAGGGCTGCTTTCATTAGTGGTTACACCTGAAATGTGTCTTGAAGGGCTGATAGAGAAACAGAAAACCCTACCTCTACAAAAACCAACCTTTCTACATTCAGACCCAAGATGTTTAATATTCCCAAGGAGAACTGATTTTGTTTGGAATGATTGTTAAACCTGTCTGTTTAAGTAGCCAGTTCTGTTCCAGTGACCGAGAAGTAGTGGCATTAAAAGAGCTTTTTTGGAAGTGCTGACTATTCACTATTCCACTAGCAGGCAGCAACTTCTGAAGAGAGAATTTCCTCATTTGTCTTTCTTCCTTCAAGACAAAGGGCAGCCATTTTGGCAGGGAGGAGACCAAGGGGTATTTGGGACAACCAATGTATTGCTGTATATTTGAATGCCACTGCTTTTTATAGCTATGCAGATGTGAAAACTGCCACCAAATTTCTTGTCAGCACTGCTGTGATTTTTCTGTGACTTCTGTGCAAGTTTCAGCAACTCCTTACATTTCCTCCGAGCTCAGAGAACCATGTCACTGCAGAGGGGAATTCAGGATATGGTATTCAAGCTGATGCTTTATTTGTCAGCTTAATCTCACAATCCAGATGCTTAAAGCAATGTGGCTGTTGGCTCTTTCCCTTGAAATGGCAGTCTTGCATCCCCCTCCCACTGCTGTTCAGGTCATGGGGCTGGCAGGTATTCCACTGATAGCCATACCTGCTGTGCAGTCAGCCTTGCTTTCAATAACAATGATTTCTAACCTTTCCAAGTTAAAAAGCTTGACCTTATGGCTCAGCACAGGCTTTGCTATTGAATTAGCTCAGAGAGAGAAAGCCACTAAGTCCCTACATGTAGCTGAAAAGTATTTTATTTACCTTTCATTTCAAAACTTCCTTTCACCAAGTAAAAAATTAAAGTAGATAAGCAGCTGGACCAATAGCCAACTTTCAATATCACTGTCTTGTCTGCAAATAGATTAAGGGCTACAGTCATAAATTACTTACTTTTAATGTCACTGCAGAGTAAATGTTGTTGCTGGCTAAATTCAAGATGAGCTTCTTGATTATTAAAAAAGATTTTTTAGTGCTGAATTTTTGCAGACTGGCAACATAGTACAGACATATTGAGACAACCGCATGTTCACTTCCTTAAAACAGCTTTTATCTTGCATTTCCATACCTTGAGCATTCTTGAAAAAGCTTTTTCTAACACATCTTAGGCTTCTCTGCACTTTTTAAACAACAGCTTCCTTTTCCTTTCCTTAGCTGAATAGCACTGACAGCTGGCAGCTGCTGTGGCTAGGATTCAGAAATCCTAACTTTGGCTATAAGTGTCTAATTTAAACTGCTTTTCAGAACTCCTTATTTAGTCCCTTCCTAACTTACATAAAGACTAGTATCTTTAGAGGACAGGTCACACATTCCTTAAAGAATTGGATTTGTGATGTTTCTGGCTGTGGCCATTTTTCTCCTGGGAATGTAAACAACAATTAGACTAAATATAGAAAACAGAAATGACATAAACCAAGTCTCACTTTAACATAAAATCCTTAATTATATATTTAAATTTGCTGTTTTTGAATTGCCTGTCCTAAAACTAAGGACTACCTCGCATGAACCTGACATGAGCTAAGTTGCACAAGTGCTCCTTCCTTTATCTAAATGTGGCCAAGCTTCATCTATTTCCCATGCTGAATGGCTTTGGATTCACTAGGAAATATTGGATAAAATAACCACTCCTGGTGAAGAAGAGCACATGAGAAAGCTTGCAGGTGATTCCTACACATCCCACTAAGGAGTCTGTATGCACATGTGGGTATCAGTCATGTATGGTCTGGTTCATGTCATACCACAGCCAAGGGACTTAAGGAAATCTCTGGGTTTTATAAGCAATTAATTATGTATTTCTAAAGAGCAAAGTCCTTCAGTCTAATTAAAGAAATTTGTTTTAAAGTAGAAGTATATCTTATAACATGAAGCATGGAGGAGTTCATTATTTCTTCTGGCCTCAAGTCCTAGGAAGCTCTATTGAACAAAGCAATAGGATCTGACATTCCATAGAAGCGCACAACTATTTTTTTCCATATCCATCTATTTGGACCATTGTTTGTCTTGTTCTCTTTGTTATGGTAAGTTCAGATATAAATAACCTGTTATAAAAGTCTTTACAGGGAAAAGAAACAGTGAATGAGTTATCAGCTTCAGCTCTTTTTTTTTTTTTTTTTTTTTTTAAATGGATCTTCCCTTCTCATCCAGCTCATCCTGTCAAGATGGAGCCTTTGGTTGTGGAGGATTTGCCTCACCTTACTGATAAATGACAGCTTCCTCAGGAGGAAAACCACTATCACAACACCAGCTCCTTGAGGAGACGGCCTCGTGCCCATCATGGCCTCAGAGCTTCTCACTGGATATCCCCAGGGCTCCTGCAAATATACTAATAAAATATGGAATTATAATAAAGATTTGTCTTATAAAACCCATGCCATTTTAAAATGTGATAGTCTTAATGATACCTGAAAATGATAAATTTATCAATGAGAGAAATGCAAAGATTTCATTTTCTTTTGGAAAACATTTTGATGTGTGGAATTCATCACAATTCCTCCAGCAGGTCAAAAGAAATAAAGCAGCATTAAATTTAGATTGCAGTCTTGGAACTGGGATGGCAATGTATTACATCTTGCATCATTTGCAAAATCTCAATGCAGTTAGCAACTCAAAAAACTGTGATCAGTAGCATTTTTACTGCTGAAGTCTACATCTCAAACTCAAGAATATATCAGCACAGTGATGGTAATTTGCTGTAGAATAAGGTATATAAGACAAAACGTGTTATGTCTCTGTATTCCCACTGCTGCACAATATATATATCTATATACACACACATTGTTAGGAGAAAAATACATATTACTGTGCACTACACCTTTTCCCCTTTTGCTTTATGACACTTTCTAGACAGTGGAAGAGGGTGAAGATTATCACCCAATAAAAACTGTTGCAAATACCAGACAAAGAGAGGAGTTTAACATACAGATAACATTCCAAGGTCAAGCTCCTGGGACATGGATTGCTGTAGGGAAGCAAAGAGTAAGCAAAGTATTTACAAACATTCAGCTGCCTCAGATAGGAATGGTTACAAAACTCTCCTATCTGTCTTGTGTGCTGATTAATTTGCCTTAATTGCTATTAGTCTTCATTTTGCTGTTTCAAAAATGCATTAGAGAAATAGGAGATATTATGACACATTTCCTTTCAAACCCAGTCATGAACTGAGCAGTACACTGGGAGAAAATGCTTGAAGAAACTGTTGAAGTGGAATAAAGTTTTTAGTGCAATGCAAGAGGGCTGAGCTTGCTATTCTAGTTTTTAAGTTTGAAGCATGCTGATCAAAATGCCAACAAGCAGGACACTTAGTTTTCCTGACCGATTTGGCTAATTTTTATAACTATTTTCACTTGAGTAATATCTTATTTCAGATGGAATGAATAGTATTTTTTTCCAAATAAGAAGTACATTACATATAGTTCTCCACTGACTTACGGCCTTAGCATGACCTGAAAATAAGGACTTTACCAGTAAAACTGTATTAGTTATTCCCCATCAAAATATCAAACCAAACCTTCCAAAAGGAAATTTAGGACTAAAATAGAATACTCAAGAGTGACATACCTTTTGTTCCAAATAATCAGGTATTTGCTTGATTAACTGATTTTAAATATACATAAAGGCTCCATCCAAATCCTGGTTTTGATCGTGTTATGAATAACATTGTCAGAATGTTATTTCTAGACTATTTTTTTTTTGTTTGTTTGTTTTCCTGCTGTCAAATTTATTGTCCTGTTTCAGTTTCATAATGTCTTGGGTTGGAAATACAAGATGTGGCTGGGGTGTGTATTCTGTTGCCATCTGTTGGAGGTGGGGCAGTTATCTTCTGTTAATTGGGCCACCTGTTAAAAGCAGGTGGGGCAGTTTGCTTTATCTCTTCCACAACCAATCCTCCCTCTGGGAAATATATTTTGTTAATGAGCCATTGAGTGTTACTGCATGACTGATAAAATTACATCACCTCATTGTGAGATGCTACACCCAGGGTGAGGAGCTAAGCATTCCTACCTGGAGATAATCTGAGACTTGGAATACCAGTCAGCCTTTTCTACTGGATTCCCAGAGCAGCATCTTTGTTTTCCACTGGATTCCCAGAGGAAGACCAGGCCCATCTACACCACCACTGGATCTTCAAAGGAAAACTCCACCCTTCTACAGGATGACTGCTTCAACAGAACCACATCTGTCACTCCAGTAGGGCTGCAGCCACCATTTAACGGGACTGCTACCAAAATCCTTACCCACAGGGTGTCAGATTGTATTCTGACTCGGTCGGTGTTGTTTTGTATTACATAATTTTTATTTTATTTTTATTTTTTCCCTAATGAATAATTGTTATTTCTACTCCAATATTTCTGCCTGAGAACCCCTTAATTTCAGAATTATAATAATTTGGAGGGAGGGGGTTTACATTCTGCCATTTCAAGGGAGGCTCCTGCCTTCCTTAGCAGACACCTGTCTTTTCAAACCAAGACACATAAGCATAGATTAACTTCATATTTGTGGGTGTACACTTTATTCTTATAGCAGATGACACTTCAAAATTTTATTGGAGGACCACATAATTTTCTATTAAATATTAAAATAAATGTGCACCCACAAATATCAAGTTTATCTATGTTCATCCTGCCTTGGATGGAAGACAGAAGCCCAAGTTAAAGAAACGCAATGAAAGTCAGAACAAAATGTGTTCTATACCTGATAGATGAAACAAATGCGCATTTTGAAGAAGGTAAGTGGCAATTATACCTGAACTGCATTATCCTGCAGAAGATTAGGTGGGTACTAGCTGATCCTTTTGCCTTGTGATAGGAATGATTTTGTTACAGATTCCAGGCTTTGGTTGTCTCACTGGAATTCACATCATAACTTTGTCCTCTTAACAAGTTTAGTGAAAACTCACTTTAAGACCTACATTTTCCAAGCCTTGGATAAGTAGATGTTCTACTTAACCTAGATCCAAAAAGGCTAATCTGCCATATTTTCCCTACTGCATAATGAAATCTGACCTGAGCCAGACCCCTATGTTTTACTGAAGTGCTCCCTATTTGTAATTGGCACATCCAAGGAAAAGCTGTCCCACAGAATTTTCTCCTGGTGGATCTGATTCCTGTTCTTGAGGTATAACTTGATAGCATGACTTGTACATACTGTTTGCTGAGCCTGCACTTTTGCCTTAATTTTTAAGAGTTCTCTGTTGAGCAATTCTGCAGGGCTCAAAGGGCAAAGCTTGTACAACAGTTCTCCCGACCCAGTTTTTCATCCGTCTTCCCAAGTTACCAGACAAGCAATGAAAGCAGGAAGCTAGATTGTAAAAAAAAATACTGGCAGAGGAAAACTAGGTACTAGAATCTTCCTGCAGTGTCAGAGATCTATACTGCTGATAGTGGCAGGGATTTATTGACCTAGGGATGATGCAGATCAAGACTCACCAGAGTATTAAATCCATAGAAGGAACTTCTCATGTGTCTGGTTATCTTTTGTAATATCATCCTTTCTGAGGACATGAACTCATATTACTTAAGTAGGTTATTCATTAAATCATGAATTACTAATTAGATCATTACTTGAAAAGGAGATAAGAGGTGTTAGAGGAAGACAAAAGGTCAGGATATTTAGTAGGCCATGGGATTATGACAGTATTTATGATTCATGAGGGTGCAATCACAAACCATGAAAATACCTGAAGGTCATTGGATGCACACAGTTCCATTCCCAGCTAAGGTGCCACCACCCTTCTCCCAGACCCACCTCCCTGAAGGAGAGCAATGAGTTAATCTGTGTGTGAGCCCAAGATCTTGTTTTCTTTGTTAATGAGGCTCCATGACATGGTGGCTAAGGGCCCTATCAGCCCTTGTCAAGAATCCATCAGCATTTAGGGCTATTTAAACTCTTGGTACTCAAACCAATGTGGATCTGGCTACTGCAAGTGGAGCACACCTGGGGGTAGGATCTGTTTGTAGGCCCACCACTAAAAGTCAGTGAGTCAGTGAACAACTAGTTTTGTATGAAAAAAAAAAAAAAGTAGTATAATCACAGTGTAATTGATACTGAAATATTTAAAACATTTTAACATGCTCCTCACAGAAGGGTGTAAGGAGAATGAAAACCCTCATGCCAAAGATGTGCATTACTGGTACAGAAAACACCTTATACTAAGTAGTGCTCAGGTGAAAAAAGAATCCAAAATTAGGAAATATGCTTTTCAGAACACTAATCATGGAAAAGTTTTGAATTAACGTCATATTGTAATGAAAAGAAAAATCAATTGACTCAGCCCGAAAATCTCCCATTTAAAACCTATCACATCATAGCAGTCTTCTCCAGACACCTAACAGCTATGAGAGCTGCACCTCAAACACAGAAATTAGTGGGAGTATTCTGTAATGCTGGCTTTGCAAAAGTCAAGATCCTGTATTTTGTGTGCTTCGTGCTCTTGAACGTAACAGCGGCGTTTTCTTAACTCTACAATTTTCCCTTGTGCAAATGGCTATATGTGTGTGTGGGTGTGTGCAGACAGTTAATAACTTCAGAGGAATTTCAGTGCCTTAATAGTGCTAGATGTTGCAGTATTTTCATTTTAATGGTGTCCAAACAAATTATCTGTTAAAAATAAACGGCATGCTAGCACAGTGGGAAGCAGAATTTAGCAGGCAGAAGATCAAAAGGAATTAAGTGCCAGAACTCTAGACTATGTGCTTGGAAAAACTGATTTGACTTAATAAGTTTAGTGCAAAAGGGAATTGCATGCTGTGCACTGCTTTCCTCTTGATTTTTAAAAAGTGTGGGATCACATCTCCCCTGCTGATGTCCATTAACTATGCCCATGAATATGTGAATATAAACTGGGTGCTCCACTTTTTTCTTTTTTAAACTCTTACTCAGCATTTTATACCTAAGTACACTAACTGGATTCACACACTAAAAACCTGCTAACAGCTACTACTTCCCGCTCATGAAATTATCACTTCTATTTCCCATACTGATATTAAAAAAGTAAAACCCTTGATTTTTAATTTTTTAAAAAACAATCCTCTCTTTCAACAAAGAATGGAGGTAGTGTATCATGAGGAGGTAAAGGTAGCCATTAAAAGTATTGATTTATAGTAACTAATGTTATTTTGTGAGTTTGGGAGTTGTTTTTAATTCACGCTGGAAATTACCTTGATTTGTATCAAATATTCCTGTTGAACAGTGTAAATAATTAACCTATTTAAACTTAATTAAAAGTACTTAGAAGCATTTAGGACTTGCAATCAACTTCTAAAATGCTTTGTAATCTTTGGATATGACTACAATTTTTATCAATCATAAAAGGGACTGCCTTGATGCATTCTTACACTCCTTACGTTCTCAGCTGAGCACTATCCTCATCCCTTGCTGTTGGCAGAATGTACAAAGTGGTGCAACCATTTTTCCCTCAAAATGATTTTGCCTGTACGAGAATGTTTGTGCACAATACCTTTTTGGCCAATCAGCAACAGCCCTTGCAACAATCCTGTTATTTGTTCAAGGTTATTTTTATGTTGATATTCCTGCAGTGTATGTCCATTGTAGCTGCTACCACAGTCATAAAGCAGCAAAATCTTCCAACTCCAAGAACATCTCAGGTGAAGACAAAAGTTGAATGCAGTCTAAAATGCAGAGCTTAGATATAACCTTCCTTACATAGTTCATAGATCTCTTTGGTCCCTGATTTTATTACCTGTGTTCTTATTTTTTATTACGTTTATCTGCCGGGGGCTTCACATATATTCCATGAGCTGAACCCTGAGTTCACTCACATAACCACCACAACACAGCTGCTCTCTGAAAAGAGAACCCACCTGCCATGATGCAGAGATGGGGTGATGGGGGACAGTTGGGCTTGCCCATTAATCCCCAACACTAGAACATAATTCATGTTGCTGAGTGGTAAGAAGGCTGGGATTTATTGAGAGGTTCTTTTGGTATTACTGAGTTCCAGCTGAGTCTGGCTGAGAGCTGCCATATTACAGAGCAGGCAGCTGAATTTGGCTGCTGGAAACCAGTCCAGATGTTAACCACAGTAACATCAGTCTCATCTTTGTCATTAAGACTTTGAGTTTCCATCTGCAAGCAGAATCAAGTCAGATTACTCCATTTATATACATTGTTTGACAACCTTGTCACTATTTCGTGGTACTCTGGTCTTGTTTGAAAAACAGGAAAAGCCAGACTGTAATATTTCATACCAAAGATAAGTTAAATTCAAATAGAGAGTATTGAGAATCTACCTCGATTTAAGAAGGAAACCAGACTTAAGCTCCTATTTATGTGATGTGTTTTAAATGCTGATAAGTGCCCAAGAAAGTTGGGTACTATATCTTACTAACAAAACCAGATCCCATTCAGATGCTTTTGAATATTTTACTCCACTAAAAAAGTCCTTCTAAAGAGACTGTGTTGATGGCATATATTTCCTTCTGTATGCAAGTTCATTAGCATCAGCTACTTATTATAATAATTTACAGGAAACTACCATCAAATTCCTTGTCATGACTATGAATATGTTTTTCCTGTGTGGGGCCTTGTACAAAACAAAATGTTTTTTGCAGTTCTGAACCAAAGTTGAGGAATGTTAATGATTCTGAAACCTCTCACAGAACCTGGTCCTTGGAGTTTCTCACCTGAAGTGCCCCATTTCTGATTCTCTGCTTGTGAATAATGACTTTAGGACTAGACCTTAAACTTTTCTGCCTCTAAAACAAAACTACTGAGGAATGATATCACCCAAGGGGTGAATTCTGCTCTGCTTATCTATGACAGTTGTTCTAATTTTGTTCAAGTCAGCAGCCCTGTAAATTGCAGCAATCAAAATTATTGTTCCATGAAAAATGGATATAACATGTAGACTTTGCTGGGGAAGGATAGCAGTATTCTTTCCTTGTTCTTCTGCTGTTATTCTCACAGCTTTGCACCTGTGGTCTGGTACTACTAGAGCAGACACTTAGGAAAGTGATTTCTACTGGGACAGAATTAGCCTCTTCCTTCCTCCTCTTTGTGTCCCCTGACTGAAGCCTTTTGTTTTCATGAGAGCACATGAATACCGAGCTCATAACCTGGCAGCAGAGAGAATTGCCCTGACCAAGCCCCACTTCAGTTAGTGACAACAGAGTTATTAGAGGAAACAGCCAGCCAGGGCTTGAGATCTTCAAACTCCTGACAGGAATGGCAGACTCCAGTCTGGGAAACACCTTCCCTTTCCCATTTCTCTCTCTGTTTTTTTCCACAGAAGCAACTTACCATTAGAATCACATACCACCAGGCATGCTACAAGCCACAGCTTTGTTCATGTGAGCCTATCTTTGGTGCCACATTTCCAATAGCAAAATTGTATTTGCTAGAAACATCACAAGTTCAATTTTTCAACTGATCATGTGTCACTGCCCTTTGCTATCCTACAACATATAAAAAAAAAATAAAATGTGAATATAATATGTACGTATATATATGTAAACAAACACATGGAAGAAATCTTTCAATTCAACTTCTTATCCCAGCTTATTTAGAAGCAGCTTACATCTACTCTGATAATGTCAAGAATTTTCCCTGCAGCAGAGCAAGTGTACTTCTCATTTGTGTACTGGGTTAGGACTGGGCACAGACAGCCTACACAGAAATGCAAAGGGTCTGTTTAGTTGGGCATAGCAAGCAGCACACAGTCTAGTTTGCATCTAAAACCTTCTTGTCCTCAATTGCATAAAGAGCATCTGTCACATACCTATTAAAGGCTGTGATTTGTACAAGATTCATCACTAAACTCACAGGAAAGCTCTTGCCTAGCAGAAGCAGCATTTGTGAACACATTCTCTTACTGGCAGCAATGGTCATCCCAGTGTAGAACTCTGCAGACTGTGGTTCAGAAATATTATGTCATATACTCAAGCACACCCTGACGTAACATTAGAAAGGGAATCAGTGAAAACATATTTTTTCCTATCATATTATTCTATCATCTCACTTCAGCTGTAGGTTCTTTTTCTTTTTGTCTCTTACATTGTTGTGAGAAGAAAGTGGCTTCCAGTTTAGAAGGAAAATAAAATCCATAAACATGCCAAGTGAGACAAAGTAATTTTAAAAGACTTTCGCTTTTATTAGTAAGAGACAGAACTCTAGGCTCCTGTTAGCTGAATGCTAACAGCTTTTTAACTTATTTCCAAAGAAGCACTAATTCCTAGTGTTTTCTAAAGGTTATCAAGAACCTTGAAAGTATTATATAAGTATTATATATTATAATGTATATAATATTATACCTTGCATGTTTTATGACAAAATCTCACTAAATATATTTTAGTAAAACTAAAAATGCTAACATATAAACAGAGATACTAAATTATGCAACCACCTTCTATTCATAGTACTGATAGTACAGATGAGCCACATTTTATCATATACGCAAAAAGAAGCTCTGTTTATTACATTTCAGCCCACCATGGGAAACTTACCTTTCATTGTGGTGAGAGATCATATAATAAATCTAGATACCAACAGAAGCTCAAGAAAACAGCACAGAAGCAATTATTTCCCAAGGAGGTAATTCACTGAGATGGTGAAGATGTAATGCCAGACAAAGCATGACGTCACCTTTTTAAAAGCCTTCATTACGAAAAGTGTTGATCCTGCCTGAATTACAGATCAAGAGTTATGTGAAAGGGATTTCCTTATGGGCATGTGAATGTTTTGTTTGCTCTGCACTAGAAAATGCATGACCCACCTGGTTCTGAGATGAAAGTTATGGTAAAACTGAGAAGAATAGGAACTATTAATTTTTGCTCATTGCAGGCTTTTTAACTGTTGTATCAGAACTTTTCTTAAATCCTTGCTCCTAGTGGTGATGAGACCTTTGAGTGGGCTCCCACCAACTCCTTTAGGAGGGAACACACTCTCATCAGCATGGACAATCCTCCCTCCGGGCAACACCACCACAATGACAATGAAAAATTAATAACAAACAAAAATGTCAGAAACATAAAAAATAAACATTAAATTTATTTAAATAAAAATATACACATAGTGTACAATGGACATGGCTTACAAACAGCAATGAAACAAAAATGATAAACCCTGAAACATAAAAAGCATTGAATTCCTATAATTGTGCTTTGTTTCTCTGGGCAAACACATGCTGCGGACTGAAGTCCTGTTAATGTTACTTATACACACCCCTATGTGCTCCAGAATTTAAGAAAGGAACAGCTACACAAAAAGAAAACAGGTACCAAAGTAATTTGGTTTTTTTAGAAGTTTTAAAGTCAGACCATTCATAAACAGAAGTGCTGAAAACTTTTAAAGCATTTTGCATGCATGGAAAGAGTAATCAAATACCACTGCCAACAGTTAGAACTCTAAGTAAGAGCAGTGTGGTTCAAGTCTCACTACTCTGAACCTGGCACTCTTTTATCATAGTCAGACTCCTACTGTAACTCTTTTTCCCAGTCAGCACACAAATCCTGTGCCTTGTGTTTCAGCTCTTTAGAACACGGAGACGCTGGTTCACAAGTTTCTTGTAGTTTATTTATCCTGAAGTATTTGCTCCTATTTGAGCAAATGTTTTAACCTTGGATCATGAGTGTCATGCTGATAGTCATGGCAGTTATATTACTTATTCAGCAGATGCTATGAAAGAAAGAGAAAATAAATGTTTGAGTCCTGCAGAGTGTAAGCCAAATGCTTGGCAACAAAACAGTTGAGGTGTTGCATGGCTAAGGGAAAAAACCAATGTTTTAAGGACTGAAGTCTCTGATTTTTTTTCTCTCTAAAAAAGCATTTGTATGATTTTTTTTTTGTAAACATGTAATATACAAGGTAAGTTTGTGTCTTCAAGAACAGCAAATTACTTTAAAGCATTTCCATTATAAACATATGCTTTTAAGCTGCAAAGAAGTGAAAAGCAAGATGCATATTCATGTCTCATGGCACTGCCTATACAGTACACTTCTTTATAATAAAAAAGAGCATAAATATAGATATCAATGGTTTCAAGTTTACAACATAACCAACTGACACAATGTACGTATAAGACTCTTAAGTGATTACATAAATTAATTCACACAAGTAATTTTGCTGCATAGTTGAATTCAATGCAATTCCTTTCTTTATTACACTAGCTGATGTTCAGTGCATTTTCTGCTTTTTTTTTAAATGGACCAAAGGATTTCTTGGAACTTGTGTTTAATCTAGAAATAAAAATAAGTTTTTCCTGAAACTTTCAATAGGCATATTATAGAGCAGGTTTCAAAATGAAGTGTTGCACTTCATTATGCCAAAATTACTAGTGAAGATTTAGAATACCATTTCAAGTTATTCCACTGCAACTAAGTGAATTTTCATCAGGAGAGATTGATTTAGACATAAAATTGTTTGTTAATTTCCTCATTTCACTTATGTAATGGCAAAGTTCAAACACCAAAAAATTAAGATTGCAAAGGGCTTCATTAACACTACTTCTCAGTTAATATTTTGTTTCAGTTGTCCTCCTAAATTATTTTTTCTTTATAACACACACATTGCTAGGATTCCATCAAAATACATAGCTTCACATAGACAAAAATCAGATAACATAATTAAAAATTTTTGGTTCCTAATTACTCCATAAAAGCCAAAATATAAACATTAATCAGAATGTATTTTAAATTCCTCAAAAGACTTCAGAAAAAAAAGACCTGACTGTTTAATGTCAGTCATAAACATGTATTATAAACAATAGATAATATAATATCAGTCACAGACATGTACTATAACAATATTACAATAATTTCTGGGGAAAAAATACTTTAACATTCCTTTCCTTATATTTTTAGGTATTTCAGACTAGCTCTCTATTTAGTCATTACTCTGTGGGACAAAACCCCCATGTAAGTGTGTGATGCATTGTAGAAATATTGAAAGCTAAAAGCCCCTATTTCAGGATTCCTCAACACAGACCCTGATTTGATTTCTACAAATAATATCATCTGTAAGACAAGATTTGGCTTTAGATGCCAGATGTATTTTTGAATTTTGATCTTCTGGCCCTTGAGAACTGCCCTCCTCTAAAAGCAGATTATTTTATACCTTACAAAAGTTTTAAGAGAGCAGTTATGGAACAGTTTTTGCAAAGCCACCATCAAAATCACTATGCTTACCTTATCCCTCTGCAAAACAAACAATGTAGTTTGCTTATAAAAATTAAGTTGTGTAGTTTTACTAATCTGAAAGCCACAGTGAGCTACAAGATAATGTGCAAGACCCTAGGGATGATTTAACTCCTCTGTTAGACATTCCAACAACTCACAGGGCTGGAAGAAGCTGCCACACAGAGTAAATGTACTCCGTGTAACACAACCATCAACCTGCAGCAAACCCCTCTTTGTTTCTTTATAAAAGGCATACCAGAAAACCCACGAATTTTGAATCCATGGTCAGCTGATGGCACAGCCTTTGCCCACAGGGACCACCAGCAGGCACTGACCAAACAACAAAACATTTGGGCCTTTTTTGCTACTGAAGCAACGAGGCTTTTCCAGGAGACTTGGAGCACTCAGCAGGTTTTATAAAGCTCTCCTGACCTACAACAAGATGTTCTAATCCAAATATTCGTGAGAAAAATTTCAGTACTATTTAGCGCAGAATTCAGCCAACTCTTCTGTAATGGCCTGAGCACAATGAAGTTTCACTGCAGCCGACTGATGTGCTTGTGGTTTTGTCTTAATAATCTTTAGTAAATAAGAGCTTATTTAATTTCACAAGAACATACTGTGAATGGCTGTTAAAACAAAAAGTACAGTAATCCAGTGCCATTTTTTCTTCCATGGCTTCAACGTGAAAAACAGCTTCACAAAAATAACACGGTAGTGACAACAGCAATTTAGAGCCTGGGCAGGATTAAAATCCTGAGGCAAAATCTTGAAAAACTATTTTCCTGACAAGAAAATCTAGATAATTTCATATTTTTAACTTGACAGAATGCCAATGGGACTAAGATAAAGAAGTTTAGGTATCTACAGCACCCAGCAGAGAACACCATCTCCAATGAGATTTTTACAGATAGTTTCAGAATTATTGTGTTGGCATTCTCTACTACATATCTGGAGATATATCAGTGATCCACGAGGAATTTATCACTATCTCTAAACTGCATATGTTGGGCTTTTTTAAGCTAATAATAAACATGTATGTAGTGAAGACTAGTGCAGCAGCCTGACAGAAGAAAACATTACTTTTCTAGGAAGGATTATGCTCCATAAATCCACAAAAAAATTTCACACAGACCAGCTACATTATATTAATAGACAAACACTAATTTATGCACATATCCAGCCACCCAATGTGTACTGTCCACTTCTACTGGTACATGACAAGAAAAAATCAAGGCATTATGTTCTCATCAGTCTGAGCTTATCTGTGATGCATTGTCAACTCTTCTGACATATACTGAAGTAATACATTCCAAGAAAAAGGAAGCAATTAATGACAGCACATTATATAATAGAAATAAAAAACTAACGCACCAAAACACTACATACATTATCTACTTTTCTTGGAAAAAGTAGTTCCAATTAGTTAATATATTGTATAGGTGAATTTCTGGCTCCACTGAAGTCAATGAATATTAGAATGAGGATCTCTTTCTGATGTTTTCCTACAAAATCCAAAGCCTGATCTTGCAAATATACAAGATACATTTAATTTTAGCTAAATTACAGATCAGTTCCATGGATCGCCCAAATAAAATTTGCAGAATCAGGCTCTTAAATTCTGTTATAGTTACAGATTTATACCCAGTAATGGGTATTAATGGATTAAAAAGAACAAATTAAAAGTCATGGTGTATAGAGATTTCTTTGACTTCCATAGGAGTAAGCAAACATTTACTTCTTTATCCATGGCAATTACAATTTCCTACAGATGCTCAAATTCCCAGGGTAGTTTCAATAGGATACATTTCTCATACTTCTGCTCTGGATATGGAAAGAAGGCATTACATAAAGGTCAGTAACCAGTGAATACTTGGGAATTTTAAATTGTATTTCTCTCTGGGAGGCAGAAGAAGGTAGTAAACAGACCCAATTAGAAAACACAAATGTTCTTTGCAAGACAAATTTCACGACTAACACAACCTGGCAAAGCATTAACATTTATTTTTAAAGCTGATAGCTCTTCATCCTAGAGTGTCTACCTGCAGCATTACAGATTTGGTATAAATCAGCTGCAGTGGCTAACTAGTCCTAGTACACCAGTTTACTCATAACATTTATTTCAGGCTTTGTAATAACATATGTTTTCATAGGCCAAAGATACATTAACTCCTGTATATACAACTTATTTTCCCTACCACTAAAGAAAATTTACTTTTAAGGGTTTACACTAAATAGGAGGTCAAATTCAGGTCACCTTACTTCTGGAATTATCTCCCTGATTTCAGTGCGATTCATGTGAAAGTGAAGTAACTGGTATTTGGCTGGGGTGCAGAAAACCAGAAGTGATACATCCAAATGAACTGCAGGGAATCAGAATAGAATTACTGAAATTACAGTCTGCAATTACTAAAAACATACTATGAAGTTATGTAAAGAAGCTAATTGTAATTACCCAAATTATATTTAGCCCAGATATTAACATTAGCATCTTTCATAAATATTTCTGTGAAGCGTTTAATCATTAGAGAGCAACACCTCAGTACTCTGCTGGTTACAGAAAACACCTTTTCCAGTAGTAAGAGACCCCTTAAATCAAATCTCAGGGTTTGGTTTGGAGTCAGAATGCCACCTTCCAGATTACTAATCTCTGTTCCTACAGCAAATGCCACTTCCCTTTTTAATCTTCAATCAAATGACCCCAGAAACTAATTCCAGCTGGCTTATGAGTCATACTAAGCTTCAATTTCACAAAGATAGTTGAATATATTTGATTTTCAGAATATCCAGTCCATTGCTTTTCCATAGTATTTATTTCATAATGACTAACCAGATTAATTTCAATATAAAATGATAAAATCTTATAAAAATAACACCTCCACTGGTTATACATTCCCAATTCATGCGTCATAAACAGCGGTTGTTATATTCACTAATTAGCGTGATATATGCTCCTGATTTCACTTTTGTTAAACTTAGGTGTCAGCTTTTCCATATGTCCCCTCTGGAGGTCTGTAGTACTTTGGGAAAGCCATCAGCTGTATCATGTTGAATGCATACTTTCTGCATTTGACATTCTTCAGAACATTCTCTATGCGGCATCCTTCTCTAGTGAAAGGGGGAAAAAGTACAACTTCATGAAACACAGAATAAATAAATATGTTTTATTTGTTCATTGCAGAGTTTCAGCAACAGTTGAAGTAAAAATAACAAAGATTCAACTCTACATTTTTGTTTTCCACGAGTGATGATACATCTTACAGAATTAAATCCAAGGCCAGGCCCGGTACAGTTATTGCCCTCAGAAATAGGTGATAAGATTTTCCATTCCCCCTAATATATCTGCCCTTGCAGTTTAAAGTTCAGTAAAAAAAAATTAAATACTTGAATGATACATTTTGTTCTAATTCCAGAAATATATTTCTTTTAAACATTTTCATACCTTTTTTTTTCAATTTGTTTGCTATATATGTATGAGTATACACTGCCCTAAAATGCGCATTCCAGGAATAAGGAATTTTATTAAGTCTGGCCCTAGAGATTTGTGAAGGAAAGTTTCATCTCTGCTTCATTTCCTGTATGTTCAGCTTTACAATGAAAAAAAGAGAGAATGGCTTTTCAAACAGTCCAATCCACCTCTGCTTTAAAAAGGAAGGATGTTCGTTCACATAGAATACAAAAGTCACAAGTGCCAAAGTGGTGCATCAAGACATAAACAGGACTTTGTTAAAAAGAATATAAAAGTGTCTTGAAAGCAAAAGCAACTAAAGCAACAATTACAAACAGGCTAATTTCATTACAAAACAGAACTTATTATATTCTATTTACTCTACAGAAAAGGGGTAGTTGTAGCAAAGTAATACTCATTTATTAAACAAAAACAATTCCATCAGCTAGTAACAATGAAAAAAACTACAACAAAAGAAAAGTCTCACAAACCATCGCCCTGCCACATTTGTCTAGGGGTTAGTTTGTGTTGTGCAAATTAATTTTTAATTTTTTTTTTTTTGTCAGACTAATTACTCTGGAAAGAGGGGTTCAAGCATTCAGGATTCCACAACTTCCATACAGTGACAGCATTGTAAGTAGGCTTTCTTTGCGCTAATTACAGTGGGAAAGCTCTACCATGAACAGAAAGAGCAAATCAATTCACTCAATGCATAGTATACTTCTTAGAGTTCAGAAAAAAAGAATGAAAACACAGTACATTTCAGACATTGGAATCTTAAAGATGAATCCTTGGGGTCTGAGTCTGTAGAAATATTACAACATGATTCCTTTTTTCTAGAGTTAGTTTGTTGCAGTTTGTAGAAAAGAAAGGAACACAAGTGAAGTTTATTGATATTTGGCTAATAGCAAAGCAAGACTTAAAATAAGCCACACAACCAGCAAGTGTGAGCTGACAAGCAGCAAGGCGACAGGATAGAAGTGTCGAGAAGTTGGCTTGTTATCAGTTAGACAGCCTGTTTCGGGATCATCCGATTCATTCAGTGCTCCCTGGGTTTGTCTGCTGTTAAACAGGGGAAGTTAGGAACAGATAGAACAGATTTAAGTAGCAAAGAAAGCCAACACGCAGGTATTTTGACAAAATGAAAGTACATAGCCATTCTGATGAAACAGATTTATCTAAGTACTTCCAGTATAACTTTTGTGTTCTACAGCTGACATGGGAAACATGATGTCTGGGTGGCTACTAACATATTAATGCTGCTAGATGCCTTGGACTAGTATTCACAAGTGAACATTAAATAACTTCCACAATGAACGACGCTATCACTAAAATGAACACACACACTTAACAGAAATGAAATAAGGAAGTTTAAAATAAAATAAAAAAAAAAGCTAAGGAAGCAAAGGAAAAAAGATCATGAGTATGTCACAATGCAACACTGAACAGTGTCTCCATGCTGTTCACAGGCTTTTCAGTCCTGCTTCAGTATGTATTGTGAAGTTTATTGGCAGAAGAAGTGAAAAGGCCACACACTAACAGCTATTCCAAAATAGTATTAAATGATGGTAAATTGACTCCAAAAATTCATCAGTGCTGGTGACTCAAAGTCAATAGCAGTTCTTTTTATTTAAAGGCTTGCACTTACATTCTTGTAAGTAAATCACCTTGTAGCTCTATCAGCCGACACAGGGAGGAGCCAATCTACTTACAGGTAAGTTCTATTGAATTGCACTGAATTGTGTGGTCACTGTCCTACCAGAGGTACAGGGATACTTCCACTGCCAGGCTTTCCTTTTGTATTCTTGACAGATTCTCTATAAGGAGAATTACTCACACTTCAACTACACTTCTTCAATCCCTCTGAAGCTTACTTGCATACACCAGGGAGTTCTGTTTATAGACTTCCTTTGGGCAGCAAGGAGTGGCAAGATGTTTTATTTTTCTATTTACTATTAATATCCTGTGATGAAAAGATAACTTGCCCTTTTTTTCTGTGGACTTGAGAATATCCAAATATATCAGATGACAATACAGTGCCCTAATATATCAGATGACAACACAGTGCTCTTTCAGAAGCACATGTCACAAGTATGCTCTTTCTTTAAGAAAGAAAATGCTGGCAGGCGTTACCTTTACTGTCCCACAGCTCCAGGTAAGATGAAAATGATACTCTGAAGACAGCAGCAGCCATATCACCTTACAGAAAGCCTTCCTTTCTGGCTTGTCTATTAAAGAGCAATGTTGCATTTCTTAAGCTTGGATAGCAGGAGAGGTACAAGAACTGCATTTACAGGTGAAACCCTAGGCAAGGGGGGTTGATCAAAATCTTTCCTTGCCTAATTTCTCTTCTGAATAAGCCTTCTATAATAAGTTCTTAGTCTTATTCTTTGCTTAGAACATTCAATCTGTACGTTACACTAATAAAGAGATCAACACATACTATTTTAAATAGCAAAATAAAAGATAAAAAAATTAAATGCCTGCTATTTTCATCTAGGTCAAAGTAACTGCTGGTGGCAGTGTGTCTGCTGCTTTTGTTCTACAGATTTCAAGTGTCCATGGATAGAACTCCGGCAGAACTCAGACTTTACTGCAGACATTCTCTCAGAAACTACCAAGAAATGAAGCTAATAGCATGATTTATTGGTCTTGTCAACACTGACATAAGTAATTCTGTGTTTCTCTAGCAGAGTGCCCCAGTTAATGCCTCTGTCCTAGGGTCCACCCACAGAACTTCCTTCTTCTGCTCACAGTGACATTACAATTTGTGATCAGCTGTGAGGACTAACTTTATTGCTCCCAGTTAATGTTATCCTCTACTATGTATTTCCAAATACTTTTAAGAACCTGCTGCTGGCTGGTTTTCTTTCTTTTTTTTTTTTCTTAATCTCTACATCACCCCACAGGTTTGCCCCTTTGACCCTTTTGCACTGTCCCCTCACTCCCTTCCTGCTCTTCAAGGTGAGCCTGCAGGTTTCAGCTTACTCCCATTATGCCCACAATTCATGAGAGAGCTCTAGCTCAACCCTCATAGTCCCATCTCTTCCTTTCCAGTCAGCATCCAGCTGATTTTGTTTGCCCTGCATCTCTTCCATCACAGACATCATATGTGCTCCTACGGCTGAGCGGATGCAGAGACCAAACTTTTTTTCTGGAGAAATCCATCTGGGCAGCAGTAAAGTTGAACATTCAGTAAGCTTGCACAGCCACTGCATTAATCAGATTGATTGTGTGCATCATTTTGGAGGGCCTTGGCTTTGCACACCAATGGTTTATTCCAAGCAGGCTGAGTCACACACTTGCAGGTTGTCCCTACAGGGATGAACCCTCCTACTTCTGTTGTGTACCTTGCTCTGTTGGACTCCACATCTCAACAGTGTGACTGGCTTTTTTCTACATTGCTGCAAGTCCCATTAGCATCAGTGATGAAAATACAGATAAAAGCCATTTGTTCTATTTTTTTTTTCAATAGAAAAGCATACAATACATTTGTTCTTTGATATGCTGAAAAGGATGATCAGTGTCTTTTAACATAAAAAGTTCTATCTTCCCCCCAGGAAAACGACCGTGAACAGCTGATGCACAGGGACTTCTGTTCCACAAATTAGTCACATCACTCAATGCATAATTCAATAAAACATCTTCAAAATAGAGCAAGAGGAATCCAACTCCATTATTAGCTTCCTAAGAACAAGCTGAGCAGAATAGCTAAATATGCTTTTAATTTAAGAGGAATATTTGATCAGGGTCAGATGCCTTGCTAGGGTCTGCCAATATTTTTCAATGCAGTGCAGTGACAGTGCCTTCCAACACACCCTAAAGTGTCCTCTGCAGTGACTATTTAACAAAGCAAGAACCTATACCCAGCTGTCAGCATCATAATATTGCTTCCCCTGGCTCATCCAACCCTGGAGAAGTTTCACTGCAAACAGCAGGAATCCCACTAGTGCCCTGTCAGCTGGATTTATTTGGCTTCTGACTGACAGCATAACCAGAACAGAGTGCTAAGAGTGCTACATGCTAAGCTGTGAAGATGCAGCCATAGTTTCAGATGTTATCTCCATCACAAACTGTACTCTAACAGCAACAGGAAGGAAGAAGACTCCCAACATAACCAGCAAGTTTCTATTTCACAAATAATTTTAACAGAAGTAGTGAACACTTCTAAGTTTGTAACATCTGGAGTCATGAACACCCCACTAACCAAGCATACCATTTTTATTAATTTACTCTCAAATTGTTCATTTGAGACCTACAGCACAGCATAAACACATTGTAGGAGCCAAGGGTACTGTAAGTTAATGACAATATAACCATTTTAGCCTGCCTTCTATCTCATTTGATGTTTTACCATCCTAAACTCCTATTAGGAGTTGCTGCATCCTTATCAAATGAGGCAAAGACAAAACAGCAGGTATTTTTTGTTGTTTTCAAATTCAGATGATAAATTATTTGAACCTCAAAGTAGCGAAGCAGAGATGATGAAAATAGTGTGAGGAAAAAGCCTCTCAAGTCCTTATAGAGTCAAGCACACACATGAGGGCACATTCTGGCTTTTGATTATCAGCCACACTGATGTCCCTGAGCAAGGTTTTTGGAGGAGATGATTTTCATATTTTGGGATGTATGCTTCTTTTTTAGAACTTTTCCAGCTACAGTTATTAGTGACACTGGAAATGCTGAACTATTCTACATGATTTCTTAAGGTAGAATAAATGGGCAGCTTTCTATCAACAGGTGGGAGTCCCATGTGCTAGTGGTGACTACAGTTTGAATTCATGTCCTACTGCACTTGTACTTTATGGGAATTTTCCTTTTTTCCAGACAGATTGAAGCAGTATTTTCTGGTCCTGCTGTGTTTTGCTTGTTAAACTCCAGTGCTGACACAGAAAAATTGCAAAAGTAAGGAGTCTCATCTGACAATAGTAGAGACATTTCTTCCAATAGAAAGGACTGCTAACAGTTCTCAGTCTTACACAATTTTGATAACTTACCTATTCTTTTTATTTCAAGACAGTCAAATTCAGAAGCAGCTTTCAAGAAGCAGCTTATCTTAAGAAATTTTTGGAATGAAAGCATCCTAATTTCTACATTATACATGTTACTGGGATTGACTGAAACACTTCAGAGAATAATCAACTCTATCAATGTACAGCACTACAGGTCAAGAAGGCAGCCTTAACTTTTTCAAAGAGAAAAGGTGGGTTCCTTGTGAACATTTCCTAGTCATTACGAAGCTGCTGCACTATAACATCTAGAAGAATAAAACATGATTCAGAAGGAAATAAACAGGTCTCAGTCCTGAAGGATTTCAGTATCAGAGCAGAACTCAGATAAAACATATAAAGGAATATTGGGAAACAAAATGTTATTTTGAAAGACAAAGTTGATACAATAAACCTCCAACAATTTTTTAGAACAAAAAAATGGTTCTGCATTGTTTCAAAATGGAAGATGAGAGAAGGGAACCAGCAGAGACATCTTCTGTATCAATGATCCTTCCAATTATTCTTTTTCTGATTCAATAACTTACAATTTTTTTCCCTCAAATCTACATGGCACTAAATAAAGTAGAAGATGCTAGAAATAAATTTTTGCTGCTTATATGATCCTATAATCTCAGCTCAAAACAACTAGAATTGCTGAAACTGATGAGCAGTCTTAGATCCAAGAATACTGAGGAATTCAGTCAGTGATTAGACAGCTATTTAAACATACACCAAAAAAACAGACTGTTTATCCAATCTGTTTTATCAAATTGTCACTAAATCCCCTCCTCCTGTTTTACCTTTTGTGCTGCAAGTTTTTCCCTACTCTTTTTGCTTGTGCTGGCATCCTCTATTTCCCTATTCCTTTGTTCTCTCCTTGTTTGGTTATAACACATGACTTTTCTAATCCATTATTTAGGAAATAAAAAAAGAAAGCATACCATATAACATGAGGTTTGACCACTGAGTTGGACTAAGCAGCAGATTCATGGTGCAGTCATGATGATAAGACACCTAGATCTTGAAAAACAGCTATTGTGAAATAACTGTGGGTTTTGAGCTCAAAACTATTATGGAGTTTCAGCCTGTACAGAGGTAAAAATTCAACTTTGAGGAGGTGGTCAGAGACAGCAAGCTACTGGAGGTTCAGCTGTGGACAGGGTACAGATTTTAAGCACTATTATGAACAGGCTGTAACAGTTCAGTGCAGAGCAACAGATTAATAAAGAAACCGTTTTGCAGCAGTATTTAATAGCAGGCAAGGAGATGCTGTCTTACAGCCACACAACCATATCCAGGAAAACCCTGTTGTCTAATGTGCTCGCATGGACAGACAGGGATCCTTTGGAAGGAATGCTGAAGTCAAAATTCAATTTACACAGTTGCTCTTTTGCTCTGCTGTATATGTGTTCTCCTTGAAGTCAAAATAATTATGAATGTGCAAATTTATGACCTATTTTATCAGCTTAGCTGTGTTTGGATTTCCCAGAGCAAGTGAAAGAGACACACACCCTGCACTGCAGGCAACGAAACAGCACAACTCACTCCAGCTTTGGGCTATGGAAACAACTCCCAAATTGTTGGTTCGCCACAGAGCAACACCCCTACTATTTGTCTATGTTTGCTTTTAATATACAATTAACTCCAAAGAATAGATGAAAAAAGGACAGTTTCAAGCTTCATATCTAATATGCATAAAACATGCTACTGGGTAATATACATCTCTACCAGTGTTAATCTTAGCAGTTCAGAAATCTGTGCTGATTGCAGAAGAATTAATATTTTCCTTTGTGACTGATACAGAATGCCTGCAAGAATGTTTTTCCCTCAACATTAAGAGTATCTATGTGGTAAAAAATAACACTGACAAAATTATTATAGTGAAAATATAAGAAACATAAAGAAAAAAATTCCAGTTAGAATCACAATTTTTGTCACTGGTGCATTTAAGACATACACATTAGCAGGTTAAATTCACCCTCAGCATCTGAACAGCAAAGCCAAGTTGACTTTCTGTGCTTATGTCCCTTAATCTGCCAAAATGGACAACCAGATATTGCCACATAGGAACAGTACCTTGGTCATGCTAACTCCCAAACTGCCCTGGAATCACTTGAGAGCACACTTAATCTGCAAAAACTGCATCAGAAAACATTTAATAATTTTACTGTATAAAATGACTGAGATCATGTTCTAGAATTTATCCCCAGAGATTTTCAATTTACAAGTGTGGCCAGAGGCTTCAAGTCCTGTAAAGTCATTGTGGTGACTGTGTGAGAGATTAGCTTCAGAACTGAAAAGTGATGGGTTTGCAGAAGAGATTCTTCTTTACCTGTCAAGACAGATGAGCAGTGTTTGAGACATGATTTTCACCTCTATTATACTCCAAGGAAAGGATCTGCTGTTTTATTCTGCTATTTACCGATAGTGCTCTGCAGTATTACACATCAATTTTACAAAGGTTTCTCTTTCTAGCAAAAAATATGGTTCTAATAATCTTCCTAGACACTCTTCTATAAAGTATTAGGATTATATGTATATGGGAATTTCTCAGGACAAAATTGCAAAATCTTTCCTGACAAACTTCTCTTACAAGGTTTGAAATTCAGTCCAATGTACAACCAAAACTAAAGCAAATGTAGTCTACATCTTTGTGCAGGAAAACAACCAAGCAAAACCCCACAGGTTTTACCTTCAGTTAAGTTCTGAATACTTACAACATTTCCCTTCCGTAGTGTTATGGCACTGGCATAATTGGTCAGTGAGTCACACTTGTTTCCAGACTGTTTCTGTCACAGTAATAAAGTTTTACTGAAGATGTATTTATACATTTAGCTCACATAGCACAGTGAAACATAAATCCATGATAAATTCTTTCATATGTCTAGTCAGGTTTAAATACTTTTTGTTCATCATGAAAATAAATCTTCGTGAGTCATCCCTTTTCTTTTGGCAAAGATTTTTTTAGTCTTTTTCCCTATGCTGAGGACAAGTAGCAAAGCTGATTTAAGAGGCAGAACGGGCTTCCTATACTAGTCAACAGACATGTGTGAAAGATGATGCTTAAAATCTGTCATTCATTTCTAGCTGTTCAAATCTATGGGTAGGATGACAGAATTAAGGTCAGAGAACTGCTGGTGTAAACAGAAGATCATTTAATCTATGTTGCATCTCTGACTTGGGTATTTTAAGGGAGGAGGGTGCTGAACAGCAGGAATTCTAAATTTGAATGTTTTGACTTGGTGGGATTTTTTGCCTGCAACTTCAGTTTGAGATATACGAAAGGAGGAATGCAACTGCTTCTCATTAATGACACCAACTCCCATAGTCTCTTCATGGGATTAACCAAAGTGTGAGTCATAAACTACAGACAACTGCTAGTCCCTTTCAGCTAAATATTGCCTGTTCATTAAAAACTTCCACCTAACACACTGATACATTTTTTGAAAAACAAAAAATCAGCTTGAGATCTTATCTGTTCTTTCAGCAGCACACACAGTATGTGGGTATACTTATACAAGGTGAATTTGTGCACATATAAATTCCCCAAAGTCACAAAGAAAAATGCACCTAAATCTGATTTTAGCTGCTACCAGAAACAAAAAAATGCAGCCCTGTTTTGGTTAGGCAGGGAGCTAACCGAAACAACCTATCCAAAAAATGTATAAGCTAGGATGCAGACTGCAGCAACCTGAAAATTGTATTCCAACATTACTACCAATAAACCATCTTCTCTTCTCTCTAGCAGGTAGATTTTAAGATTAACTTTGGAAAATGCAAAGAAAATTCTATTTGAATCTGAAACACACTATTTTTCCATGTACTTCCTTTAGGGCAAATGACAAGGCTGGATAAAACTCTAATTTAAATGCTTTGAATGCATTTGTCATCTTTTCTGTTAATAGGTACAATGTGGAGACTTAGAGGAATAAACCTTTCTATGAGAAATTAGGAGTGAGTGTAATTCTTTCATCTTACTTGTTTTGTTTCAGTATCTTTTTAGAAGATGGTTGAAATTTTGGAGCCTGTTCTTCACCCAAGTATTAAGGAGAAGCACTGAAACTGAAATCTTTTAAACAGTATATTGAATACAAGCATCTTCTCTTTGGTTGTTAAGTTGCATTTGTAGAGAAATTTTTATTTGAGTGCTACTGCAGATTTGTTAAGAAGTTTGTTGTATCTCACAAAGACAATATTAGCACAGATCCACTTTTTAAGTAAAAATAGCACTGCACTGACAGGGAGAATAAAGAGATGAAAGCCCATACCGTTTTGCCCCCAGTATCAAGAAAAAAAAGACTTTTGGAAGATTTGAGATCACTAAAGCCTAAAAATTCTATAAGCCATATATTTACCTTCTGCATTCCTAAATCTTTGCTGGCAGAAAGGAGTAAATAATTTATAATACAGGTGCAAATACCTTCCTCTCTATAACAACACATTTTTCTTACTGTTACAAAGAGCTGAAGGACAGGGTTTTGCTCAGTGCAGTAACAGTAACAGTAACTATCAGTTTGCCAAAGATCAAAGATGCAGCTTTCAGGATAAGCTTTATGAACTATGCTCAGGACTCCCTGAGCAGAAGAGGAGTTCACTACACTGTCAGCATCACTGAACCATGACCTAAGTCTCTGACAGATATAAAAAAAAGGCAATTTACTTCCTGACCTGGACTGAACTATCAGATACTTATTAATTTTTTTACAAAGTCAGTCTTTCCTGTGTTGCAGACTGTGTTCTCTCAAGCACACAATCAGTAGTGCAGAAACATTCTCACCAGGGTTCTAACTACAATGTCTTGCGACCTTCTACAGAATCTGCCAATTCCTGAAACTTTGGAAGCTCTGCATTTGAGATATTTTAAGTATGAATGTTCCCAAGCACATGTTCAGCAAGCCACATATGCAACTACCAAGCAGAACAGCAATGGGGCTTTCCACGTTTGGTGGCAATTGCAATCACATGTAAGTGGAATGGATGCTATTCTTAAATGCCTATAATTGGGAAAAGAGGGTGTTTTCCTATGAAAAACCCAAAATATAAAAAAAAAAAAAATTGGAAACATCCAAGATTTTGTGGGAAACATTCATCCATTATTATTGTCTTCTGAAGAAGCAGCAGGTCAGTAGCAATGCTGGAGTATTTCCTTCTTTCCCCAGGATGGGACATAGAAGGTAGCAAGTGGGTATAAATCTCTCACTGGGATGATGGAGAGTGATCTTTGTCTACAGTGCATTTTTCTACTCTATTATATGCACTGCTTATTATGCATGCTGGAATGAAAACAGTTTAAGAAACATTTCAGTGTTTCATCATCTCATGGTGCTTCCACTTTAGATAAACACTGCTCCAATTTTCCAGATAAACCCTGTATTTTGAAATAACTTCAAAATATTAGACTACATGGACTGAGGCTATGCTGGGGGCAATGCCAGTGCCTCCGATTTTACACTCTCTTTATAAGAATACAGTTCTCAACACAAGTCTGAGACACAGTACATCCTGGTATTGCTCATGTTTCTGGCCATGCTTTCTTTAATCACTAGGAAAACTAATAACACTTATTCATATGCTTCAGGTGTTTGGATTGAATAAATATGAGCCAGGGGCCAGGTGTTCATACAAAAAAATCTGCAGTGCAGCCAAAAAGCACATAAATTGTTAATGAGAAACATTTCATCCTCTCCAAATGCCTGTAAAGTCAGGCCTTAAGGAATTCTGCTTCCTTTTTAATTTCTAATAAATGCTAATACCCTTCAATTATATTGCAACTCACCCCACATTAACCTCATTGGGAATAATACTACTTTCCTGGTAAGTGAGGGATGTCAGCACTCACAGTCCTCTCTAGCACTTGCTCATGGCCAGTGGACTATGAAGAAGTGCAGCCACTCTCCAAAAACATCTGAACAGGCTGATTCTGTCCTTATTTTTTGGATAATCCTGAGCTTCTGTGGCTGTTGGACAGCACTTACAAGCTTCTGGTAACTAAAGAATTTTGCTTTTTTTTAAAAAGATCTCAACTATTCTTATAGCTTTACTCTCAGTTACCCTTTATTAAAAGCTTATTATCAGTTCACATCATATTGTCAGAGCCTGGTATACACAAGAAAAGGAGTCCACTTCTCTTTTTATTAGTATTCAATTCTGGGTTTGTTAAATACACTATTAATTCACAGCTACTGACAGCTTAAATAAAATCTATAAAACACAAATCTGCAATTTAACAGCAAAAGCAATTTTAAAAAATTATCTTTGCTGAGCTACAGGCATCTCCTGTTATCTCATTAATGTACACAGGGAATAGGGTTGACTTGTGCACAGTTTATGTACCATGTGGTTCACAATGTCCTTCCTACTTTCAGAACGTAAGAGTTGGTTAAAGCAAGCACTCTGAATTCCTTGAACTACTTTCTTTTGGTTTTGTTGTTTGCATGAATTGTTAATGATGACAGATATGAGATTCAAATAAAGCTAAAGACATGTTAGTGCAGGCCAGCAGCTGCACTTGTCAGAAAAGAATGCTCATCAGTGCAGACAGAGTATTTTGGTACATGAAATAATGACATTTTCTCATGTAGGGTGCACAGTAATGAAACACATGCAGAACACTATAGAAAATGAAAAATATTACAATCCTCCCCAAGATGGAATTGCCAACAGATAATGGAAATTTCAGTGGAAAAATAATGGGTTTAGATTCAACCAATAATGTTCTCTTGAGTACAGAATAATTTAACAACTGAAGAAGCAGCAGACAACCTGAGGATAAGGAAAGAGTTCTCTACCGAACACTTGCTTCCATAAACAGGACATACTTTATTTAGAAAGCTTCTTCTCCCTCCCATTAACTCAAATTATTAGCTGCATATTTTTACTAAGGAACATTGATTAGAAGTTCTTTTTTTGAAAATAAACACATCGAATCACAATGGTAGAAAAACTAGAGCAACTTTTAATGAAGTACTGAATAAGTATTCTTTAGTATAGAAGTGTAACTTCTACACTTGTATCTACTCAAAATGGCAAAATATTTGCTGAATTCATAATGTTGCTGAAATTATGCAAGTTAAAGTAACTTTGTCCAGAAGAGTTATCAAATAAAGTTTTTCTATGAAAATAAACAACAATTTAGGATAAGGGCACTATAACTTCATCACTTAATGGCTACTGCTCTCTGTGTAAACAAGGAAAGTAGCCAAAGTGGACTTTTACCCTTATTTCAAAGCATGCAGTAGTTATTTTATCATATTAATTGAGTAAACAAGCAAAGGAAGCAGCCAATAGTTGTAGCAGCTAAAGTTTAAACAGCAACTTAATAGTACACATTTAGTTTCTTACACATTTCTTCTTTCTAATAACTTTTGGCTTCCTTGACCTCATGATAATAAATAAATTAGTGTCTAGTGACAAGCATATGTTTAAAGGCACAGCAGGTGCTGATGCCAGCAAAATCTTCCTCATGCTAAGTTTTGCCCTCCTACCTTTATTTTACCTTCAGTTGTTTACCATGATAACTACAGAATACACTTCTGAGATCTGATCCAACTCCTCTAAAAGGCAACATTCCCTAAACATGAGTGGCAAGTCTTTGGGTGCCAAATTTAACAGCCCAGGCTTCCCCTACTTCTACCGAACATCCTCAGGATGATTCAGGGCCCCTAAATTAGGCTACTAACCATCCCCTGCAGGAGAGTATTGGGAACTTGAGTTCTTAACTAGGCATTCCTACAATAGGTATCTAAAGTTTTATGATAAAAACAGCTTGATTATAAGTGTTGCACTGAATTCAATGGTCTTTGGAAATAACTTCTCCAATGCCAATTGCCCAATGCTTTTTCCCCCTCGTCTTCAAAGAGCTTTATAATCTCCAGCCCATACTTGCACTGCCACTGCATCACCTAAAAAATGAACCTCACAAGCCTCAGATTTTACCTCCAGCATCAGAAACATAGTCAAACATGATAGATAACATTGTAAACTTTCAAGCTCACTTGACAACAGAGTATTTTTGAAGGACAGTCTTGATTTTTGTCTATAGTGTGAATAAAAGAAAAACCAAGAGATTTATGAGGCAGCGATTGTCTGTTTTGGGCTACATTATGATGTGGTACAGAACACTAGGCTTTGCAACAAGATTAAATGTCTTTTATTTCTCTTTTGGCATTCCATACCCAATGGAGTATGGATAGCGAGCTTCAAGTTTTTATTTTTGCCATATAAGATCATTTGACTTTTTGCACTCCATTGTAGTATATATTTCATTGAATAAACCTTATAATTAAAAAAACCCTCATAGTCTATTCAAGGATTACAATTCAGAGGGGGTTCATTTAATTCCAATAGTTTTAACATCTGTGGTTTAAGTTGCAGAGAGCTTCAAAAGTAGCTATTAAAATAATACATTGTTTCATTTACAAAGGAAATTGGATGCCTAATGCATTTTGTGGTGCAATAATAATGAAGCTGTAGTATTTGCATAAAACAGCCCACCAGTAATACCAGGTGTTGGTCCTGTCTGAAAAAAGTCTTTAGACTTTTCCTAGCCCAGTGTGGACCCATTATTCCATTGGGTTACACATTAGCATAGAGATCAGTGAAGTCCTCCCCACAGAGAGCCACATTTGGGGAGAACGGATATCTCATCTGTGCCTGAAAAGCTGAAGGTATCGGGAGAAGTTCCTTTTTAATTTATCTGTTGGTGTGGACTGTTAGTGGAGAGCAGACTGGCCAGACAGGACTGATGACAGCATCATGAAGATCTGCATTCCCTTCCCTACTTGGCATACAGCTGCTGAAGCTGCTTAGAGCAGGGCATGGAACAAGGCTCACCAGAGACCTCCGTCAGCTAATTTCTAGCCAGTGTTTCCAGCTGGTGTCATTCTTTTGACTTTGCTAGAGCTATTACAGTTTTAGTTCAGATAAAATAAAAATTATTATTATTTGGCTTTTTATCCATGAGTATAGTAAGTGTACGGGGCACAAGCCAGTGTTTTGGAAAAGACAAACACATCAAAATCCAAAGCACTTGAGGAAGATGGTGGCTGTTATCAGCACAGTACTCACTGGACTGCACAGCTGGGACTATGAAACATGTTTGAGTTTTTCTTTTCAAATGGTTTTGATTGGTCTGATCATTCTCTGTTTCAGAGGATCAGTCCCTTTATCTTACCAACTCATTATTAGCTAAAATGATCTCATCCTGATAATCATGATGATCATTTTTTTTTGGGGGGGGGGGGGGGTATGTATTTATCTAGATCTAATTAAAAGCTAGGAGGTGGAACTCCAAATGGTGTTACTGTGTTAACTGTAACAACAAGCAAAGCAGAAAATTTCAGGGTTTAATCTGCTCAAGAGAGAAACACTCTCAGAATAGAACCATGTCTTGAAAATATCTGTCTTGTGTTTGAACATCTGTGTAAGCATGGAGGAGGTAATCTATACTGAGTTCAAGTTCATTACCACCTCACTGCGAGTTTTTTACATTGGAATTAAGTTGAGACTGAAATGAATTTTGTTATCCCTGTTGTGCTGTACCAAAGAAGATGCTTTGTGACAGCAGGAAGAATGATTGCCTTTGGGATAGAAAACATAAAAATTGAGATACATCTGTCACAAAAAGATTTTTAAAAAGTCAGCTAAGCCTACAAATACTTTTCTACACTCCAGGCTCAGCACTGTCTTGCCAGTGAATACCCTTGGTGTATAAGTAAGAAATTGTGTCTGATTTGAAAAATCAGCACTCAAGTTTCTCTGAAAACCAAAAACAAGAACTTGATCACATCGTATGAAATGACCATATTTTCCTAGAGCTTCTATCACACCAAAATCTTCCTCTACAAACAAGGATTACCACATGAAGATAATACCTACAGGGCAACACAGGACATGAAAATCTCAAGTGTTTTAAGTACCTTTTAATTGCCAATCAGAAAACACAGTGATGCAGAAATAAAGTACTCTAAAACCAGTTTCCTGTCTTGGAAAAATATTTGCAAAGTTTGTAAGCCATTTAAAATAATTTGCTTCATTAAGTCATGTTATTAATCACCAATGTGACAAACTAAAATGTACCAATTCCTACATCTCTATATTTGCATATAATTATGTGTGTGTGCATATTATATGCACTGTAACACAGACCGACACACTTGGGAAGCAAAGCTTTGATGTATGCAATGTTGCCTTGTCAAGCATCACCAAAAGGTGATTTCAATCCCCTTTAGCCAGAAAAATATTTTACTGACTTTTGCTCTATTAGATGGAAATTGTGCAAATCATAGTCAGATAGACAATAACCACAATCACAACACAGTATTCTAATTCTTCTGTAGAGCAAAGACAGCATGAAACATAAGGCTGTATTCACACTAAGGGTTTAATGGAATTGTGGATGCTTCATCCCTGGAAGTGTTCAAGGCCAGGTTGGATGGGGCTTGGAGCAACCTGGTCTAGTGGAAGACGTCCCCACCCATGGCAGGGGATTGGAATGAAGTGATTGTTAAGGTCCTTTCTAACTCAAGCCATTCCATGATTCTATGAAGTACTGTACTTTTTCCTCCGAGAAAGAGCAGAAGGATGGGAGCTGCTGCAAGAGCACGACAGTATTTACAGAATGCAGCAATGCAACTTAATGGGGGAAAAGCAATCCTACAGAAGCAAAAGCAAAATACCTCTGCCTGGCAGCACATTTTGGGCTGCTTCCACGGCACAAGAGAGAAATGCAACAGCATCATAGTGGTCTGATATATGCCAACTTACTTTAAAAATAAATTCAAAAAGCCTCTTCACATGGCAAATGAATGTCAAACTAAGTTTAAAGTGATTGTCTACAAATTTGCTGATAATACCATTGTGGTAGCACATTTTTATAGAGAAAGGTGACATAGGGAGCAGCTTTCTCCCTGAGGTGACCACGCAGCAGGAAAGCAAGAGAGGACTTTATTCAGGATCATGTTGAGGGAAGACTATCCATCAACACTCAGAAGCTTACACACCAGTTCAGCAATGTCCAGAAGGCAGAGAGCCTTGAATTGTGCAGCCAGCATTGCTGCACTTGCTATGTCAGCATGAACAAAAGTAGCAAAAAGGAGTGTGAAAAGAGAATTAGTAATATGCAGAATAGTGAATGTCAGTAAGGGAATGAACATCATTTACAAGCTTTGCTATTGCACATTCAAATACAGCAACAGGACTCTTATTTAAAGCAAAACAGTCTATGAGAAGAGGCCCTTTGAAAGAAAAAGTAGATTCAAATTTAATTTCGAACAAAGGAAGGACTATGAGGTCATAGGGGACTTGGCACCTCTATACTAATTTTCTCACATTTTAAAATTGAAAGAGATACAAGTGTATTTCTCTCTCGCCCTTTGCTTGTCAATTACAAGCTTTTTAAGTAAAAAACCTTTGACTTTAAAAAGTACAAATGGAATAAATATTTGAACCAGTTATAACTAATATTATCAAAGCAGTCTCTTGTGCATTTTCAGAATCATTTCATGGATCTTTGAGAATGAGATATTGTTGTAGCTGCTTGCCTCTGCCTGATGCTACTTTGATCACTTCAAAACCAACCAATAGTGCCTCTGCCACAGTGCCAGTTTAGCAATTTTTATTTGCTTTCCTGAGGCTTTCAATGTAACAGCCATTTAGCAGAAATAAACTCAGAACAGAGACCATGCCAGTCTTGGTTAAACTACATGAGCTAAAGCCCAAAAGAAACAAAACCAAAAACATGAAAAACATTCTACAAAAAACTACTCTGGACCCTCACATACTCTACTTACCACACCACCACAAGGCAGGTTGCTGGAAGTTGCAAACCTTTCTGAGCTGATTACTTGGTATTCTGTAGGTGCTCTGCTGTCACCAGTTATGAAAGAGTTATAAAGGGATTTAAATTAAAGAATCACCAACTTCGTAATGATTTTTGCAAAACAAATATAAAACCCACCATTATTTTGACAGCAATTATATATTTTCATCAGACCTGTCAGTTCACCCAACAAACTATTAACCAGATGATCCTACAACAGGGCTTTATAAAATATACATGACTGTGTGATCAGATTACACCTTAGACTTTTCAGTGTTTTAGTAATCTAAACAAGTTTCTCAAATCTGAAAAATGCTGACTGGAGTGGGGCTGAAGAGTAAATATATATATATTTTAAAGTCAGGTGTATCTCACTGATCTACTGCTGATAATAACTAGCTGATGCCTTTTTAGCCTGTCTTTCTCTAGAAGCAAAGGGTACATGCTAGCTCTTGGTGTGAGGGGAAGGAACAGGAATCTGTGCATTCCCTCTCTGGGCACAGGGACTGAGTTCAGTTAAATTGAAATGTGGGATAAGAAGGCTCAAACATTACAATGTTCTCACTAGTGTAAGGAAATAAGCAGTCAAGGGGAGGCTGTAGCATGAAATTAAAGCTGATGATATGTCATGAAATCCATATGATGAATGAGAGGGGCAGAAAAGGAAGATTTCTTATATATGTACTACACAATAATTTCAAAGAACAATAAGTGAACTTCCTGAGTACCACATGCAGAGGCATTGTCTGCCTCAGTAAGAAGTAACCTAACAAAGAGGCTGGTTCATATACCAAAGTATGTCATCCCTCAACAGAAGAGAGAGGGAACAGTGATTCCCTTCCCACGCTCTGATCTCATTGGTCTAAGGGACTTCAAATCTTGGCTAAGCCTTGCCTGGAATCAAAAGACTCTGCAGTGGTAGAAACTTGCTCTGGCACCTTCCTGGGGCATTAGGTGCGTCTCCATCAGAGGAGAAAAGCCAGGTGCTTTTCCCACTGCTGGAAGACAATACACACATGGCAACATCCAGGCTGGGGAGAGGAGACAAGCTGGCAGGGAAGTAAACCTAGACCACAGCACAAGAACAGCACTGCAGATGCACAGCCAAAACAGTGCCAGTGATTTTGGCATTAGGGGTATACTTAGAATCACAGTACAACTGCAGCACCACTAAGTCCCAAGGCTGAAGAAACTACTTTAACTGTTCTAGCATTAGGAGTCAAACTGGAGCTGGCTGTGCACTTTGGGAGGACTCCAACATTTCCTTTGCATTAACTTCATTATAAACACGTGCTTTCTATTCACACAAATTATAGTAGAGACTTCTGCTATTAAGAATGCCAAGTTCCCAAAATTATCTCCCAGCTTTATCTTTGGATGATCCAGAGAATGGGACAGCAAAATAATACTGCCGGCTCCATTACTGGGTTTAGTTCCAACTGACTGCAGATAACATCACGAAAGTAGGAAATACATAATAGGTACATAATAATCCAAATGGAAACTCCTCTGGTCATTCCACTGCAAACAGCTACCAGGACTTGTACTGCAGGTAAACACTGAGAAAGAACTTATTGCTGCCAGCTATTCCAGTGAAAGGTCACCAGTGGCTGCTGTAATGATAAGGACACACTTATGAAATGTCACTCACCAAACCAGAGCTGCCACAGAAAGCAACAGAAAGCAAGAAGTAGAAACTACTACTAAAACTAACTCCCTCAGCTGAGCTGAGAAAGGCCACTGTCAAAAAAGTTTCTATAAAAATACCACACACCAAGATGTTACTGCAAGAGAGTAAGAAACGGGGAAATGCTTATTGGAAAAAGAAAACAGCAGCAGACTGAAGGGAGAAAACCCCCATACATTGAAGACAGTTCCTCAAATTATGGTTATAAAATAGGAGGGGTGTGATAATGACACACAATTACATCTCTCCTTTTATTTTGGTATCCAGTATGATTTTAGATTCCTTCCCTAAAGAACCTGAGATAATAGAAAATTCCAAATCCAGTGTCTGAAGTTGAATAGGACCCTAACTACTTGAAAGCACAATTGTATAACATAATGTGCCAGGTTGCCTTATGAATGCATAATAATAATAATAAATGGAGAAAGATAATATGGAGATTGAATGCTGGATTCTCTCATGTCATGTTCATAATAAGCACTAGGCCAGTCCCTGGAGATGGTGGCTGGCCCTGAGTCAGCACAGCATTGCAAGGGATGGAACTTATGAAAAAAACCTGAAACCAGGGTGCTGGACAAGAAAAGATGATTATCCAAGCCAGGGAGCATTCCTACAAAAAGAAACTAAGTTTATGAAGGGATCAAGGGAGTCTAAAATGAGAGAAAGATAAACCTAGAAGTGTCTGTTACCTGCTTCTTTCATAAGCCAGCCAGAGCTGTAGCCTGACACTCCATCATCTTTCTCCTGAACGAATGCAGAATCTTCTATTACAAAACGACCTTTTTTGGAAGAGCAGCTGGCTGCTTCTTTGTGTGCCCCCTCCAACCTTTGGACAGTCTGTAGGATGCTGGGACTGCAGACAGGAAGTTATGAGCCCTCCCTGTCCAAGTTATATTACTCTGAGATGAACACTGTTTTAGAGGCCAAGAACTTCTTGAAGAGATTCCATGTTTGATAGCTTTAACTAGCTATTGTATGCTACTACTGCCGTCTTACTCTCATTTCCTGCTTCTTTCTTATCTAGATTTTAGACTTGGCAGTGTTGTTCTTCTTGAGATTTAACTGAACATGGCCAAAGCCATGGTAATTCAGCTGTAGGACTTGGATTTTCAACAGATAATAAGCACGCATACAGGAATTTCCCACACTCTTTCAGGAAATCTTAATTAAAGTGAAATATAACAGGAAGAAAACTGGTACTACTCAGTCTGTTGATTATAATACATCTGGTCGTTGATTTCTGCTAAGACCTAGTTTTTCATGGAAGCTCTAAATAAGCAATAAAGCACTAACTGAATGAGAAAATTAATGAAGTTTTCTATATACAACTAGAAGAATCTCAAAAGTGAACACCAAACAATATTTTACAATAATCTAACTATTTGCATGCTAGTCTAACCATGACAGGTGAAATCCAGAACTACAGGCCTGCAATATATGTATGGCAAAAGTGACAGAAACACTTTCCATTGGAAGAGGTTTTTAGGAAGCTTTTTCCTTTTTTTTTTTTTTTGTGTTTTTGTTCTGTAATTAATCAAATGCAGTGCTAAAATTAACTTCTGCGCTATTAAGCATCCAAACACAGACTGTGGCACTAAATGGGAAAGGAAATTTATCAGATAAAGTTTTTTCATTGGGCTGGTTTTAAATACTAAGTGACCATAGAGTGCACATGGTAATTAATTTCATATATTTCTCACTGTCTATACTGAATAATTAAAATATTCACAGAGAGCAAAGACAAAGCTCAGTTCTCTGTACTTTCATTCGGATCAAGATAGGACAAATACAACTTTGGGCTACTTAGCAGATTGTTTACCTCATCAATATCTCAGTGAGAAACAAAAAGTTCAAATCAGAGCTGAATACTCAGAGTAGGGCATGTTTTTGATTGGAATTCCATTAACTGAGTTCTTCTTTGGAGAACTCTGGCACACACAACCTGAAGCCAAAGGGAAAAGGAGCCCTTCAGCAAAAAGATCACAGGGAATCAAGGGTTGCTTCTTGTCACAAAGCTGAAACCTAAATGTTGCCTAAAATTTTCTTTTTCAACTGAAAAGGAACTGATTTTAATATACAATAAAATACTGTATACGGCAATTGATATATTAGTATGTTTTCCTATTATATAAAATTTACTGTCCTCTTGAAGAGCTCACCTTCCCTAAGTAGTCACTGAAGAAGGAGCATTTCAAGGACTGACTCCCCAAACACTGGTGTCAAAATTTAGAGACAATACAGATTTCGATTGGCTCTACCTTCCCCTCATGCACTGACAAAAAACCAAAGCATTATTTCAGAATTCTTGCTTACTGCCTGCTACATCGATGTAGACTGAGTCACTTCCCTAAATATTCTTTGTAAAGAGTGGCAAAGGTTTTCAGTGTTTTCCCTTGAACACCCTTTCCTCCCAAGTGATTGGCCCAAGAATATTATCACAGGTTCCAGGGGAAAGGTAATTATAAGTAAGGCTACACAATGCTTTCCATTTAGAGTCTACTAATAATTGTTAGCTCATTTTGAATGGCAAAATTCAAACTTACAGTGTCATTTGGAGAAGAAAAAAATACAGCTTTCCCTCCCCCCATTTTTTTGAGAGAATTACTAGTACCCCCATGCTGAAGAACAGGGTTTGATATTCTGCACCAAGATAATAAAGATGTGAGAGATGCAACTATCAAGAGCATGCTCCTGCAAGATTTTCAAATCTCTTCCTAACAAAGCCTTTTTAAAATTCAGCAGGTACGTACTTTGAGGATTCAACATATGCCAGGTCAAGGAGCTGGATAAGACTTTTCCTTGCTGTTCTTTTCCCTTGCAGAGGATGACTACTATAACATGAAGCCAAAACCATGAGGCAGGGGACTGGCTCTGCTGTTCTCTCTGTGCTGTGACTGAGGCCAGAGCCCAAACTCTGAACAGGAGAAGAAAGAGGCAGCCATATATGCAGAGGAGAAAGGAGGGAAATATTCAAGCAAAAGTGTAGTAAAGAAGAGGAAGATGAAAAAGATCATGTGAGAGAGTTTTTGGGACTCTGACTAGGGTGTTGATCAGAAAGAAGTCTGAAAACAGCACTTAGGAAGAATTTGGAGAAATGAGGTCCAGGAGAATGAAACTTCTGCAGTCAGCTAGAGAACATGAACTCAAACATCTGACCCCAGTGAAGCAGACAAAATTGGTTCATATAGTGTGAGGCTATATTACAAAACAACTGCCAATTATACTGCCTAGTTTGCCTATGTAATACATCTGAACCTCAGGACCTTCCAGAGTGCAAATAAAGTGTGCATGCGTTACCTTTCTTTTATTTTTTTTCCTTGGTTTAAGTCTTTACAATCTGAGACTCACTTTAAAGATATATTGTAAAGTTAAATTCTGTGAAATTCAAAAGTTGTATTAGAAAAGCTTAGATTTTCTAATATAAAAGCCTTTTCAACTACTGTTTGATATTTTGCTCACAGTGATTGTCTATAATCCTCCTCCTTCCAGAAGGATGGTCAGAATTAGACCTTAATTCTAAAAAGCTCCAGCAAGGTGTCCAGTGGCATTGACTCACTATACCTTGTGGCGACCTCTCTCCATTTTCTTTTCTTTTCCTCTGCACACTGTGGCTATTAAAAAACCTCAAACCAGTAATTTAATTTTAGAAAACAAAATGGATGGCAGTTCAATGCATCAAAACTGGACCTTGCTGTTACTTAATGCCCAGGCTCCTATCAGTATATCAGGTGATGCAAATCATCTACAGTTTCCCCCTCAAAATAGAGATGTTAAGTTTCTAAGTTTCTATAGATTTTAAAATCTATACTGGAAGTCAGGCTAGCCTTTTTAAAGTTTTGTTTGCACTGTGGTAATACTTTTAAATGAAAAAAGAAAAGGTGGAGAAGGTCAGATGGGCCGGGAGAAAGGTTAGAGGAGAACTTGTGCCTCTTCTGTGTGACTCCTCATGTGCTGCATCTCTTGCCACAAGCTCAGAAGGGCAGGGTGAAAGCTGGGAGATGGGTGACAGGCACAGAGAGATTTGCACATGGATTATCCCTATCTCTAATCCCATCCCTTTGCTCCTCCTTCCTAGTCCATGCAACAGTTACAGCTCTGGTGTTTAGTACAGGCTCCTCCCTGGCCAAGGTCCACCTCAACACCCAGAACACCTGGAAGTCCCTGATTAAAGAGGCTATTACAGCTATTCCTCCTCCTCAACTCACTCATTTTTAAGCAAAGCTGTCCTCAAACAGCTCTTTAAAAAAGGAGATATTTTCTTCATAACTGGCTTATCAAAAGCCCAATACTTGTAGTCCAGATCATTCATTCTTTGACTTGTGCTTCAGTCAGATTTTTGACAGGCAATTTATCTAAAATACCCTGAAATATCCTTAACCATTTCAAGTGGAAACAGTGTGTCCCACATTGAGTCAAATTTTGTATTCAATGTCAGAAATACATGACAGGTGGTGTGCCGAGGATTCACCATAGACAGTGGATTTATGATTTCCTTTTTTTGTTACTACATTGAGGTTTGATTGGAAACATGCTCAATGATAGGAGATTCTGAAGTTATTCACTACCCATAGCATCCAAAAGGGATCCTGTTACTGAAATAATAAAGCCAAATAGATTCAGAAAAGAAATAAACTTTTAAAATGAAAAAAAAAATCTATTTTTTTTACAGAGCTGCTTCATTATGCACTGCCCACAAGGGTCCATTCTCCCATAACAGCAGCCAGCTCTAAAGGCAAAAAAATAGAATCATGTGACAGATACCGCAATGAACTCAGGAAAATCAGTTTTATTCCTCTCTGTCTCTTGGAATAAAGTTAACACTGAATGATAGGAAACATTCATGTATGGGTGAAGGGAAAAATAAGAATATTGATGCCTGTAAAAAGTGACTTGGAAGTGGCAGACACTAAATAAACAGGATTTTAATATGATGTGAATTACAAGCACTTGATATAGAGGGGATGATATATTGATTTTCCTCATTCTGAACTATGCATGTCACTAAGATCAATGGAAGTCACATACCTATATCAAGGAAATTATAATATGTGGAATTATTTATAGAATGGCTGCTTCAGGTACACACCAATTGCAGCATCATAATGGCCAGACGTATGACTGAGGACAAAGCCATCTATTACATATTGTAAATGATAAAGCATGAATTCCCATCATTGCTTCATTCACCACATTTTTCATAAGTGAAATGTAGAACTAATAGAAGGATTCCTGTACAGCCTTTTTTTAATAAAGAAGCAACAAACATTGTACAGTTTGTCACTAAAAGACAACAATTCCACTTACAAGCTAAGTCATTAAAAAAACAGCTACAGGCAGTATTTTCCAAAACAGAGTTATGCAATGTACACCAAAGTAAATATGCTGAAACTTTGGGAATCAGTTCTGGATTGCTCAAAATTCTGAGGACCCTGAAGAAACTGAAAAACAGCAGCACACAGAAGTCCAGCATCTCCAGGCTTCTGGGGGCAAGAAAGCATGAACCTGTAAGTACATGCTTCCCTTTTCCAACAGCAAAAGCTGTGTCACCACTGGCAGACAAAGTCTAACAGCTGCAGAGGCATCTTTATAATTTTCATATCTCAAAATTATGGCATTTCCAATAAAGTCTGCTTTTGAATCACCTACAGCTCACTTAGTTTCACAGTAGTCTCTACCTCTTATTGTTAACTCTTAAAAGAAGTCTTTCAAAGGTCAATCCAAACTGTTAGGATTCTGGAGGTTAAAATTGAATTTTTCATTCTACTTATTCTTTTGAAAGGCTTAAAAGCAATTTGTGGCAATCAGCACAAAGGGATTCAATTGGCAAAGTTTAACAAAGTGATCTAGAGAAGATTCATTGGGGAAAAGACTGCTAAAATTGCAAATTAAACAGCAAATAGTTTTTCTCTGTCTGTCCTTGAAAGAAAATAGGTTCTTTTAGATGTGAAAATCATTCTAAAAGCTTCTAAAAGTACCTAATGAAAATTTTAGAAATGCACAGCATTCAAAAGTAATCAAATAAAAAAGAATGATGGAAAAGTAATCAAATAAAAAAGAAACTACAAAAGGACAAGTGCAACACTGGCTACCAAACAAGTCTGTTGACCTCATTCAAAAAAGCCTCAAAACCACAGTTGCCGAACTCTCCTCAAGTGAAATATAGGACATTTAGCTAAAACACCTGTGGAAATCAAGGTTTTTTTCTCCTCTCCTTTGCCTATCTGCTCTTTCCTTCCCAGTTTGCTGTCTCAGAATGCCTTTCTCTGTGATGCTCCTTTCTGCATCTGCAAACAGGAGCAGTGCCCAGCGGGAGGATCCCTGCCAGGCCAGCCAGGCAGCAGTGCTGTGTCCCTTCTAACACTGCTCCAGAGACACTACAGCCCAGGGGAGTGAGCAGCAGTCCCTGCTCAATTTGTATCTGCGTAACCTTGTTTTGGAAAATAGCAGCAAAGATACAAAACCCTCCCCATCCAAAGATACATCTTAAACTGCTAGACGAACTCTTACTGGGAGCACTGTGGGGTGAAGTGCTATGCTCCCATTTGACGTTTGTACTCCTCTGTTCTGAATTTTTGGGCTTTCATTGACCAACTCATGAGGGAAAAAGAGTATCTGGGGAGGGAAAAGAATAAATTTGGGAGGGGAAAAGAGTAATTTGGCTGGGGTTTTTTTCAAACCTCTAGTTATGTGAACAATGTTAGACTGATAGCAACTAGCATAGTTAGATTTATTTCTTTATTATCCTGATGGTGCAAATTATTTTGTATGCTACTGCCACTACTTGCAAAGCCTTTGCTTTAATCCTCAGACAATCCTATCACCCAAGTCAAAGTCATCGCCCCCTATCCACAACATTTTTCACCTACTTTAGTTCAATTCTGAAATTCATATACAGGGTAAGAGCAAGTTAAAGCTTTTGTCTGTTTGAAACTACAGCATAACTGATAGATTTTACATTTTTGTAATGGTGCTTCAACATCATATAACCATTTGCTTGTTTAATTTTTAAGTATTATTCAGATTTTTTTGCCTTTACACCATTCTTTTGTGACTTCAAATTACTGTTGCCTGCAAATATCACTAATGTGTTCATCTTCTCAACTTTCAAATCAGTCACATGACATAAAACCACTCAAAATAATTTATATTTTGTTCTACAAAAACCTACTAGATTTTTTTAGTAACAAGTTCAGGGTTTTTAAAATTATGTTTATGTCTGTGAAAATTTTCCAATCTACTACTCTACTCAATGCTATTCTAACATTATGGTGATTTTGTGTAATTAATTAGTTTTCCTGTGTCTGGTAACTTACTGTAGCTTACATACTTTATATTTATTGGAGACATAACAGAAAAAAAAAAAAAAGCACTTGAAATGCCAACAAACAAAATTTAACACAGAAAACTCAGAATTCATTAATGATAAAACATGTAGTTATGAAAGACTGCACAAAACTCATTCACTCACTGAATTACTACAGAGGGATTTATGCACGGTACAATACATCCAGAACGATACAGCTCAGTTCAACACACCACATCTCACTGCATTAGCAGCACCTTGTGAACTGAACTTACAACTAAGCCACCTCAGCTCATTTACTCTTTATAAAATTACATTTTTTCTTTAGAACAGCTATCTTTGCCAAAGGACAAAGGGTTTATGTGGGTAAACTTATAGTATTAATCAATACGTTAAGTATCTATTTTGGCAATAATAAATATGAAGGTCCAGAATTACCCATTACAGACTGTAAACATGATTGTTTACTTATTATGATCTTTACAAATCCACCATACAAACAACTTGTGTTTCACAAATGTCCAAGATATGATGATATGATTCAGTTACTTCTTTGCAGGCTGACCAAAATATTTTCTATTAGTTTCGCAGTGATCTTTGCTATATGTTATTCTAGTGTTGGGGATACATATTTTAAAACTCCTATAGACAATATGATTAAAACTGTTATTATATGATTAAAACTATATGATTAAGCTCACTAAAACAATGATGAAAGTTTCTTTAGATAATCTAGCATCTGGATTAATTTTATGATCAAAACTTGTTTACTCAAGAAAGATTTATTCATCAAAGACTCAGGTAATGAGAAATCTTTACATCTTTTAATTACACATTCCTGATAACATCAGACTCAATTTCTGCATAGCTGCAATTTAGAATAAAACATATTTTAATGATCTTCTTCTAAAGCACAGTAAAGATTTTATTAATGGCAAACACCACCAGCCCAAACCTACTTGGATGTTTCTTTTCAATAACACAGACTAGTAAGAATTGCCATCTGTAACAAACGTTTCTTTTGCTGTCTCAATATTTGTGTAGATGTTGAACACATTATTTAATGACTGTGCAAATATTTTTAAAATACCCTCAAAACTGAAATATAACTTTTTGTAAAGCAACTGCTGTTCAGACTGCTGCTCAGATTCTACAGTCACTGACCCTTGCAAGGTTTCATCCATCTATCTATCTATCTATCTATCTATCTATCTATCTATCTATCTATCTCAGAAACTGTCAATTACTGATAAAACACACAGCTGCAAAGACCCTGCACTCCAGAGGTGACTTAGCAGCAGTCGGGCTGCTGCTCAGCCAGGCTTGGCCTCTGCTGGGCATTTAGAACCAGCCTTAGACCCTCTGTGCTGGTGGTCCTGGCCTAGCTCAAAGTGCATGGAGCCACACCTACCTCCTCATGCAATCCAGTGCCCGAATGAAGAAGTCTTTGTGCAGCTGGTGCTCGTCCCTCAGGATGGAGCACTGCTCCAGCGTCACTGACATGGATGTCCTGTCTTTGGCACTTTTGCAGCAGGTGAAGCGCACTCCATTCAGCTTCCGGCAAATCTGAAACATAGACAGGCCCCACAGGTTAGCAATTATTCTCCACCCGGCAGGCTGTGCAGCCCCAACTACTCTGCAAGCCCAGAAAGTGCATCCAGAGAGCTACAGCATTTCTCAAGAAGAAAGCACCTATTAAAAGTTAGTACCGGTACATTAAATTCCTGAATTTGACATAGGATTTTTATAACTATAAAAGAAATTTTTTTATAACTAGAAAAGAAACAATTTCTTCACTGTTTCCTCACTTAATCTAGCAACCACCCTGTTAAATTAAAGCTTAATTGTCTGAATACCTAATAAATAAAGAAAAACCTTGATAAGTCTTAACTCACAAAGATGAATGCAGATTAAATTCCTGTGACGGTATGGAGTCAGACACATCTGAACTTATATAGCTTTTATTTCGACAGGTAAACTGTTCAATGTATGGATCACAATTAATAAAGTTTAACACAAATGACTGCCATGGATTGTCTACTTTCACTTATATTTAAAAAAGTTACAACACATAAAGGAAACGACATTTTGGAGGATGATTACTCCCCTTAAGAATCAGTCGGTGGTTGTAACATTCTATTAGTTTATACTTCAGTTTCAAACAATATTTTACTAGAAAATGAAAAATCTCAAGGAGAGCTGCTGTGCCCAAGTGTGGGTCTACCTTTCCCCAGATATAATTTGTCCTGGGAAAAAGTAATAATTTGCTTACACCTATCCCTGGAGAATCATAGGTATAATTTTGAAGTTTAAACCTCAAAATGTTTGTGAGAAGAGGTTAAGGAAATAAACTACAGCAGTAATCACAAAAAGGAACTTCCCACATTGGCTATCATGAGAGAGCTTGCAGGATGAACTGGAACATGATCTCCACAATGACAGTTCAGCAAATAAGTGTTTCTTCATCTGCTAATTGCACTCTCAGAAATTCTATTAAAATCAATAAATACTATTAAATTCTATTTAAATCAGAAAATACTTAGAGCCTTTAAGTTCTTTGTGATACCATGGTGAGGCAATCTCAAAAGTTTAATTTAGGGAATCAATTAAGGGAATCAATTATTACTTAGAATCCAAAGAGGTACAGGATAGTGAAGGAGAACCTATGAGTATTTATTCTATCCTATAATTTAAAATTTTAAAAGTTAAATTTGTTTAAAAATTTGAACAGTTGCACTGGGATTTAAAACAAGTACTATATGATAATTTTCTTAAATAACGGTGTGAAAGAAGTTAACTCTATAATTGAAGAGATTAATTCTCTTTGCACTAGTATCTTTGGAAGTCCATGATTCACGGGGGCTATTTGACGTGAATGAGTCCTAAAAAAAATTTTAAATATTAAAAAATCATTAAAAAAATAAAGTAAAAAATCCCAGGTAATTATTCTAGATGAGTGATGGGCTCTGATGTAGGGAGACATAGGAGGAGAGGAAAAAGACAACTTCTATTAAATTTATTCTTACAGTCCAATTTTATCAAGGATTACATGCAGGTACAGATACATACGTGGAATCTCGTACACCTACTGCAATAAAAAAAGTGATATGCACAGCTACTGCACTGACAAAGTTTTATTCTTACATCTTTTTCAAGAAATAAATGGAATATAGAATAACACTGTGTAGATCACTGGAACCAGAATTGTTGAGGACTCCCCGTGTGTGGAGACACGAGGTTTGACTCTATGTTTCAGAAGGCTGATTTATTATGTTATGATATATATTATATTAAAATACTACATTAAAACTATACTAGAAGAACAGAGAGAAGAGATCATCAGAAGGCTTGAAAGAACAAGAACAGAATAGAATACATAACAAAATCTTGTGACTCTCAGAGTCCGATGCAGCTGCATCTGTGATTGGCTCTTAATTAGAAACAACCAACATGCACCAATCACAGATGCACCTGTTGCATTTCACAGCAGCAGACATTTATTTGTGACATTTCTTTCTTGACGCCCTCAGCTCCTCAGGAGGGGAAAATACTAGCAAAGGATTTTTCATAAAATATCATAGCTACACAGAAATACACATTTCAGAAAGGTGAAGTAAGGGAACCTAAAGAGAAATAGAATATCATGAACAAAAAACCTGAAACACTCTATATGTCCAAAGAATGCTTTTTACCCATGAAATTATTTTCAGGGAACCCCAAATAGATGGTAAAATACAACTTTCTATACCCAAGGATGTAGCATATTCTTATGTAAATAATTTTGTACTGTATCTTTTACTTTTTTAAAAGCAGTGTTTCATAGTAATTGCAAGACTGGTGCTGCAAGAAAAACATATTTTTCCTTACAAAGGAATTATACTGCAATAGCATGTGATAATATTTATTAACCACACGGCAAAATGTTATTAGTAATATGAAAGTTACAGCACTGTTATTAATACAATGATACAGTTAAGACTGTCTTTTCCCTGGTGTTAAAATTAATGTAAAAAAAAAAAAGTAATGGAAGATGTTATTAATAATTTTGTATGAAATACTTATTTGCCTTGAAGGGTATATACATTTTAAAGTCGCCCAAAACACAAAGCCTTGCTTCACTTTCCGTAGATACCAAAAACTCTCTGCTGGTGTAAGGGGGCAGAGATACCAAGGGTATTTTTCTAAATATAAGACAACTACGTGGCTGAATTTTGCATTCCTGAAAAGCTTGAGCTCTTTATAAACATCTAAGAGTTATTTTCTTGGCCTTTTTATTTTTTTTTTTATGTAAAAAACTTTTTTTTTTTTTTTTTTGCACTGTACTGTGTCTGTTTTCTTGGCCTTTTTATTTTTTTTTATGTAAAAAACTTTTTTTTTTTTTTGCACTGCACTGTGTGCGCAAACCCCACAGAATTGGGAAACAGAAAGGAATTATGGGGGAAAAGTAAAGTAAGTATTAATCACTGTTAGATAAACAATTTTCTTTGTGTTCTCCCTGTGTCTGATTGTCTGTCCTTTGCATGCCTTTTGTGACAAGTTACTTGTGAAATTAATTCAATTACAGAAAATCAAAAGTTGAATAAAGCAATAGCAAAAAAAAAAACCACAAAAAACAGAGCAAGCAATCATTTCCAACATCATACCTCAAGGACACTAAAAACAGAAATTATTTTGAGTAATTTTATATTATCAAAGAACGGAAATTAAACAAATTGCTCAAATTCTAGCAGGTTCTACCAGGTTAAAAAGTGAGAAAAAGAAATTGTCTGCAATTTAGGTGGAAGAAGAAGAGATAAATTTATGAGTGGAATGAGTACATTAAAAACTATTACAGCACATCTGCCTCCTTTAACCAGTGAGTTCTCCAATCATATCCTTAAAATCCATTGCATTTACAGTATCAGCAAGCTTATAAAAATGAGTTCATGATTAGTTCATCAATTTCTTTGAAACAAGAGAGCTTACCGTTGCAGCCAGCCACATAATTTCTACATTCTTTCTCTTTTTGGCCTGGATATTTTGATTAAGACTTTCTAGCAATCCCTTTAAATCATTTTGCTCTTGAAAATGTGGTAAACCTGGAAAAAAAAAGGATGATAAAGTTGCTCATTTTGATAAGGCTGATGGTATGGTTGTCCTGACTAAAGAATGCTTATGGTAAAGAACAGGTCTATTATTTACAGCCTTGTTTTGGAACACAAAAATCAGAAAACAAAACTTGAGTGTATTACAACCTACTTTGATGGGATGTTTTTTATTTTAAAGTCAAAAATTTTGGGTTTGTTTTCAAATTGAAACATCTAATTATTGTTTTGAAATGTGCCTTAGATTTTTATATAATGTAACATAAGGGTTAAACAGCACTAAGTATCCCCTCTAAAAAGTAACAAAGTATATTTCTCCTGAAATTAAGTGAGGTTTTATTTTGAACTAGAAAATTTCAAGTAAATTTCAAGTTTACTTAAAATCCAAAATTTTACCTGCTTGTTCTGGTTATGGCATTTAAGTCCAAGTTTAATTTATCCTACATCTCTAGCAAAAATTCAAGAGTAAGCAATTTAATTTCCCCCTCTGTTTCATATGTATATAGAGGAAGCATTTTTTCTAATGTTACCTTTATCTTCACTAGTTTGGAAAATCAATAAAAACAAGCAGAATCTTTTTCTGAAATGATTTCTTCTCATGGTGGCAAAGTAAAAAGAATTTTAATTATATTTATCACCAAAAAAAGGGGTCAGAAACAAGCGAAACAAAGTGAAACTAAATTATCAATGGATACAGTTTCTTCAAGCAAAGAAAGTAAATTGTCCATCCAGTGAAGGAAAAAAAAACCCACAATCCAGGCCCCAAACTCAAGCCCAAAGACTTATACTCAATTGAAAGAATAAAAATGAGGAAAGTCTTAATGAAGCTCAATATCCATTCTCCTAACATGATCCAAGTTGGAATGATCCCTCAACAGGCTTTTACATCTAATAAATTTTGTAGTTTCCCTTATCCATGATTCATAGTAAGAAGTAATTTACATACATTCAAAAAGAAATAAGTTGCTTCACTCATACTGTGCTGTCTAAAAAAAACCTCAAAAAAACAACAAAAAAAGAAATAGGGAGGAAAATGTACATCCAGAATCTGTTTTGCAACAATTTCAATGCAATGGATTGTTTTAACTGTGTATTACAGGTTCTGACTGTACACTTAGATAATGCAGAGCACATAAAAACACATCACACTCTGCTAGATTATTACAATAATGGGTGCATCTTTTTCTTTAATACATAGAGCACACAATTACAAAGATGCTTTGAGATTATGCAGATGTATCACTAAACAATTTATTCCTTCCAGGCAGCTTTCCTTTCATTCACAGCAGAAAATGCGACATCTCAGAGGGGTGACTGCACCACAGGTACAGCAAGAGTCTCCTAATTTATAGTACTGGCAAATGAGTCACGCTCATTGGCTGGAAATGATCAATTGCTTAAACTCCTTGGGTCCCCCACAGCATTAAACCACCAAATCAGGCTTATAGATTATAAGGGGGAGGAGCCTGGAAATACCAAACAGCCTTGTTGTTTTCATTATATACTACTAAACAACAATCTTATATTTTTGGACCCCTACTATCCTTAGCATTTCTATAAAAGTGGTACCATTTTGGTGCTTCAATCAGAGCTATATTTGGTCAGCATTTTTGGTAGGAATCTTGCTGGAAACATGCTCTTATTTTAAGTTTCTGCTAAAAGAATTTAAGAGGTTAAGAAATGGGTAAATGATGAAGTGTATGTTTATCTTAAAGAAGATAGAAAGTCAGTGGATGCTTAGTTACAAGCAAGAATATTGGCAATACAGACACAAGAGGAAAACTAACAGGAAAGGTGGCAATACCTTTCTGGGAGTGGAAAATTGAATTTTCTGAAAGGGAATATATGAATGAAGCAGCAGGCCAGGGAGGCTGCCAAGAGTGGATGCAACAGCCTGGCAAATAGGGCTGCGAGTCCTCAAATTCTGTTGGGCTTTATGAGCACTCTTTGGAACTAACAGCTTTGGGAACACAGTCCTGCATTTATTTTGTAGCACAGATTTGGCACTACAGGAAATTATCTGGATAGGTGGGATAAAACCATCAAAGAGCCATCAATATTGAATGCCTCTCACTTGGCCTCAGCACCAGGGCTGCTGCCAGCCTTGTATGGAAATTTGTTTTCCAGAGGTTGGGGAACAAGAGTGGGATTAAAGTTCTCCCCTAAATGAACAAGTTTGAGAGCTTCACTTTTTTCCCAGGGGGCTGGCTTAAAAGGCACATTTCTCCAAGGCAAAAGGGGGATTCTGTATGCTGGCAGGGAGCTACTGGTAAGGGCAGTGGAACCAAAAGGTGCTTTGTGTTCTGTAAGAAATTGCATAAAGAAGAGACTCAGTTTTTAAAGGTAGAGAAAAAAGTAAGAAAGTTATAATAACCAGAAAATACATGATGAACTAGACAAGATTAGTTCTCAAAAGCCTTCACAGTCTGAAAGAAGTCCAGGAACTGTGTGGCTCACTAACAATCCTGCGGGAAGGCAGTACAAGCTTAAATTCTGTAAATGAAAGGCAGCCAATACTATCTGCATGCAAATTTTTGCTTTTATAAAATAAAATCCATGTATGAGGTAGCAGATCTACCTTAGTCCTAACCTGAATGAGGTTAGTTTTTTGAGGATATTTGATTCCCCTAAATTAATCACCCAACTTGTTGTATGAATTTCTCTGTAGGCATCCTAGAAATACTAGGTCTGTGAGTGGATGGATGGGTATCCTGCCCACCATTCAGGAAGAAAGCTTTTGTTTCTGTCAAAATTATTAACAAATTTAAGTCATCCTGATATAAGAGATAAACATATTCATACACATGTGATGTATCAAAGATTTACACAGCATTTAAAAATCAGGCTGTTAAATCTGCAACATTTGGGACTATAGTTTGTAGTTTGGGCATTAAAACAGGTTTAGATTGATGGGAATGTTTTTTCAGTCCTTGCTTTTGGCAATCAGAGTAACAGCATAGTACTGTTTATGTTTATAATACGGAATTTCTATAGAAGTGGAACAGGGCCTATTCTAATGAAACCTTGTTATTCACATAATGATGATGTGGCTCATTGCTTGTACCTGCATCTGCAGAGTTCTCCGTGGTTCACCAAACCTCAACACATTTTCCAAATAAGAACAGAGGGTATGACTGAAGCTGATGAAATTTCCTACCAAGTATTTCTGTCCAAATACAGTAGGCACAGAGTGTCTTCTACATGAAATATTAAAAAACTTATTATTTTAATAACTTAAAATAGCTGTTCAGTTCATCATTCCTCTGTTTCATTTTCTCTGTAGTTTCTGCTGTGGCACTCAGCCTGGAATCTCTCTTGAGATCAACAGGGTCATGTACAGATACAAAATGTTTAAATTTATGGAACAAGTTATAGAATTCTGCTAATATTAGTGTCTTATAACCTTTTACCCATCAAAGCTTTTCAAGGCCACGTGGACATTGCATTATTTTGTACTCACAATCAGGAGGCATTTTTTCTGTAAATAACTTGTAATATTCCTTGAGAAGTTCTAAGTTTTCCTGGTTAATGTTTTCCTGCAAAGTGGTATCTCCAAACCTATGAAAATACACAATAAATTATGAAAAAAACCCCAAAACCCACAAATAAAAAAAAGATAAATTATCCTTCATAATTAATTCTTTGCATAAAGAAATAACTTTGTTTTTATATTACTTGTCTTACAGTATATAATTATATATTTTCTTATATATAATGCTTAATGCATTAGATTTTGTCAAACATGCAGTAGTTAAGTTCTTATATGCTTTAGAACTAATTTTTGGAAATGAGATCCTCACTGATGCATACTTCTTCCAAAAGTTCATTAACAAAGCAATCTATTTGCAAGCATGTAATAAGGCACTTATTTTTTTTTGCCCTCACAAATCCTGAATAAATGGAAAGGCACTTTTGGGGAATTCCAAATGGTACCATAGGCAGAGAATACCAACTCCTCCATCTCTTAGTGCAGCTGTTGCTTAAGCATATTAATTTCTCTAAGAGCTGGACAATATTGAAGTGACACAAGATGGAAGAGAAGCTTATCTACAAACTAGCTATAGCTATAAAAACAAATATCTTTCTCTCTAAGATCAAGATTTCTACAACAGCCACATTTCACATGCCAAGAAAATAAATCTCACGGTACTACAGGAGATATGATTGTAAAGACACGAATGTCCCTGTGCAGTTAGGGCCAAGTTTTTGCAATTCATCTTTAGAATAGCTTTGAAATGGAAATGGAGGAGTACAGGAAGAGAGGCATGGGCAGGTAAGTGAGAAACTCAGGTAGAGAGAAGGGGACACAGATCAGAAGACACCAAATATACTGCTATATTGTGTACAAGGGAAGCAAATATTTCAATGGGGCACAGGGAGAAGATGTGACTACTTCCTCAATAGCCATTGCTGCATTGTCACATGAGAACGTTTCTATTAAATCAGAAATATGGTCAAGTGTATTCTATCAAAAAACAAATAAAAAGATTTTTTTTTTCTAATAGAGTAACATTTCCTAGAAATTTGCCAAAAAAATGTTTTTATATTCTCATGTTCTTTATCCCACAAAACCCTCCATATTTTTAGCCAAAAATCATGTGCAGTGTTTTCAGTCTCAAAAACAAATGTACAACTTTAGGATTAAGTTAAGCAATATTTTGAATTAAGACAAAAGCAGACTGTAACTGCATACAGAAAAGCAGCTTCTGCATTGAACTTATTTGCTTGGTAGATATTAGTACATATCCATATTTATAGATATGTGGCTATTATGTTTTCTCTCATGGCTTTCTTTGTGCACAATGTAAAATGACCACCAGGAACAATACCTCCTACCACTTCACTTGCAAGCCAGGCATCTTTTCATACCAACTCCTCTACAAGCCCCCAGGTAATCAGGCTATTTCTAAACCTTGTCAAATTTTTCCTCAGAACATTGGTAACACTCAGTCCTTCCCACCTATCTCACACATGTAAGCTCCCACTGGCCTGCTTCTTGGTTACCACCTCATGTCTTATCTCTCATTTTCTGAGTGCCCCATTCAGAACTGTCATGACTGATTTTGTTGGTTTTGCTCATTATGAGTTTGGCCATATCACTGCTCTCAACGCTTTCGTCTTTATGGCACCGAGAACAACCTCTTTTCATTTTCAAGAAGTTCCCAAGTTCTCTAACCAATTATCCAACTCTTTCACCAGTAAAATGCCAATTTTTTCTGTCTTTCGTTTCAGTCTATGTCTCCCATTTCAATTTTCTGCCTCAATTTTCTCACATATCACCACTCAACTTGGAAAAGTGTTCCATAAACATTCACAAAGCTACCTGATGGCATTCTTTAGTAGACTTCTTTAAGAGACTGATTTTACTTGGCTGTCTACAATGAGCAGGAGGTGAAATCTTGTGGTGCTTAACTTCTTGCCTATTATCCAGGTTAAGGATTTTCACTGTCTCGCTCTATCACTCCAGCTACAGCTTTACTATAAGCTTTTGGCTTACAGCAAACGCAAGCTAAAGATAAGTATTATGTATTTTGGATGCTCTGTTAATAAAAGCAGCTAAAAGAAAAAAAAGTTTTTAAAAAGTAGCTGTCTGTATTGACATCTTGACTTCTACCTTTCAGTTTTAGCACTGCACAAATATGGTAATTTAACATGACCGACAGATACCCTTCTCTTGGAAGAGAAAATTAATACATTTGTGAAACTTTGAATATTATTATACTAATTCATTCGTTTCCAGCAAGCTGTTGCAGAGGAGTACTAATAACACATCAGAACTTTATCAGCCTTCACGTTTCTACAAACATACTACTAATGAATTCCCTATTATTAACTGCAACTCCACAACTGTGGGTAAAAGCCCTAAAAAACGGAGACAATTTCTCTAGCTTATCACTTGTCCAGACTCTTCAACACCTTCTTAAGAACTTTGAATTTTCAAACTTGTTTGAGAATTTCAGAGTACTGCATACAAAAAAATTCTGCATCTGTGAAATATTTTGCACCTGTATCCAAGAGAAACATGGCACTGACTATGTGAAATGAAGCCCTGCTTATGGTCTTATCTTTATCTGGACTTTTTTATTGTTCTACATTGCTTCATAGCTTGTGTTTATTTCCTTTAATACCATTGAAAATATACACTGAGTCAATGTGAGATTTTCCAAGAGCAAATAACAAAAAAGATTTATTTCTAATCCCGAGAGATATCCTGTACCAGCATGGAGTACTTGCACAGAAAATGAAATGTGACTTTTTCTTACCTCTCTGCCAGTGTTTGCTGTTCATTGATTCCAACATTAAAGAGCACTGGATACATGCGAAGCAGCTTTCCTTCTTTAATCTCTTGTGGCAGCAACTCAAACATCTTTGCTGGAAGCTGGACCTCTATAATGTAATGTTCACTACGAAAAATATAAAACAAGAATAAGGAGGGGGTTCTTGAGTGGTCTGCTTAAAATAATCTTCCAAAATTATAGAGAATGTGCAAACTTACAAATCCCTCCCTTTCTCCCTTAATTGAACCATAAAAAGGGATAATTCAGCTTGCTTGTTTTAAGACCATAACAAAGCTATATGAAGAAAGGCAGGTATAACTGTGTATAACTATAAACTAACTTTACTGAAGTGAAAATAGAGATATATAAATCAGGATGAAAGCAGCAAAAAAGTCCTCTGCTACCAAAATATCAATATGAATACCTCAAGTCTTAAAATGCATCTTGCTGAGTTACAAAAACAACTTGCTTCCAAAGTCACAACTTGATCTGGTATCCACTCTAAAAGTAATATGAGCAAAAACGTTTCATAAAAACCCAAAGTAAAACTCGCATTTTCTTCAGTGGTTGGATTTTCTCCCTGGGGCTAGAAAGCATCACCAACAACAAAATTGTGAAGATGATAACTGAAGGCTCATCACACAAACATGAATCCTGATTTCGGAGATATATACCAGTTCTGGGCTTATATTTGTGTTTGGTCTGACTTCTTGAAAAATGTGCTACTTTGGCTGCCAGGCCAAATTCTGATCACATGGAAGCCCCCAGTTGGATTCCACCTTTGAGAACTGGTGCCTCACCCCACAACAGAAACAATGGGGTGATGTTATCTTAGCTTTTATTTGCTTTCTTTTCATTGTTAGAGCAACTAATCTAAATTTAAAAAAGGAAAAAAGAAAAAAAAGAACAGACTAGAAGAAAACCCATTTGTTTCCAGGATCTGGTATTTTAATCAGAGAGGGCTGACTGATAATGGAGGCTGAAATTTTCACTCCTGCAGAGAACATCTGAAATATGAAACCAGCAACAGAGGGTGTTACAGCAACAAAAAGGAAGGAAGATCTGTTCTGCCTACAGAAGCCAGGCCAGGGAAGTGACTCAAGTTTTGTATGTAAATTTAAGACGGATAATCGTTTGCACCTATGTAAACAATCATGAAGTCCCTCCAACTCTTCAATCACATACTTGCTAAAGAATAAAAATGCCCTCTGGAGAATTTGGGTGAGAAAAAGACAGAAAACCTTGAACAAAAATGTCAGTTTCTGCAGTAGCTCTGACACCTTTAGCAAGCTTGACGGATGACTGGCACCAGCTCAAGTGTTTGGAAAAACAGATTTCACTTGGGAGAGCCAGTGGTCATGTTTAAACTTTATCCTGCTCATATGTCTGAGAAAAAAGTAAAATGGATCCAAGGCAGACCTGTGACTGCAATGTAATTGCATTCAGCAAGGGCAGCAACATCTGCTTAGTACAGGCTAGAACTGGCATGCAATCTTTGAGCAAATGCCAGATGTTCCCCACTGAGAGGGAATATCAGTCCTGCGTGGAGAATACATGTCTCAGGGAGGAGGGAAAATCAAAATAGTTCTGCTTCCCAGGTAAGTTTGTGTTTTGTTTAATTAATTCACCCACGTGAAAGAAATAGAGAGCAAAAAAGGAGAGTAAAGAATGTGGTTCCCATGATCTCTGCATAGCAGCATTAATTCTTAGCTTGCCTGGGAGCCCTCCTGCCTGCTGTCAAGTGCTACCAGAACACTCTGGAGATGGAGTGCTTTGATGAGCTTAAGAAAGATTGGTTTAGTCTAATTCAAAGAGCATGCACTACAGAACCAAACTGCCACCAAATTACTTCATTGCTGTATTTCACTACTCCCAAAATCACTACAAATCTCTGCATGTGAAAGAACACTGAGAAATACTGATCTTTAGGCATGATAAATTAGTATCAGAACAGTTTGAGACTTCCCCCTTGTCTTTTTTTTTTTTTTTTTCAGAACACTTTTTGAAGTCTCAGATATAATCCTTGGTAACTTTAAAAAGTCTGCTACCAATTGCACAATGAAAACAATGTGTTTCTGTGTCTGGAAGGAAAAGCCCATAAAGCTATGACAGAGCTGTCTAGAAAGTCCAGGAGTAGTACTGAAGTCAAATGGAGGCAAAAAAAGAAACAATTCAAAGTAGTACTGGAGTACTGGAGGAGATCAGGAGGACTTGTTTGACAACAGTTAGCCAAAAATCTTACAGATCTATGATTGTACTTAAAGAAGAAAAATAAATATAACAGTAAATTTTATCATCATATGCTTTCTCTTTCATGGCTACATTCAGTGCAGAGCTATTAGCCAGGAGTTCGATTGGGTGGGTACAACATTTTCCAATGAGATGCAAAAATCAGTATATAATTTTTAACATTTAATGACCTTTCAGAAAAACAGAGTGGAGAAAGCAAGCATGTGCTTTAAGAGACTAAATAATAAATCTTCATCTATTGAGGAAGAAACTGTATAAATTTAGATTTTAAATATTTAAATGTATATGATTTTCCTAAACAGAACTGCTTAAAAATATCCCTCTCTAACTTTCTTTGCATTATTCTTTAATATTTGTTATCATCACAAATGAAGATAGACAAACACTTGTAATCCTGGTAGAATGCTTCTAAATGGTACCCCCCACATGGCTGAGGCTCATGGATCCTGCAGCTGTTCTGAGTTGGCCAAAATCACACGCCTTTAACTTACTGCAGTAAACCCATAACAAGTAATTTACACGGACTTTGGTCAGTCACAGCAACTCAGCTTGGAGGTTCTTTACCCAGCTCTTCTTTCAGCTGAGTGCAATGTTTTAGATAACTTCAGTGTGGGTTTAAGTGCTAGTCCAGTCAGCATCAACAACTTCATAGTGCAATCTGTTTCAGTCCCTCACCACCCTCAGAGCAAAGAATTTCCTCCTAACATCTGATCTAAATCTCCCTTCTTTTAGTTTGAATACATCACCCCTTGTCCTATCTCTCCATGCCCTTGTAAAAAGTCTCTCTTGTAATCTCATTTGGTACTGGAAAATGCTGTAAGGTCTCCCCAGAGCCTTGTCTTCTCCAGGCTGAACACTCCCAAGTCTCTCAGCCTGTCTCCATGAGAAATGCTCCAGCCCTCTGATCATCTTCATTAAGCCCTCTGGTCTCCAATAGGTCCACATCATTCTTATGTGGGGTCCCAGAGCTGCATGCAGTACTGCAGGTGGGGTCTCATGAGGATAGAATAGACAGGGAAAGCCAACTCCTTTGGCCTGCTGGAGGGGAGACCTCATCGCAGTTATAACTTCATCAGGAGGGGAAGCAGCAGGGCAGGCACTGATCTCTTTTCTCCGGTGAGCAGTGACAGGACTCGACTCCAGGAGGAAGCAGCCTGAAGCTGTGTCAGAGGAGGTTTAGGGTGGATGTCAGGAAAAGTTTCTTCAGCCAGAGAGTGGTTGAGCAGGTTGAACTGGCTCCCCAAGGAAGTGTCACAGCACCAAGCCTTATGGAGTTCAAGAAGCACTTGAACTCAGGCACAGGGTGTGATTCTTGGGAAGCCCTGTGCAGAGCCAGGAGTTGGACTTGATGATGCTTGTGGGTCCCTTCTAACTCAAAATATTCTGTGATTCTGTAAACAATGTTCAAAAAGTGCCTATTTTGGCCTGTAATAAAAGAATGCGAGTTCCTGAACAGAATTTCACCTCCCCTGGGTGGCTGGTATCTACTACCCACACCAGCAGATCAGTGCACTACTAGACAGTGCCACACACTTTGGATTGATTTGTTTGTGCACACAGAATGTCAGGTTTAAGTACTTCCCTAGAAAAAACAATTACAAGTGAATATACTGACTCTTCAAAATTAGAATTTGTAGTTTGATTTTCTGTCTTGCGTTTTTACAGTCTAGTACTCTCATTTATTGAGCCATATCATGTAACAACCAAAATAAAAATGGAGGGTTTCTTAAACAATTATTAGAAAATAACTAGATTTTCACCATCTTCTCTTTTTATGGTTGACTTCCAGTGCTGTTTGATAGGAGCAGTCTCATCACAGCTCTAATAATTGGACTCCTCCACACAAGCCTTACAGATTTTTTTTCTGATACGAATCCCTCATCCAGTGAATATCTGCCAGTAAGTACAGTACAGCAATCACGGGCTGTAGTTCTTCTTCCTAAACACTGACTGCTCCATCAATCCAGAATGCCTGAGGCAGCTGAAAGTTCAAATCTAGGACCTCCTGCTGTGACAGCTCAGTGTACCACAGTAATGGCAGCAAACCAGCAAATGTAGATGCTGGATTTTTCTGGATTTTTCACTGCTGTCATTTACAAAGGATGTATTTCTTCTGTTTTATCCACACATCATAATTATTCTTAATTATTCCCAATGTATTGCCGGTGATACTTCAGCCTTCCTGTTATTTATTTCAATCCTTTCTCAAAAAGCCCATACAGTGAGAGTCAATCATCCAGAATAATTAAGTACATCAGTGGTGAAAGACCCCTTCAGAGGAAACATATATTTTCTAGAAGTTGCTGATTTTAGCTGAATTTAATTTACAGTCATTGTAAAAATAATGATACTATTAAGGAAGTGATTTCTGCAAAATAAAAGCATTTGGAGCTTCAGACTAGAATAATAATAAAGATGAAAAATCCAAACCAATCTTGTTAACCCTCAAATAGCCAAAATTAATGGAGTATTGCAGTTTATGTCCTGATATTCAGCAGTACTTACATGAGATTCATAAATGATAAGTGATTTTGTGCAAGGATTTCTGAGACTGCATATGTCCTGTGGGATTTTCAGCAGCTAAAAAACGTTTCCATTTTTAAAAGTGACTGCTAAGTTTTGAATGCTAAGTGGCATCCGATTTTTTTGGTTTCCATCTTAAAAACAATCAAGGCCCAACTCTTGGAATTGCAATTTCATTTCAAACACTGAAATAGAAATTTGGGACATTCAAAACCAAAGTTTCTCAGTTACAGACCACATTTGTAAATAATGACTTTTTCACCTGTCTAGGATTCAGTATCTATGTGTGAATAATGCACCAGCAGCTCTGCACAACATAGACGTTGTTCTGATTAATTTGTATTAGTAACTGGAACTTTTAGCTTTTTATCAGGAGAGTAACCCAGAGCTTACTGGCTTTTAGAATCCCTACTACCTCACCTTCTGAAAAGTAAAACTATTGCGCTTTCAATAAAATAGAATTCAGCAACAAGAAAACCATTCGGTTTCATGGGCTACAGATTAAAACTGTAGCTTTGTTTCCTGGGCTCCAAGAAACAAAGTTCTTACCGCCTTCCAGTTATAATAGGCAAAAAATCTTCTGACTTGGCTTCAATTACTTTAAACATTACTTTCTGCAAATCTGAAATGCCCACAGCCATATCTTCTAGCATCCCTGCTTCTTCACCTACATGAAAAGATTAAAGAGATTATTAACAGAGTTGGCAGATCGGTCACTGTATAGGTTAGAGTAAAGTAATATAAGGATTATATTTTCCAAACTAAATCACAGTTCTAAATCCACATTACAGTAATCTACATAAAACCAGACTAATTTCTTGAACTGCTGACAATTCTGTGGCCTAAATGGTAACTATGAGTATTAAGCAGGTCTGAAAATCAGCCTGCTCTACACAGGCATAGAATAACCTCAGAAAAGCCATTTTTGTCTATTCTGAAAGTGTTCAAAAGCCTTTCCTGCTGATGGAGGACAAAAGTTTTGAGAATAACAACAAGTATCATGCAATATGGAGAAGACAGCTATCTCCAAGTGAGCACCTGCATTAAAAAGCTGCACAAATGCTATATTCCTCTACTTTAGCCAAAACCTCTGATTCAGATAATGATTCCAATAGATGTAGTTCAAAGTTGAGAACATAAGGCAATTTCTTGTTCAAAATTTCCTTTTTAAGACATATCAAATAATGGCATCCATAACAAACTATGAAACAGTTTTCAGGCTATCTTCACATTATCAGCACTGGTGATCAGGGCTGAGGCTGATAAAGGCAGTAAGTATTTAAATCTGCTGTTTCGGTTAGCTTTATAAATCTGGTATTTTGGGTCAGGTCTGCATGGAACAATTAGCAGGTCATGTTCTCTGAGGAACTCAGAATGAAATAGATTAATAATTTTTGTGCAGAATTGGCAACACAGTATCAATGACTTCAGCTGAGCTATTATGTGCAAGTCTACTGTCCTGTAAGGACAATATTGGATTCAACAAGCCAAATTACTGGAAACAGAGCAGAGGTTAAAATAAGAACTTCCTGGGTAACTTCTGGGCCAGGTACCTAAGGAACTTTGTCCAAGAACAATACTTACTATATGTACTAAGGAGTCCTTCATATTGCACAAGCAATCCAACAGTATGAAGCTGTTGTAAAAATCCTTGATCATGTAAACTTGAGTGCAGTTTGATTATGAAACCACAGACCAATCCAGCAAGCTGTAAAGATAATTAAAACACGTGCAACTAAGAGGTGTACTGTTACAGGACAAATAGTTAAAATAAGGTTTGCTATCATTATACACAACAGAGGTAACACCTACATATTTAGGAAAACAGCATAGGTATTTCTGTTTAGTGACTATATACATGATTTCATAATGTATTTTGATGCTGCTTTTTTTTTGGGTGTATAAAGTAGTGAAATATTCTGTTCATTTATATTATATAAGCTTAATTTGTTTTGTGTCACTATATGTAATTTACACTGACATAAATCAGACCAGAACCTCACTTGTCAGGCTTTAAACATGCGAGATTGTGAATTATGATGTGAATAAAACATGTGAATGATGGTGGATTTGAAAGTGGTTCAACATCTAATGCAACTGAATCTCCTTGGCAGTTGCAACATACAACTTAAGGGAGAAATTAAGTGAAATATTTAGAGAAAACTCTATCTGAAAAAACATGATATACAGGAGAATATATAAAGAGCTTCAGTTATTTGCCAAGGGAAGATAGTTCTAAGGAAAGACATGCTAATAGTCTTTAAACACTTAAAATACTGCTACAAACTGAAAACAAATAATCTGCTCTCTATTTCCAAGGTGACCAGGAGAAAAAAATCTCTCCTAGCTTGGACACTGCCTAGCCAGTGCCCCGCGAGGCCGCATCTGGAGTGCTGTGTTCTGGGCTCATTAGGACAAGAAAGACAAGGAGCTACTGGAGAGAGTCCAGAGAAGGAATACAAAGATGATTTCAGTCTGGAGCATCTCTCTTATGAGTAGAGACTGCAGGGGCTGGGCCTGTTCAGTCTAGAGAAGACTGAAGGGGATCTCATTAATGCACATAAATACCTCAAAGGTGAGTGCCAGATTCTTTTCAGTGGTCCCCAGTGACAGGATGAGGAGCAAAGGGCCATAAACTAATACACAAGACCTTCCACCTCAACATGAGGAAGAATTTCTTTACGCTAAGGGTGGCAGAGCACTGGAACAGGCTGACCAAGGAGAATTTGGAGTCCCCCTTCTGGATACATTACAACCCCACCTGGGTGTGTTCCTGTGTCACCTGCTCTAGGTGACCCTGCCTTGACAGGGGGGTTGAATTGGATGATGTCCAGAGGTCCCTTAACACTACCTATTCTGTGATTCTGTGATTATGAATATCAGCAAGATATAGTCAAAGCTAGACTTGAGAAGTATATAATCTAGGAAGTCTAAAAATAGATTTCTGGATATTTATTTGTGCAAAGGCAGGATTAGGCAACTTTTCCAGTCCATTGCCGACCTGCTTCTCTGACTTAGTGATAGAAGTACTATGAATTTTTACTTACTATTTAGTTTCTTACCACATTATAAAATATTTAGGTAAATAGAATGGAAAATAAATGAAAAGTTGTGTCAAATTGGAAGGAAAAACCCCCCCCCAAAACCCCCAAAACATCAAAAACAAAAAAATCCAAACAAACAAAGAAAAAGAACCCAAACAAACCACAAACATTGGCATGAACAGTAAACTTATGAACAGCAACAGAAGGAAGTAAGTGACACAAGACAACCTACTGCTTGGCTAAAGACGATGTCTCTTCTTAGGGTCAGCATCAAACACTGGGGCAAACCACAGGCAAGTTCCTGGAGCAGGACAAACGCCATGGATTGCTTGGCCCTGGTCACCACCTCTCCCATGCAGTCCTTCAGTGTAATCACCAGCGGGTACAGCTGCTCATACCAGTCACCTAGAACAAAACAGGTCATCTGTTCCAAAGTGGAAAACTTGCAGTGAAAAACCCTTTTCCACTAGGAAGGATGGTGGCAGCAGCTGTGTAGATCACCTTTCCCTTTAAAACAACCCTTGCAGCTCTCCTCAGACCACTGTGGGATGGGGAGATCATCAAATCAAATGCCACTGGAGAACATGCTTATAAGTAAGACTCCATCTTACCACTGGGAATGGGGTTAAATCCCTAGCCTGAATCCAGCTGCACTGTGAAACAATGGCCGTTTCTAACAGTCCCAGCATCTCTGTAAAACTTGTATTTAAGTGTCACAGACAGAGTATACAGGGAAACACACAAATCCTCATTTAGCACATAAAGATTAATACAGTGGAGATTAAGATCTCCTTTCCAGGACTAACAACTGGCTATGTAAGAAGTGAAGTAGCATCAAAAATGCAAAAATGGAGAGGATAACCATGTATTTAAGAAAAAGTGGGTGCTGGAGGGCAAAACACAATAACAAATAGGTATCTGGAAGGGTACCTGCTTAATCTACAGGCTGGAAAAATAATAAGCTTTAGATCATATTCCTTTTTGGTTTTTTTTAGCTTCTCTCTATGTTGTCCTCTTTAAATATTTAGAGATATTGAACTCATTTTAACTATTTCTATTAGAGAGATGTAGACTATTTTGAAACATGTTTTTCCCTGTAAAAATACATGCTATTACTAAATATATTATTTATATATAATATAAAAATTATTAAAATATATTATTTATATATATATGAAATTATTTATAAATAATAATATATAAAATATTAAAAAAAACCCTAGTGAAATGCTTGAAAAATGTGATTCCTTAATACATTACAAATGAAACAGTGATAACTAGAAATGGAAGAAAATCAGAACACCTTCCACAAACTTGCCCAATAATCCCAGCTGTTCCTGAATTTTGCAGGATTTAATAGCATCAGACCTGCATTGTAGTTGCTTTGCCTATCTCTAAGTTGAGCACATAATAAAAACAAACAAATAAATCCTCCTCCTTCAGAATCTACATCTCAGTTTCATTGCACAGTTTGAAATGGGGGAAATCAACACTCTGGAAGAATCTATATAAAAGTTGGGAATACAACTGACAATGCAACAGTCTATAATTGGCTCATGTTTTCTGTAGATTAGTGTAATTAGAATCAATGATAATTAAAATCTGTTATAATTAGGTGCAAGACAGCAGCATCTTGTTTCAGGTAACATTCTGAGTCAGGCCAGTAAAAACTCATTAGTACTGAGGAAGTTCTTTAGGCAGGAAGACTCAGCTGACTGGTGCCAGTCAATTTGGCTGAGCTCCAGAAAAACACATAAATTAATAAAACTGTAGCCAAGAAGACTGGAGAGAACTTTCAAAGTTGGGAGAAATGAGAAAAAGCAAGGAGCAGGAAAGGGGAACAAGGACAGAGCAGGCACAGAGAACAACCTGAGCTCCTTTATTGTCTTTGTGGTCAGACAACATGGGTTTTAACACAGTCACAAATATTTAACCATGAGTAATACAGACTGAGGAAGCATTCCCTGGAAAAGAGCAGTTCTGAAGTGAGTGTCATCCTAACAAAACAGATCACAAGCCACCCCCCGGTACAAGCTCCAGGTGATTTTACACGTCATTGACTAACAGAAGGATGACACACTGCGTGCCAAGGTCTGGTGTACATGTTTTAAAGAGACTGCTGGAAAAATGGAGAGCTTGCAGGGCAGAGCTACCAAGATTTAGAATTTAATCTCCTTAGGATGATGAAAAAGGCTGAGCAGCAACTTGATTTCCCCTCTTCATGAGGAGAAAATAACAAGGACTAACTGTGGTGTTTATTCTAGGGAATAAAAGCAAAAGAACAACCAGAGGCTGCTGCAAAACACAGACAAGTTTAGAAATAAGGGAGACAAAAAAGTGTGATGTACTGGAAGTCAGTGTAGACAGATCAGGCAATCTAAACTCTCCTTTCAAGTCAAATTACCATCCTTTATTAATAGCAATAAGAGCAACAGGAGCAAAATAAACTCAAAATATGTAATGCACACTGAACCAATAAGGAGGGCTGTATGTGGTAAGACTACAGTTTGTTGGCTGCCTCTTACTTGAGCAAATAATGAAAAATATTATACTTGGCCATTTCAAAATAGACTTGAGGTACAGCAGGCATCTCTTCCTCCTACATGGGAAAGGAGACCTGGATACAGATACAGATGCCAAGGATATGGCACATACTCTGATAGCCAGGGCAGAAAAAGCAGAATTTCTAGAACTAACTACAATTCTTGAACCTGCTATTACAATTTCAGGTTATGTAGACAGGGCTAAAGAGCATTTCTGACAGCCTTTTTCATAAAAGAAGAGCATGTACGGACAGGAGAAGGGGGAATGGATTGAAACTGAAAGAGAGTAGGATTAGATTGGATATTAGGACAAAATTCTTCACAGTGAAGGTGATGAGGGACTGGAACAGGTTGCCCAGAGCAGCTGTGAATGCCTCATTCCTGGAAGTGTTCAAGGAAGTCAGGCTGACTGGGGCTTTGAGTAACCAGGTCTAGTGGAAGGTGCCCCCGCCCAACTCCTGCAGATGGGTTGGATGGAATGAGATGGCCTTTAAGATCCCTTCCAACCCATATAATTCTTTAAATTTATGAACAGAGGGGGTCACATACTGGCCACAAGTCACATAATACTTAGATCTGTTTTAACTGAGCTACCAGTTAACCAGTCCACCCACTGTGGATTTCTGTTTCTTCAGGAACATAACTTTGTATTTCTTTTTGGATGCAGGATGAACTGCATCCTAATATTTCAGTGCTCTGTTTCACCAGAATCCATTCTAATCCTGCTCCCACAATGCTTAAAGCCTCTCCCAGCTTTAAGCATCTGCAAATTTTATATGCATCATGCATATTTCATAAGGCAAGTCAGTAATAAAAATACTGAGTAATACTGGACCCAGAACAAATCTAAGTGGATTCTTCTCCATGCAGCCTTCTAGGTTGGCAGTAAACAACTGATAACCACCTTCTATTATGATTTTCCAAATTTGCACATACCTTGTGGTAGCTTCAAGATAATTTTCTCACAACATTTTTTGAGGGGAGACTACATGTTTGGAATACTAACTTACTAATTTACCAACATATGCAGTTTTTGTCTGTAATAGTTGCATTTAAAAGGAATTCAAAGACTTTAAATTCTCAAGGTCATGTTTTTATTGAAGAACATTCATACTAAATTTATTAAAAATAAATCCTACTGAATACTTAATGTCCCAAATAATACAGAGCCTTACTTACATATGTATTTGGCTTTTTGGAAACAACAAAAATTATAAGTTTGTAGAAAACCTTACCCTAGCAACTGAGAAAATACAAATTATTATAGAATATAGAGTTGCACATGTCACTAGTAAACAGGAGAATCTTTGTGTGATTAAGTTTTCCAAAACAATCTTCTGCTCCTTGCTCACACTGAAATTGTGTTAATAAGGATGTCCAGTCCCCAGAAGGTGGAGCTAGTTGGCAAATGCGACAGGGATAGCGTTGTTTCTTGAAAAAAAAAAGAATGTTCATGAATGGACAAGTATATTCTCATCCTTATGCTTTATTTAAAATCAAAATAAGAGGTGTATCAGAGACTGAGATCTTAGAAAAGCCAATTCTAGGAAATAAAAAAAAGGTGCCTAATTTTTGCTTGGTTAAATTTCACTGTGTCACTTGTTATGCAGGATGTCCTGCTGCAAATATTCCAGCAGGAATATGAATGAGAATCATTAATTAACAATGCACAACGGTCCAAAAAACCAGCAGTAACACCAACTTATATGTAAGTACTGCAGCTTGTGAGTTGTTCCTTGAAACTGAGAAGCACTGTGAAACTGAAGTTTGTGAAACAAAAGAACAAATAAAGACTGTATTTTGAAGCCTCCAAGTAAATTCAGTAGATCTTGGAAAAAAAGATTGTTTTGTACGCAAGGCATACATATATAATACTAATGCAATTCATATATAGACATTATTTGTAAAGGGAGCTGACATGTCTAGACTTCTCTTAGAGTGACTGTAGAATCACTTTGTATACATTTTAAAATATAATATATTTCCAAATACCAATTATTATTTCCAAAGAATTTCTTTGTAGAATCACTTCAGAAAAGGAATTATACAAATTATTGCTTTTAACACATTCACAGACTCACACACATTGAGTCTTCAGATCTCAACTTTCTTTTAAATTAAAATCACAAGATTTGTATCCACAACACAGTGGAAAATTGTTTGGAAAAGGGTAAAGAATTAACTGAATGAGTGAACATCTGAAAAAAAGAGATTAGGAGCAAGAATAGAAGCAACAAGGAGACTCCAGGATGACTGTCAGGTTGCTAAAATGACATGGGCAGCCTGTCAGTTTGGAACACTTAGCATCCAGAAGAACTGTCAGAGTCTCCTGATGAAGCAAAGAAACTCAGTACAAAAATAGCGTTAGTCAGCCACTGGAAACTAAAACAACGCAAAAAACCTAAACATATTAAATTAAAGAATGAAAGGATGAAACTGAAGGATGACAGTACCACCGCTATGCAGTTAGAATGAGATTAAAACAAAAGTGCATGTTCGGCAAAGCACTGAGTAAATATTCCATGTCCATTGCCAAGAGAGTGGTGGCAGCTCAGTCTGTGACAGGGTTTGCCCTTTGGTTACTGGAAAATACCTTTCAGTACCATGTTCCTGTAATCAACAGGCCTGTACAGGCAAATGACCTGCTTAGCAGCCAGCTAGTCAGTTCTGCATGCTCATATCCAAGTTACAACATGTCAAACCACATGTTAAATTTGATAAAGTTTGGCAGAAAAGCAAGCTCCTGGTCTTTTCAAAGTCAGGCCCACTGAAATGCTTATTAAAATATGCTGGTAACCAAAAAGAATGCTTCAGCATAGCACTCCTATCTCCTTTAGCCCTACAACAGATTAAAAAAACCATTTTTGTCACTGCTATTTGTGCCACCTAAAATCCAATAATGGCTTTAAGTCACTTCAAAACTTAAATGGTGTGAAGTTAAAAAACCAAACCTTAAATATGCAGAAGAATGTATAATGTCATGCTCTTAAAGCAAAGGAGGCCACTACAGACATGTAATATATATAAATATAAATGCGACATATAAATGTAACAGCAGATACCCACGAGGTAACCTTTCACTTAAATGAATCACTTACTGCCTGGTCATAAAAATAATCCATGACAGAATTGAAATAATAGAGGTAAAACAACATAAATGAGTTGTCTTGATATCACAAAGTGAACACTAGACAAACTCTGTTTTAAGGAAAAAGGAGGCAAATCAAACCAACCAACCAACACAGAGCAGCAGTAAATCCCTAAAATCAGTGTGAAATAATTAACCCAGAATTGATTTTACTTGCATAGGACAGGAGCAGTCTTTTAATTTATATTTTTTAAAAAGGAGGTTTAAAAACACTAATTTAGAAGATTTCACATATTCAACTTTGCACCATAAAAAGATCAGTGCCTTATTTCTATATTTTGCCACTAAGCTCTTGGAGCTCAGTTTAACTCCAGCTGAGGGCTAAGCTCTTTGAAAAAGGAGGAGGCTTTGTACTCATAATTTGCAGGAACAATAAAAACCTGAATAAGTTTTCCTAGTATTCCTGCACTTTAAAGCAGCAGTTTACTTTGCACAGTTTGGGTGTCCAGAAATTTTGAATTCTTGGGATTTATAATTCCATTGCAATCATCCAAGATTTTCTACACTGTCACATGGATTAATAGTTAAACCCGAAACCATCCAATCATACATACACAAGTATCCCAGCACATTTAATCACAGTGAAAACAGAAAGGGAAGACAAAGGTAGTAAAAGACAAAGCTAAGGAAATCTAATACATTTTAAACATAGGAATGTCCTGTGAATGGTGTGCTACTAAATATTCTGATATCTTGTTTTAATTTGTTGGTTCAGTTAAATAATCTTTCTTTCCTTTACATACTTTTCAGCTTCTGTTTTTAGCTAAAGTACTTAGCGAAAATACTGCTGAAGGGGTTGTCTTGTATTTCTGGGCTACATTCAGCCCAGATAAGGATCCTATCAAAAAGAAAATGATGACACAAAAGTGAGAGGGAAAAGGGGGAAAAAAAAGGCATAAGTAAAATTCATGCAAAGACAAGCTTAAAAGTAAAGGAAGGGAAAATGGGAGGAAGAGGAAGGGAAGAGAAATCTTTTAACATATGATTGCTCTAAATAAATTATGTCTGCTACTCAAGGACACAGACCACACAAAAAATTTTCATCTCCCTGACTAAACAATATTTTAATATAAAAGCTTTTCTGAAGATGCAAATAAAACTAGAACATGGCTTTATTTCCCACTTCTACCAGCATTGCATTGGAAGGGATGCGCTGAAAGGATGCAGTGCTCATTCCCAGGGCACTTAAAGTCAGAAATTTTGAATCTAGACTTATATTGTCCCAAACAGGTATGAGATAATACAAGAAAAATTAACCCACATATGTCTGTAGCAATGTGCGTTTGAACAGAGGTTTCCTCTAATTCCAGATAGGAAATGTGGCAACACTCCCCTGGTGCTCTTTGCAAACCTATGCTGAAGGTTATCAAAGGCCAATTCACACAGCTTACGACTCCATAATTCACTTAAAGGCAAAATCCAGGTGCAATCACACTGGCAACTCAAATTGTTTGTGATAATGTGGTGGATCCTGTATGTATCAAATTAGGGAGTTCTCACCCAGAGCCAGTGAAGGAACAGCTGGGTGGGAGCTCTGATGGGATGGTACAAGAAGCAGATGGAAACAGCCACTTTCAGCAGCCAAACACGGAGATCTGTCAGGGGCTGTGTAAGCACAAAAGCAAACTGCTGTGTTTCACTGGCACCTTTAATGCTGCAGGGACAGGCTTTCACGTTCCAATGCTCATGGCAAATGAAAAGGCAAAAGTAAAAACAATTTAATGTTGTCACATATTTCTCCAAGGCAAACCAGACTAGAGTTACAAGAACAACCAAAAAACCCCCTCTCCTTAAAAATTCTTTTACTCTTCCTGATTTATCCTGCAGACGATTCATAATCCTGCAGCTGATGAAACCATAGCATGTTACCTTGGTAACTGTAACTCAAATTCAGTCTTTAGAATACACTCAAAGGTCAGACTGCATGAAAAGTTAAGGCTAAGGAAGGTATAATTCACATTGAAAGGCAGAGTACAGGAGAGAAAAAGTGCTCCAACATTTCCAATTACAAAGATTCCAAACAACAAATATAAACGTGTTTGGGAAAAAAAAAAAAAAAGAGTAAGATCACACAATGCCACAATTGCAGTCACTGAGACTGCAAATATAAACCTACTTTAGGAAACTCTGAATATATGTTACAACAACATCTATAATTATATGAAGATGCTATTGCATCAAATTAATGTCATAACATTTTCTATCATCTAAAATGAACAGGTGTGCATTCTTTGAAAGGTTTTTCGTTGCTATATGATACAAGAATCCAGTCAGGTTCACTAAATAAGCAAAAATTTTATCCCATACTTCAAGGCATACTTATCAATATTTTGTCCAAAATTCTACATTCTTTTTCCTTACAAAAGCAGCCCAATTTCTCTGAGGATTAACTGAAGCAGTTTCAGAGTCAAAGATCAATCTGTGCCCATATATTTGCAGCATTAATGAAATACATTATACATTATGTATAATATATAAGCAAGATGTGGCAAGCTTTTAATTTATGTCACATTTGTGAATTTTAAGTAGCACAAAAGTCTGTAATTTTAGAAATGTATCTATGTGTGTACACACGGTGTGATTTTGTATCTAGGAAAATGCTGTGAACCCACAACCAGGCTTCAAGTTTAAAATTAAGCAGAATTAAGGCCAAATTTGTAACTGTAAACTTGGAATCTCAACCTCTTTGTATGTGCTTCACAGTGCACCCTTATGGTTTCATGTTAAATTTCAGAGAGGGAGATGCAGAAAAAAACAAACATCTAAACCCACACTCTCATAGAGAAGTCAAGCATGAAAAATTTCTGCCCCCAAGTTTTGAAAATCATTAGGGAACCAACTTTGGCACACACCTGGACAGCTCTTCAGAAAGCTCCATCTTTCAAGTTAGTCCTATAAAAGAAAGCAATTTTAAAACATCTCCATCTCTATATGACCATGAAAGTCCTATAAACTGTCCAAGGCATTCCTAAAATGATTTCTTACTCAAGAAGAACATGAAAACACAACAGTCTGCCCCACAAATCTCTGCAGTTTTCATGTGAGGGAGTATTACAGAACTTCCGGGACAGCTTAACAAAAGCACTGACTGCACTCACCGAAGGACAACTGTACTGATTCAAGAGAAATAGGGATGGCTCTGAAACGAAGAAAAAAGGAAGGATGTATTCCAGCACCATAGCAGTTGGATATTTTTTGTGTCCTTGGCCCACCAGCTCCAGAAGACAACTTCTCAGCTGGATGAAACTCATCTATAATTTTCTAAACATTACTGTTATTATTATTGCTAAAACAAGAGCTACATTTCATTCTACTTGATGGCTGCTTATTATAGCACTTAAAATTATGCAACTTTTTTTTTTTTTTTTTTTTTTTTTTTTTTTTTTTTTTTTGTCTTGTGACCTAAAAGCTCAAACCAGTATTCCATTTGCCTGTGTAGGGTGTGAGCCTGAATCAAAGCTAGGATCACAGTAGAATGAGAGACTCAAATGAACTGGTTAAATCCATAACATGGCATATAGCAGAGGAGATGTTCAGGGGGTTGAAGAGAGTAAAGGAAATTATGTAAAAGTTCATGCTGGCATGAACTAGTCATGTCAGAAAGCATTCCAAAATAATTATCCTAATTCATACCTTTTTTTTTCCTGATAGAGGAAGGAGGTATGGAAATCAGAACTTTTGTTCCACAACTATGAAATACAGACAAAACCCACAACATGTATGTCAATGCATATACACACAAATGCACTGCAGTCACTTGGGGGAGTGTTTGGGGAAAAGTGTACTACTGCCACTTTACCTGCAAAGCATTTCTACAAGACATGTTGGACTTCTAACAATAGCAGGACAGCTTGTTAGCACCATGGGGAAGAGAAGGGAGTTAGGAACAAGAACAATATTCAGTTTTTCTCTTTTAATCACAAAGAATATGTTTGAGTTCACCATCTAAGGATTCTTCCCAGTTCAAAACCACACCTACCTAGCTGTTAAATGTTTGTACCTTCTCTGAGGAAGGCAGGAAAGGTATAGAAAGCTGTGTTGATATTTTTCACCTGCAAGCCTTCACTAGAGAACAGAGATTATATTACCTTCCTCGCTAACATTACATGCCTGGTAGACAGAAACTTAGAGAACCAAACAGATAAGGAATAAGTTGCTCTCTGGACTAATCATACAAAATCAAGTCCAACACATCTTGCGCTGAAAATGATTCCAGGACTCCAGCACAAACCTCTCACACTGGTAAAATACAGATGTTACAGTTGCATTAAAAATCAATACTACAACCAGAATTCACAGAACTCACCAGTACTACACAAATGACATAAAGTTAAAAAAGTAATTTTAATTCTTGTTATGTAAGAAAGAAATTACAAGTGAGTACTGATAACTTTAAAACTCTTTAGATAAAACGATGTAATTAAATTCTGTGGAGAACATGTAAGGGAAGATACAGGATAAAATGCACAATGAAAAAAAAAAACAATTGAAACTATACAAACCTCCATAAAGTAAAGTAGTTGTGTTGGTTTGTTGTTTTGTAAGGAGAGTTGTTTTATTTAGCTGAAGAGTGGCACAAAGGTTGGCTCTGATTTCCTTGCATTAGGACTACCACCACTATCACTAAGGATCTGTTTCATTTATTGCAACACACTTTCAGACCAGAAAGTCTCATCAGACTTACTGAGCAGATCTAATTCCTGCATCAAGAATGCAAACATGAATAAGCCATAGGAGAAGATCAGAAGATCAGAAGGTGAAGATCAGAAAGTGACAAGGACCCACCATGTACAAAATTTTCTTTACATCATCCCATGGAATTATTCCACTTGACCTTTTGACACAGGCTGGCAAGTATATCCAGGTAAACATGAATTTTATCAAATCAGAAAATAAAAATCAGTGTATCACCTCAGAAAAGTGGAAGCATTTGCAGGAGAATGACACTGATACAGAATGTTCACCTTTCCATACAAGTTTTCTATGGGGTAAGACACAGTCCAATTTTTTTTTTTCCTCAAAATACTACATGCAAGTAAAACATAAAGTAAATTATATTACATTGGCCTATAAAAAGAAAATGTTGTGGTCGCAAAAGGTTCACTCTCGCACAAACAACTGAGCATGGCAAGCAGTCTGAGCACATATTAAAGCTGTACTTTGACACATAACTTCCCTACAAGTGTGAATACCTTGCTATTAGCACTCTCATCAAAGATACTATGGAGTCTTCTCTAGATGACTTTTCTGTTGCTTTGTAGATTTTTACTGACTCTTGTCAATGATTAAAAAATAAAAAATTAGGGGGTGTTGCTTACCTCCTGTATGCAACACCTTGCAATCTGCTGCTGAAGGCTCATTTTCACCCTCTTTAATGTTGCTGATGTTGTCTTTTTCAAGCAATCTGTCCACCATGGCAATAAGGCAGTTCAAACTCTTTCCCACATTGGCCCACACCCTGTCCTGAAAAGAGCAGATTATCAGTGCATGTTACTGAAGAATTGAAAAAAAAAAAAAAAAAAAAAAGAGGAGACAATAGTAACTTATTAACCCCTCAAGCTGAGACAGACGTGCAAATTACTAGAAAAATTAGATGTCAGCATATGACTGTTCCTCTCATCCTTCAGCCTATTACCAACCTGAGACTTTTTCATGGAGATTTTTCTTACAGTGTAAATGAACCCAAACTCTTATGGTTTTAGGCACTGGAGAACAAGTGCTTCAAACATGACATAAAAATGCAGACAAAGTTTGGGGTCTAATAGCAAGAAACTGAACAGCTTGTCTATTTAGATGATACCTTAAGAGTACACACTCAATGCCTTGCCAAATCAAACCTTGCATGGGCCAGTTTTGTCACAGTATGTAATAACCTCTTTTTGATAATTTAACATATCCTGTATTTTATCACATCAGTTAGTCTGCTGAAGTAAATGCTAAAGTCAAGGACTAGAATGAGAAACTTGCTGTCATGGCATATTTATTAGGTAACACCATTTCAGTATCATTCCTCACCTCTCACATAAACTGCAACCATCGCAATTAACAGTTTTTAATAGGAGAATTACAGAAGTAATAGAGTGGTAGAAAAAATTCTGTACGAGCCAGGAACAAAAGAAATAATATGGAACATAAGAAAGAGTTGTTATGGGACAGAGATAAAGGGAGGGTCCTTCAGGTGCTGGATGCTGCAGAAATCAAAGCTTTTGCATCTACTTTTGCAGCACTGAATAAGAAGAAAAAAAACAAGTCATACAAGAAATGAGGCTGTACACAAGACACACAATCAGACTAAAACCAAAACATAACAAATCCACAGAAACCACCCTCCCCCCTCCAAGTACATGTTTCAATGATGAGTCATTCTGAAAATATTGCAGAGCAACCAGAGTTTGCTTGAGGGTTAAAAATGGGAATATAACATCACTACTTTATTTTGTATTTTACAGTGCCAGAATAAGAGAAGGTTAAAGAAAACTGAGAATTCAGAGAAATACCATAGTTCCATATAAATGGCAACCCTCGGATTTTGAGCGGAGGCAAATCTAGAACTACTACTACTACTACTGAGGCAAACATTTAAATATAATGTTACTTTTCAACTATGTGCCACACTTCAGCCTGACTAGACAGATCTTATCTTTCCTTGTTCCCTCCTCTTGAGGACACAACCTGTGACAAGTGGCATCCTGACCTACAAGACAACACATGGGCCCACAGACAGAAGCATGGACTTTCCCAACCTGTACATCAGAGTTCCTCTCCTCCAGCTCCTCAAACCTGATTCCTGGAGCATTCTTGTGGTCAGCTTTAAGGACAAGTGAGCATCCAGTTTATAGGTGAACATGGAAACAATGGTTTCATTTTCTCCCTAAATAAACCTGCTTTAACCATACTATGAAAAAGGTACTGTTGATTTACAAGAGGAAAGAAGTTGGTCACACCCAAGCAGAACTGCATTTATTCTACAACTGTTTAAAGTGCTGCATGTACAATGTAATGTGGAAATATCTGCACCTGTACATGAAATAAAACATTAGACACATGAGTATTTGATATTCACATACAATTAGATACAATTAAAAGTCAAAAGACAGAGGGCAGGTATAGATTCCGTCAAAAGCCTATATGCACCTCAAGCAATCCTGAAAAAACATTTAGAATATTTGTGAAACTACTGATTTTTACCACCCACAATTCTGGGGAGAAGGATTCTATGAAGAATCCTCCAGAGAGTATCAGAGAGGTTCAGAGCTTCCAGTTACTGAAGTTGCTGAGGAATATGCAACTGAGCTCAGAGAGGCTGGCATCTGGAGTTATTGCACAAGCAACACAAATATGAACCCTTGTTTCGCATTGGAAAGAGCAGTTTTCTTTTTTAAAGCCAACTATTAACCCAGCATTGAGATTATGTCTATGCAACATTCCCACAAGCATTCCCTGCGGGTTTAGAAGCAAAATTCATAAACATCTGTTGGAAGAAAGCTCACTCTTATTATCATGTATCTGGCTTTTTTATATACAAACAACTGACAGGGAGCAAGGGGCTGTCTCACAGCTCTTTTTCTCCACATAGGAGGTACCTGGGATTGTGGGCAGATAGTAAATGCAGAGGTATCTATCATTCATTGAGATGTTATTCTGTCTCCACCAAAGGCAGTCACATTTATTAAGAAGGCTGTTGAAATTCCACAGTTTGGCAGGAACAATTCTCAAGTAAAAATGCAGTTTCCAATTAGCGTAGCTTTCTATGATTCTCCATGAGAAGAAATTAATCCACTTCATATTGTCATCCTTTACTATTTCCAGAATATTTTTCTGTAGCCTAGCACTGACCTTTCATCTTCTTAAGCAGTCTACTTTCAATCTGCCTGTGAATAATCTCACAAGTGATCACTTTATAGCATGTGCCAGGTTAAAGGACAAAATACAGTCTAGCAGTCTCTTAAGTGAGCACTCTTACAAACCCTCTGTGTCAAGTGACGGATCAGGAGAAATTTTTATTAATACACTGAAATACTAATGTGGCCAGGTTTCAGGCCTGGGAAACTTAGAGAGGAAGAATGAAAACAATTATTATCTCTCTTTCTGTTCATGCTGTTTATAGATACGTACCTTTGGAGTGTGCTATTCATAGTTCACCAATAGTGTCAAAGGTTTCTACTTTGAGACTAGTCAGATTTCACCTTAGCGATCCTGGCTGTAAAAGGACGCTACCGCTTAATAAAGTATCTCTTTTTCGCCTTCTGAACCATGGACTCATTTCGTCTGTCCCTGACTCAACAGTGTTATACTAACACCCTAGTTTTCTAAGCAGGATACTTCTCCCCTGATCACAAGTTTCCCAGTAGCTGCTGGAGCAAATGCGGATGGTAATTTTGTGGTATGAAAGAATGAGAGAAACAAGATCTCTTTCTCCCTCTCATTACTGCTTCTTTAAGTCAAGGCAATGACAGGGAAGGTGGAAATCTGTAATAGGACTTGACCCCATTGAGACAAGGCATTGCCACATTTACATCTTATACTTCTCCCAAACGTCAGAAGTCATCTGGAATGTTATGGAGCCCTGGCTCATGCAGCTAGGTGTTGCTAGGCAAAATGACCATAATCACACTTCTACTGTCTCCTACGCTGTGGCACTGGCAAGCAGACATGCACACTGAAAGATCTCCTTGGAAAGGTAGGCCTTGACATCAGTGAAAGTTGGGCACTTCTCCTAGGACAATTAAAAATGAACATTTAAAATAATTCTCTTTCATTCATCCAACTGAAAAAAATGTAATTAATTTCCATCTGATCAGAAAGTATCATTAAAAAGTAGGACAGCCGCCTCTTTCAGAGAGCAGGAATGGATACTCTTTTCTGTCACTGCACCTAACTGGATGTCTTCCTTCTAAACACTGCCAGCCAGTGAAGTCCCAGAAGCTAACTCTTTGTTTTTAAAAGATTCTCAGTCTTTCTGAATCCACCACAGAGCTCCTCAGTCATTTCTTGTCCTTCCATATGGAAGTGGACCCACCACTGCAGTTGGGTCCTATACTCGTGCTACGTATGACACAGCATCTGCACTTCCCATCGCTCTGAAGATGTTGTGTCTCCTTCACTTGAGTGGATATTCAGATATCTCCTTAAGATACTTTTGAGCTCTGTTCAGAGATAAAGGAATATCTTAAGTTACGCGTATGATTAACACCCCCTTGTGCTGTGGCACATGGAATAGGTCACACACACATTAGTCCTTCAGCCCCATGTCTGATCACCACATCAGCATCCGTACAGAGTTTATTGGAAATGCCATTTTATCTGCTCTTTGCAGCTCCAGCCCCATTAACCAGTCAGAAGTGTAGAGCCAGCTCCAAGTGGCAATGTGCCCACCTTTTCTTGTATCATACATGAAAACTTGATATGTGCCTTCCTGCAGGGAGGTTCTAGGATAGCAGAAGCAATTGGTGAGAGGAGAAGAGATTACCTTTCCAGAGTCAATGTAAAACTCTCAAGTTAAATATTTTTCCTTTGGCAGTATGCTTTCATGCTGCCTGTGCATAGTGCACCAATATAAATAGCTCAATCCATACTGCTGCCAGTGACTCTTTGTACTTCTGTGATGGTCATAAGGTAAGGTAACACAGTCATGTGAAGTGGATGGAGCAGGGTCAGCTTAAAGAGTTGTTTAAGGATTTAGATTTCAGGTAAAACCAAAATTCCAATTGCAAAATTTAACAGTAGTACTTGATAATAGTGAGGAAAAAGCCTACAACAGCAAAGGCAGATACAGCATTGTGCATACAAAGCAACATACATTAAAGATTTTTCGTTTATACTTGAGTTTCACAGTAGATTAAGTGTTTTTTCAAATTTTATATGCGTTTCTTCTTTCTCTATCCATCATGGTAATCACAATTTGATTATTAAAACTCACATTGTTTATCACCTTTACTGACAGAAATAATTTCTATCTATCCAAAGTCTAATCATTCAAATTCAGAAAAAAATTCTCAAGAATTTATACTGTTTCAAGTTTGACAATGACTCTGACTCAGTTCAATTCAGAAAACAGTGAAAGATACATTTAATTTTGAATCAAGATAATCTTACTAATTCAGCAGAAAAAAATACATACTGTTTAAAACTACCCACTTTTGCAGTTTAATAGGTGAGGACCAAGCACCTACCAGCTTTTTTTTTATCAGTTATGGAATACAGCAAAGCTATCTTCTCTTCAAAGATGCTAAATTGCATTACTAAATTAAAATACAGCTTTCACAAAGTAACACTTTTTCCAGTGCAAAATTTCTCTCTTTTACAAAAACTATTGTGTTAGTTATATTTCTGAATGTTTCAACACCTGCAAACGAATATTTTGGCTTTAGTTCAAGGAAAGAACCATCATTCCAGCCCCTCAGGTAGTTGAGAAAACAAGAAAAAGTGAATTAAAGGCTCTAAAACCGGAGGGCAAATAAAATAATGAGTTATTTATTGTTTAAATCTCATGACTACCTAATGCATGGGGCTGAAAATAATTGCCTTTCTTCGAGAAGAAATATATTCTTCTTCCTTTATTTTTGGGTGTGGATAAAAATCATAGTTCAGGTGCAATACCATAGCTCACACAAGTTATTAATTATTTACAATAGAGATGAATATGCTGGCAGCCTTTACATTTATGAGAATACAGTGATGAACTCAATGTATGAGCCTGGACTGAATAAAAATAGCTTGAGTACGTATGAAATAAAGTAACAGATCTATTATGAAGACATCTACCAAAATAATTGATTTATAAAATCTCAGCCATATAAATAATACATATCTTTGAAAGATGTGCTAAGAATGTTAAAATATAAAAGTTATATTTAATTCTTTTACACAACCTCAGACACTCTCCAAGAACAGAATCTAAGGGCAAAGGCCTCTGTTTTGCTGAGGGTTAATTCACGTGTATTTAAAACAGTTACAGCCTGTGGACTGGCTGGAGAGAGATGTTGCAGGGGGTGGGGAAGAAAAGAACATTTCCCTCTGAACAGCATATGCTGTTCCAGTCCTTAAATCTGCCCCACTAGCAAAACCAATCCAAGTAAGAACAAAGACTATTTTTCTGACTGAGCAAGAAGATACTCAACATCTTCACTGCTATATGCACAACCAGGCAGTCTCAGAGCAGCACACTGTACTTAGGAAAATCCTTCAAATTTAACTTCAAAATCTGCGATGCATCTGAAAAACACAATTTTATATTTTTGCACCCCTTTCCCCCCTGCAATGACATGTGACAAGGACACCTAGGGCTTGAGCTTGTTTATGCTGTTTTGTAGGGTTTCACACTGAACACTGACCAAGGGTTTCTGTCTACTTACCCATTCTTCCTCATCATACTCAGAGTGATGGGGTATAGAGTCCTGCCTTTTAATCTGAGAAGGATGATCCTGGTGCTGTGCATCAGCCCCTTCTTCTGCACTGTTTCTAGGCACAGCTGGTTTCTTGAGGACACAGCCAGGCCGGGCTGTGTACAGCGCTAAAAGGGCACTTCTGACCAGCTGGTCCTTGAATGTGTGCACAAATAACTCCGTCTAGGAAAAAACCAAACAAATGAAAACGCTAGACCAAAGAATGCAGTACTGCAGCAAAGGTGTGTAACACAGAATTATCCTTAGGCAGAGCAGGTTTCAGGCCTGCCTGGGAGGCAGAAAAAAAAGTAGGCCAGCAAATAATGAGGAAAATTTCAAGGGTTTTAGAGATATCATCACATTCTATAATCCCAGTGTTCTGAGGATTAACACAAGAGTACATTATCTGTCATAAAGATAACAACCTTTTCACACCTTATTCAAATTCCAAATTTCGCCTCAGAGGCAAGCCTCAACAAGAACCAGGTCCAAGAGTAAACAACCACAGCACAATAATTTCTGAATAAGTGTTAGATAAAACACAATTAACCAGTTTCATAATCTCCCTAAATAAAACCCTCCACTCTACAACCCTGAAATAGCAGTATCTGCAAAAGCAGTGTTTCCAGAGATAAATTTCATTACTGGTAGGTATCAACTGAGATATCATGGTAGGTGACACCTGATTTTAATCTTGACTTTATGCATATTTTAAAGAAAGGAAACTCTGAAGTAGTTTTCTTGGGTCTTCAGAAGATGCTATTCAATCTCTGTGTCGTTTTTCTATGTTGGCTGTTACAGCTGGAATTTTACCATATTTTAATAATCCTTCAACCTTCCTGCATTATTCATCTCCCTTCCACCTCAACAAGAAAAGTAAAATGCTTTCTGCATATGGGCTTCACCATGTTCAGATTGTCACCATTGCAACAGCACTTTTGTGTCAACACAACCATTGCAACAGCCACCAGTGTGTCAAACGTGCCCATCTCCTTTGTCTCAAACACAGCACCCTATCTCCCCTGGGAGACTTTGCTTATTCCCTCCATCAGCTGCCAGAACCTATGGAACAGGAGCAGATGAGATGCAAGGACACTTCCTATTACAGGGTGTAACAGCTAACAAAGCCACAGAAACAGCTTGGAAGAGTCCCAATTTTGGTTACTTCAACAACATTGAACAGGGTTCATCTGTCAGAGCAGGGAGAGAGGGTGCACCCTGCTGCCATGAAACATCCCACACATTGCAGCCAGAGCTCCCCTCCCCAGACAGAAGTCATGGTTCACAGGGGAAGCTGAAAGTTTCTTTCACAGCACCATTACCTGAATTTATTTATCCCAGGTCAGTGGGATTTTATTTATCCCAGGTCCATGGGAACTAAATCCTTATTATCCCAGAACATAGTGGATTGCCACATGCAGGCAGATTCAGGTGCTGAAATGCCTTTGTGCACACAATCTTAATTAAACAGGGATGTGGGAAGGTATGTAGATAAGATCAGAGGATCCAGCCTAAACCAGCAGGAAATGCTAGAAATAAGGGTTGCCCAGCCAAGCTCCGTTCAGCCCTTATGTGCTGCTTATGCAAAAACTGGAGGAAAAAGTAGCAAAAAAATCCCAAATCAAACAAGTGTCAAGCATCTCCCTGGAACTCCTGAGAAGATTCCTGTGAGTCTTTTCTCCCAGTTCCTGCACTTCTATTCTTATCCTATCCCTTTTTCATACTACCTGTTCATCTTTTGTATCCACTCCTACTCAACTTCTTTTTCTTGCCTTCCTGTCTCAATACCATCTCAAAAGTTTACGGATATTTAAGACAAAAAGGCTCTAAAAAATTGACGGTTTTCTTAAGGCTCCAGCTGCTGGGTTAGGTACTTGAATGAGAAGTTTCTGCTTTTTTCCCATTTTCATTATGTTTAGGAAAAAAATATTTTCTAAATAGTTTCACATGGAAAGGCTGAAAATTTTACTGCAAATAAATCTCTACAGTTCTAAAAATAAGAACCGTAGGCATATCTAAGAAAAAATATTGATTTTTTAAACCAAAACCAGATCTGACTTGGAATTCTTTAGACTTGGCAACACTACTCATCTCCCTGGCAATATCACCAGACCCATTCTTTCTCCTCATTACCAACTTGGTGCCTGAGGGAAAGGGTATTTTTAAACAGTTTTCTTACATGCAGCCCCTCAGGACTGTCTCCTCATAGTCCTGAATTGCTCTGCAGGACAATTTCAGTTTTTTACATTTCCAACTTCCAGATGGAACATGCTTGGAGAATGAATTAGTCTTTGGGGAATAGTGCTATCAAGCCCTACCATTCTTTGCCTTACTATGGGCACAATGAGATTTGAGGGGTTGTGTTGTAACAGCAAAGCTCCTCTTCAAGACTCTTCTACAGTTCTATATCAAGAGAGTTGAAACTCCATTACTCGCCTATCCTTAAAAACAGCAATATCATGGTTTTGCTGAGGTTTTATACCTATCCTCCCCACAATGTCTGTTTGAGATAATTTCAGGTCTCTGGTTCAGTATGGCAGACTCAAAAAAACTTTACATTTCAAAAAATTATGAGTATTGGACAGCTTGATGTAAAGAATGTCCACTATGACTGCAAAGTTTAAGTAATATAATTGAATAGAAATATTTTATAGGGAAATTTAGTTCTTAAAAGAAAATCAGTACAGAAGTGAGACTCTATTTTTTCATGCAGAACCTAAAATTATTCTGTAATTAAATTCCATTCAGGGATCCCATTGGTTTAACAGCAGTCTACATTTTAACCTCACTTTCTAACATCTCAGTACAGCTAAATTTGCAGAACATCACTATTTATGAAATTGCACTGAAATCACAAAACCAGTCTATGCAAAAAAATAAAAACTCTGCAAAATCTTTAAGATACTCTGCTAAAGAGTATTTCTGCAAACAAAGATAGGCATATCTGGAAAATTAATTTATCAAGCCTTCTGCAAGCTGCAAATGCTGATACACTTGTTGATAGTTAAAGGCTTCCTTAATTGATTAACAAAAAGGGTTGATAAAAGGTTAGTCTCAGGAAAACACTACAGTAAATTGTAAATTATATATGGAGATGTAAAACTGTTCTTCATATGAGAAAATAAGCTCCATTTAAGAAGCAGCAGTGGAATGATTTGATTTAATTTTCCACTTCCAATCCATGCAACCAATCCTTCCATTTTCAACATGAACACTTAAACGTAAGTCACATTATTGATAGCTCAGATTTACTCACTGCTACCTAATAATTACAGAAAGAATTATTATATATATCAAGTGATATGTTTTTTAATAAACTTGCAGAATTTAATGACCAGGCAAATCATGTTTATGACTTCTTCAAACAGCTGTTTAATTTCTAAATTTCTATCAAGTTAAAACATAAGAGCATTTATTTTTTGCATATAAAAATTGTAGGAAAAATGGAATAGCAGAACTACTACATATGCCTTGAGTACAAGTAGGTGTCATGTAATTATACTCAGCAGAGCATGTGCTACTCTGTCTTAAATATAAGCAAGAACACTCGGGTAGACTTGATTCTTCAGTACTGTACCAGACTATAGACAGAATATTTTAAGACAGCAATATAAGGCTTTGAGTTAACTATGAGGGATCTAATTTCAGTATTGTGTGGGTTCAATGAGTTTAGGGCTTTGAAATGGTATTTCCCTTTCCTGAAGTTGTTTCTCAGTCTTTTCCTCCCCATCTCTCTTCCCCTCTTCACAAGCAGCTGTCCCACCACACTTGCTTCCTCAGCAATCCACCCTATTTCTCTATTATCCTTCTTTTCCTAAGAGTAAATTTGGTAATAGACAGGGAAGCAGGTATTGAACCACTTCTGCTGCAGTTGTTCACACAACTGGATTTATCTCTTCCAAGCTAAAGGTGGAAACTAGACATCCACGGAGTACATGGGGTGAGACTCCTTCCAGGAATCTGAGCTGATGTACTAACAGCAATTTAATCCTGGTCCTGAAAAGTTGATATGAACATACTCAACTAAGTCACCAGCTATAAATGTAAAATACTTATGACTTTTGCAGACTAAATGAATTGTCTTTTTTTGTCCCTTTTCTATAGCCAGAATCTCCAGCAGGCCACGGTTCAAGCAATGCTTTAGTGCCATGGCTGCCTGCAGCCCCTCTGAAATCATCCTCTCCTCCTGCCCAGAGGCAAATGGCCAGAGGAAACAGACATTCCTTAGCAACCACCCTTTGGATCTTCCAAACACTTCTTTGTCTGATTTTCTTCACCTGCGCTTACAGATTTCTTTGAACTAACCTCTAACAGAGTAGCTTTGGTTGTTCTATGCACAGCTAAAAATGCCCTCCTACATGCAAAGGTACACTGTAATTGCTACAAACCCCATCTTAAATTCTTCTGCTTCATTTTCAGGCTGAATTCTGCTTGCTTCCATTATCCCTGACATTCACAGTGACTCCAGTGTTCTCAGAGTTACTGTGGATTTACACATCTGCAACTGAGAGCAATGTTTCTCTCCCCCATGGCTCTTCTGGAATGCCTTCACAGCAAGTGGCCAAGCTCAATGTTCAGATTTGAAACTTTCCACTGAATGAGGAACTGCTGGGGTAATGGTGCTGTCATGGATTGACTCTGGCACAGTGCCAGTGCCCCCATGAAAGGTGTATCCCCCAAAATGGTTGCTGTGAGATATGACGGTGTTCTCAGAGGCGTATCCAAGTCCCCAGTGGCCACACCAGGTGCCAATCTGAAATTTGGCCACTGATTGGTTTGACCATAACTTCCCAAAACCTCACTTCTGGGTCAAACCATGATAGGTGCTCAACAGACCACAAGGGCTGTCACTTCCCAATAGCTGAAGATATATTGAAATGGTTATTGATCGTATTATTAAGCCATACTGGGATCACGTTACTGAAGGGGTGGACCATGGAGAAATGGGAAACTCTTCACAACCACTCAGGTCATAGCTATAGTGCTTCATATTTTTATAGGATAACATATGCTGGGAAGTACTACAGGCTTCAGCTAATCTCCATTATCAGTCTGTGAGACTGGAAATATTATCTTCTCTAATTTAGAACTAAAGGAACTAAAATGAGGAAGAGCCTACAATTACAGGTGGATATAACAGGAGAAAGAGAATTAAAATTTGAGATCTTCTAGAACAAATTTCCCAGCTTCTCCTTCCAGGCTGCATCACCATTTCTGATCATGCTGTTATTCCAAACCTTAAACATCAACCTGGCTTGAACTACCTCCCACAAGCAGCAGCTTGAAATATAACAGAAAGAGAATAAAAATAATGACTTCTCATACTACAAAATTATTTATAATTTTTGATATTTTGACAAACTCCACTATGTGGCCACTACAGGATAAAGAAGATACACGGAATTAAGTACTTTTAAATAAAGGCAATCTTTATAGATTTCATTAATTTTCTACATGGAATGCCTACAGAAATGCTAAATAACATTATTTTTCTAATAACAACATTTTGATGCTTATTTTAGCTGAGTTTATTTAAAATTTCCTGATGCTGTGAAAGTCAATTTATGCAGAAACCCCCCTTCCTCCCCAGCAGTTAGAGAGACTTGGTTATTCTATTTTCCATTGCAGTGAGGATTTGAATCTTACTTTTTCTGAAAGCATCTTTAAAGAATTCTTCAAGCTGTCTGGAGAACGCTGGCTTGCAGAACTAAGCAGCAGGTCTGCATGGCTTGATATGAGAGGTTGCAGATGACTGATGTTGCTGAGAACTTCTTTTGCCTTGGCTGTGTTTTCAGGTGAATAGTAAATACACTGGTATCCAGTACTGTGATAACAAAGAGTCACAAAATGTCAAATTCATTTCTGCCATTAATAGCAATGCTTACAGTGCTAAAAATCTTGCCACTACTTTTGCAAAAAAAAAAAAAAAAAAAAAAAAGCCAGATGCCTGAACCTCATAGACACCACTGAAATGCTCCTGCCTTTAAGAGTAAAAACAAACCTTTCCTTGAACAGTAGCATAAAACAGACTGCCCACCACCACATGAGCATGTGGTAATACAGTACAAAATTCCTTTGAGTGACTGATCTGAACATAAAACCCCAATATTTTTATGTGTTTCTTTTAAACACTGTAATTCTAGAGATAGAAAATATTTGACAAAGTCAGGTAATAATATCAAAGAGCATAAGGCTCCTTATTTTTCCAACTGAACTTCCCAAAAGAGTATTAACTACCTCACTAAGTCTTTCAAAATGGGTCACTAATGTTTAATTGATCAATTGTGGCCCACACTGTGTTTTGATTAGCCTCAGTGGCCCACAGTGTTTTTTGATTAGCCTCAGTGATGTCCAGGAAGTGATGATAAACAGCATTATCTCCAATAAAAAACAGGTGTCTGATTTGCAAGAAGAGACATAGCAATGGGGTGTGGAAGTGAATTACTTCAAAACCACACAAATGCACACTGCAAACTTCCTACTTTCAGCTACTGCAATTCTTTTGCAGGACTTCTATCCCTCTTTCCTCTTCTCCTCCTTACAAATTATGCAATATCCTCTATACCATTGTTCTCAAACACCATTTCAGACAGAATGCATGCACCCACTGGCCCATGTCTGTAGTACACAGCTTCTCACCTGAACCACTTGTACGTAATTCTTCCTTTTATAAAGCCCTGTTTTAGTCTTTCCAAAATATTTTGCAGCTTCAGATTAAAACAGGAAAAAAACAAACCAAGCACCTCCTGGCACATCACCAATGCCAGAGGAATGTTCGTACTAGTACCAGCTGGTAGTGTTTGTATCTCCCTTCTCTCCTCTTGTGTTTTTTCATCATAAGTACTTCAGTCTCTTCAGCCCTTTCACCACTGATTTCTTTCTTGATTTTGCATACCAAGACCAAATATTGACACTTGTTCAATCCTCTGAACTTTATGCATTCCGTTTCATTTCAGTCTTTATCCAGATCTCTTCACTCCCCCCATTTCCCCTTTGTGTCTTTTATTGAGTCACTTCCAGTTCCCTCTCATTAGTTTTCTACAAATTAGAAACTAAATCTTGATCAGCCCCTTACAATTTAGCATCTTCTATGATTTTGGCAAATAAGGATACCTTCAAGCACTCTTAAAATTAAAGTTCTTGCTTACATATTTTGCTGAGTTACAATCTCAATACCCAATTCTATTCTTCTATTCCCCAATACCCAATCTATATTTCTGTCTTTCATCAATGTCTTCATTCTATACAATTCTTTGTAGAGGCAGTCAGGATGAATGGCATCTAAGTGAGCAAAGCTCAGCCATGCTAGCAGCCACATCTAAATTACGATGCATCTCCAACTTACATCAGCTACTCGTGTCTACTAGACTTGTGTCTAGTAGAAGTCATAATTCTGAGTATTTCACCAAAATTGATAATATAAACTGTCTCTCCTCATGAATTAGAGAAAAAAACCCAAACAAACCTCTGTCCCTCTGAGTAGTAAGGAAACTGCCACAGTTCTACCTTCGAGGTGGATACACTGTTAGTGAGTCAGACTTCCAGAATCAGACCTAGCACTACATTCACTGGAACACTCAAGCAGACAGGCTCAGTAGATAGGGCAGGGACAAAGAGTAATAGTCTATGCTAATTGAAATGAAGACATAGTCTTAAAAGTATTGATACTTCTCTAATTCCCCATCAGGCTTTTCCTTCCCTTTATCAAGCAGTCTTTTTTGCAGGCAGAATCTGGCTAATGCTGTTATCAAGCTCGCCATGCACATACTCCTTTCTGGGATTTCCCTCAGTCTTTAAATCCCAGATAATTTTCACTGATCTCCCACAGCCCTAAGCTTCACTGAATGTTGCAGCAGAAAAGCTACAGACACCACTGTAAGAAAGAGAGCAGAGTGACACAAAAGGTGTGGGCAGTTGTCATTGAAATTAAGTAAATCATAGCTTTTAAGTAAAGGAATTAGTGAAGAGAGGATGACTCTTCAGAATGAATTATATTACCAGACTGGTAATTATTTGGATAATTTAAACATTTCCAGAACCATAGTAAGCATGACACAACTTCAAATATTTAGTATCTCTCATAATTTGAGGGCAACTTCCTCCATCTCCCTAGAAGAATGAGTAATTATTTTTCAGAAACATCATGTTTGGGAGTATTTGAAGTTTCTAACTGTTGTCTTCACACTGTTGCATCTATGACTAGCTGAGGTTTTCTGTGGCCTTATCCTTCATGAAAAGACATTACTACTTACAAGTCAGTGACATTCCCTCATCTGCAAGGCAATTCTGTCACATCTTGAAAGCTACCTCTTTCCCTTTCAGTGAAGTGGAGACAGCTGCGGCTGGGTTTCTGCTTCTGTTCTGCTTGTAGTGCTGCTGTTGTGTTTGTTTGTTGCCATGTTATATATATATATTCTTTTTTAAATATTTTTGTATTTATGTACGTATATTCTAGTAAAGAAGTGTAATACCTTTTTCCATGTCTTTGCCTAAAAGCCCTGTAATTTCAAAGTTAAAATCATTTGGAGGGTAGGGGGTCATATTTTCTATTCCAAGAGAGGTTCCTGCCTTCCTTGGCAGACACCTGTCCTTCAAACCAAGACATTTGAATTAATATTAAATCGGCTACATTTTAATTCTAGATTAACAGAGTTTTTGCCTGAGAATAAATACTGCAGTATGGTAAATGTCTAATTTATAATGAACCCCTGAGTTACCCCATTCCCACTGTTAACTGCGTAATTTATGTCACTGAGTTAAACTGTCATCATCTGGGACTGGCTTAGTCTTCCAGCAATGAACATTTGACCTCCTATTTTCCACAGCCAAACCCACAGACATTAGCATCAAGAATATAGTTAAATCATACACAACAAGTACATCTACCCCTAGATAACTTGAATTTTATCTACATTACTGAAGATACCGATTCAGTGGCTTACTTATGGATCATATGTATTCTATCTAAAGAGGGAACTTATGATCAAAAATAAATTGCTACAAAAAAAAACTCTGGATAATTCATGATCTCAGGAAATAAAACTAAACCAGATGATCAGAGCTGAGGTTATGAAAACGGGCTTGAAAGAAACTAGAAGTTTGAATTACTTTGTTTTTTTTTATTTCCTTAAGATTCCCTTGCCACCTTGGAAATTCTAATGTTGAATATGAGGAAAATGGAATGATGCTGTTAGTTCTGTCTATGATGACCAAATGTCCACAAATCCTCTTCTTGAGGCAAATAGCTAAGGCTGTATGCATAGCACATTTCCTGCTGCTTCTCTATTTTTCTTCATTCCTAACTCTATGAAGTCCAATCTCTCTTCCTCACACACAGTATACATGCAAAAAATAAGGTAAAGTGAGCAAAGAATCACATGAAAAGTGTTAGGCATGGCAGGCATTTCCTTTGAGAAGAAAGGTTACAATTAGATCAAACACAGATCTTTAATATTTCAATATCTCTGGGACTTTCTGCGAAATGGTGGCAATTCTGATTCCTCAGAGAATGGGAATGGGTTGAAGGCTACAAAATTCAGGCAATAGGAACACAGAATATTGCAACATTAATAAAATCTCTGGTCACCAAAAAGTTACCTTACTGAAGGAGCACACCTCATATTTTACAAAAATCTAAGCCTCAAACAAGAAATAGTCCTTTTAGACTGTTCAAACCCGAATTAAATTAATTAAATTATTACAGCATTGGGGGAAAAAAAAACCCTAACAGAAAGTCTTTTTCAGCAGTGTTCCAGTTTAAACATTTTGCAAATTTAAAGCAGGATCATTTCCAAACAGCTTGCTAGAAATTATGTATAAATCCACAGTGAATCACAGCACCTAATGCAGCTTGTACACACCTCTTTTTTTTGATGGTTAGAATTGGGGCATTAAAAATTTGCAATTATAAGTCTATGTGTTTTCGTTAAAACAGACATGATTAAATTAGATTTTAAATAACAAAAAAGGTCCTTTGCGTATCTTGAATTGATTTATGAACACTTCAATCAGTGATGCACTAGATGGGTATAACTTAGAGAATATCTGATTTAAATGTTTCCGCACAACTGAACTCTAAAAACAATAATTTCTTGTGCCATCTATACTGATGAGAAGACAAGCCCTTCCATTTGCTGGAAGGAGAAATAATCTATACTATCAAGCCAAAAGAGACCGTATCAGAACAACTGCCTGACTTTTTATTTTATACAGCTATAGGAAAGGAAAAAAATTAAAAGAACATACCAATACAGAATAATGAAAAATATTTAAAAATAAATGTATATCATACACAAGTAATTAATATTCTGCAATTATTTACCATATTTTAATCATCCTATTTAATGTATTTTAATGTAAATGCCATCATGCCTAAATAAAAACTTTAAAAAGTATCAATTGTTCTTACTTGTGTTATGAAATTCACTACCTGCTACTAAAGGGACAGACATAATAGGGCCATGCCTCATAGACTTGACTGATGGTTATAGTGGAAGGACCTTTGATCTGTGTCTTTGGTACAGATGAAGAATAGTATGCAATGGAATGGGCTTCAGATCATATACCAGAAAATTCTATATTTTTCACCTGAAGAAAAGCCTTTCTTGTTCTTATTTCAGACCTTTTTTTTTTAATATGCCTTGTAAAAAATTTGGATATGACATTCATTATGGTAATAAATGAGAGAAGAATTGCACAAACACTGCATTTTTTGTAAATATGATTATACAGGGTTTTCCCTTTGTGCACAAAGATGCATATTCTGTGTAACAGAAAACATGCCTGAACTATCTTCAGATACACATTTTCCACATTCTTCTGTTTGATGAGCTTTCACAAAACGTATGTCTCCGTCTTGTTTTTGTTTTGCAACTGCAAATGCTACCAGAAAACCATTCCTCTTTGCCTGTTAATTCCACAAGTCTGAGACTGAGCATGAAATATATTGCAATATGCTGACACTGATGAGTATTTTGATAAACTGTTCTAACAATCAGACTGAAGGCCAAAGACATGCAAGGCAATTCTGTCACATCTTGAAAGCTACCAGGACTTGCTGAGAACTAATCTCTTCCCACATCTTGCTCTAGGGCTTCAGCTCAGTTAGCCTAGAGAAAATGGCTGCTGAATCTGCATTTTTTCTGTTCATTCTATATACTGACTGATATTGCAAAGCATCGCTTCTTCCTTCAACAAAATCTTCAGAAAATCTGCCCCCATTGTAAAAGAGGAAATTTAAATTGCAAAAGGCGCACCTTTGAGGACACTGAGTCCTCAAAGCATCTTTATACAGCGAAATAAACAGGTGTGTGCAAAATAACACTGTTGTAATCGCCACAGTGAAATAAATTTCTCCATTATAAGATTGAGAATGGTCCTTTCATGTATTTAAAGCAGACTCCCTCCTGAATATCCATTAAGTGAGATTGTATTGAGAGCTTGCTTACTCCTGTCTTTCAACTCGCACACGTTCTTGAAGCTGAAAAACCAAAACATGGAGTTTTCTCTGAGCTGCTCTAAAAGATAGCAGGAAATATGATTTTGGAGGCTTCCTCCTTTCTGGTTTGTGGAAGTTCATACACAAGTGACCACTTCCCCAGCTCTGGCAAGTGATTAGATGAAAACTGCAGTGCACTGTTTCCAGTGCTCAAACTTCAGTTTCCTAGACTGACACAGGCTAATTTTTTAGGAACACAGGATAGTAACAGGATAGTAATATAGCTACCCTAGTTATGTCATCCTGAAGACAGACTTTTGCTTTTCCAGGAAAACCCAGGAATATAAATGAAACTCTCAGAGTAAACTTCTTGTACCCTGTCCTTAAAAATTGTCAAAACACAGGTGTTTCTGAGGCATGCAGGAAAATCTAAACAGCAGAGCAAATGTAAAGTGATGTGCAGGTGTGGGAATCCATAAAATCAGAGGGTTTTGGGAAAGCTGTGAAAGGCAGGCCTCAGAGACAGCAGAACTGTGATTAGAGCTAAGCAGTAGCCATAAAATAAGTTAGCAGAAAAATTATGTAAAAAGTAGAAAAGTAAGGACAAATGGAACAATGGTCTGTGCATTAACACTTGTCTAGAAGAACTCCCTAAGCTGCAGAAAAGTATATCTAGCAAGATATTAGGAAGTTCTAAGCTTAATAATGGCACTCTGTGCATTGTGTTTTAAGGCTTACAAACAGGTATTGTATTAGAAATAAGCAAACATTGTTTTAACAGAAGGTACATGTGCTTATAGTGGTTGGATAGAACTACTGTCAATATGCTTTGCTTTGTGTGATTGGTCAAAAAACTTATAAAGTAAATTGTAACATTAAGTTCTTGGTCTGCTGCCTGGGATGTGAGCTGCTGGCATCTTCCCATTGTCATAACCATGTAACGAGACTGATGCTGGAAAATAAAACGGCTCAAGACATGTTCCTAGCAGTCCTGTCCTGTTCATGGTTTGTACATAGCCTCCAGCCGGCGATATGCAGGCTCTTGACATAGGCCTGAAATGCCTTGATAGAACCTGCACAAAGCTCTCACCCATCATCTCCTCCCCAGTATTACCAGCAACTAAGACACATGGGCAATGTCTAGTGATGCCTGTGAGATACTGCAATGTGTCTTCTTCCAGGAAGACATTCTCTTCCCTATAAGGCATTTTCTCTTTTCTCCACTGAAGTGAAATCACAGAGAATAATTTGTCTCACAGCTATCCTCCATTTTCGGAAGTCGCACTTTGCCAGCATGGATATGCTGCAGGACTGAGGTAGTATGAAATGGTTCATCCTCTGAAAGCTGAGCACTGCAAGAACTGTATATCATATGACTTTAAAGGATTATGTCTATTATATTATTTATATCTTGCGGCTCCAGTTATAAATTATTATGATAAAACCCCACAAACCACTATTGCAACTACATTAATCAGATAGTAAAGGAACAGATACTTTAAGAAATGTCTTCAGACATTTTCTTCAGCAGAAAACATGTACTTTGTAGGCCTTCATATGATGGGGATAAGGCTGCCCCTACCAGTTTGCTGACAGCAGAATATTAACACAGAGTTCATTGATGTGTCTTATGCGATCAACATGATGTACATGTTTCATTTGGCAGGTTTCAGCATCAGAGGTGGTCAGGGAAATTAAAGATTTTTGAAGATTTAACAGGGTTTTTATACTGTGTAGTGCAAGCAAGACCCCCTCATTAATACAGCTTTCAAAACAACTAGATCTGCTGGGTTTTGTTTGATTTTAATATTAATGCCAACTCCTAGTCAACCTAGAAGTCAACAGCAGATTTGAATAATTTTCCTTTTATTCTTTACAATATTTTATCCATGAAACTTTTTTGAGCATTGAATATAATGGAATTATTTTTCTGTGGCCTGTCATGATAATTGAGATCAGAGTACTTCCTTCCTGCATTCTCTTTGGAATGCTGTAACACCACAGTTAGCACCATCAATTGAAGCACTGAGCAGTCACAACTACAGGTGCCGCCAGTGACAATTGTGCCTGCTTGAAAATCTGAACAGCCATAGTAACAAACACAAATACATCCAATTCTTAGGAAAAGATGTAACTAACGCTTTTGTGCATGTTCTACCGTGAACAAAGCATTTGAGTTCCACAATAAACTATTTTTGATTAGTCTTATTTTGGCTTTCTGAAGAATAAGACTAATTTGTTTTTTCACAGTGTACTGAAAATACTTTTATCTTAGCATATACTCAGGCCTGTCAGAAATAAAGTTGCTACCTTAAGTTACAGTTTCCGTATTTAAAAATTGTCTACAGGTGCATTCTTCTTAGCACAAGAATTGCCAAATGCCTCATTCTGAACAGCAGCTTTTCAAGTACTGATATACCTCCAGCTTCCTAAAATATGAGGAAAAATATCACAATTCTGAATCATTAAGTTTGCAAAAGACCTCCAAGATCATCGAGTTCAATCTTTGACAGAACAACCACCATATCAACCAAACCATAGCACCGAGTGCCAAGTCCTGTCTTTTCTTGAGCACTTCCAGGGATGATGACTCCACCACTTCTCTGGCAAGTTCCAATGCATAACAACCCTTTCCATGAAAAAATCCTTCCTGATGCCCAACCTGAACATCCCCTGGCACAGCTTGAGGTCATTTCCTGTGTTTATTCAAAATTAGTCTTAACACTAATAGTAGACTGTGCTTCAATTTTCATAAAAGCAGGGGGAAAAAAAAGGAAATATTTTATGAATGCAATGTCCAATCCTACTAGATTTTAATCTTCCATTCATAAGGAAGAGAGGATAAACTGTTTCATTATTCAGTGAACTGGCAACATTTTAATGCAACCTTAATGGTATTTTCCCAGCTACCAGAAAGAATACTTACTTTCGTCTTTCTGCCTCAAATTTACTCAGCAGTTTCCGGAGCCCACCATTCTTAAATCCTTGGAAATGCGCTGCCGGGGCTCCCACGGTGATAACGTCGTACAGAGCATCTGGAATGGGAATAGAGAAACACAGACATTTGAATGCTCCTATCCCTAAGTCATGGCAACACTGTGACATCTACTCCACAAAAAGTAAGGATAAGTCTATATAATTTCCAGGGAATAATTGATAATCCATGTGTAATCCAAGAAGGCCCAAGAGCTAATCAATCTTTCAGTACAGCCACCTGCACACTTTAAGAAGTTAATTTGATTTATGGCTATATCTAAATTATGTGCCACTGTATAGAGCAATATTCCAGCTCTTCAATTTACAAAGCTGCCAAGTAAATTGGCCCATTGTGTATTTCATTTTATTGCCCCTTTCATTATTTAACTTGTAGTCATGTTGGGATACATAGATTCAAACATTTTAGAGTCAAAAGACACCATTATGATGGAATAGTCTCACTGAATAACAGAGACTACAGAATTACAGCTAATAATTCCTGCATCGCGCTTGTCTCTTGCTTGAGTGAAGGCATCTCTTTGTTTAGGCATCTAATCTTGATTTAAAGATTTCAAGTGACAATGAACTCACTGCATTCCCAATTCCTTTTCTAGTTTGAATTTTTTTAGATGTAATGCTACTGTACTTTCAGATATAATGGTGTTTAATGCTAAATTGGTGAGCCCTGCTCTATGACATACACTTTTTATATATTTATAAACATAGAGAAAGTCAGTTGTTCACAGCTGAGAAGCTACCAGAATAGGAAATAAACCATACTAATGAAATTCTTGCTGAGAAAACAATCTGTTGTCTCTTTCTGTATACACCTGATGCCTTATGGCATAGGGGATGAACTTTTTGTGTGGATATATGCTTACAGAACTGGAGGTGAAACATCATTTTTCAAAGAGCTTGTGATTGATTGTCAGTGCAGAGATGAAGATTTAATTACATCCCACACCACATAACTATTTCTTCTAAGTTAAAATTTACATTTACAGTAAGTACCTGTTTTGTACCTGAACTTACTGGAGGTATTAAAATACAGTTCAGAATGCCTCATTCTTAAAATGTATTTGTAAAGGAAACATTACAGGATGTTTTTTGAGAACTGTTTTAGTCATCAAAGAAGTTTCCCATGTAAATTAAAATCTAGACCTCTCCTAAAATAGAACTTGCATTCTGATGATAAATATCCCTAGAAGCATGAACACTGTACAAATGATTCACAGTTAATGAACTATGCTTTACTTCCTGAGCTGAATCTCAGAACATATTTGCTCGATTTGAGCTCTACTGAGTTGGTGACTCTTCAATATCCACTTAAAAATGAGAAGTGACATAATTTAATTAGCCTCAGGTGAGCTTCAAGATTCCTAAATAGCCCATTCTTTCAGGTCTTAATACAGATTTATTCATAATACATATTCTTCGGCTATTAGAGTTCCACTAGTACTTGACAATAAGGAATTCTATTGCTTAAAACAGCAGTGGCTTGAAATCAAGATAAGAGAGGAACTCATCAGGGTTCTGAATGTTTAGAGATAACTCATGAAACAACAGGAAAACCTTTAAAAGACTAAACCTGCTTCTGACTGTTTTAAAAATAGACATGACCCTGTTTATAGTTACTTTGGGAGGTGGGGGGATTTATCCAGAAGGGAGCCTTTATTCAGCCTATGGTCTCTTCTCAGCATGGTAGAGGAGCAGCTCTCTGAGACAGAAACACACCCAGCACAGCTGAGTACCTGCCTCCCACAACCTACATGGGAGAGTGAGGATGGTAAAGGATGAGGAGCAAACATCCACACCTGGTGATGGGTACAGGGCAATCTCATTCCCATTTTCCAGAGCACAGTGCAGCAGAAAGTGCTGCACGACTTGGGAAAAATGTCTTTTGATGTGCTCTACTTACACATCAGTGGAGCTCCTTGTGAAGGACATGTAGTGTCAGCACTGCTGCAGGAGTGCTCCAATAACTCATAACCATCAAGCAAGTGCAGACTACTGCTGACACCCCTTTGCAGTGAAAACAGAGCTTAAACGTGCAGCAGAGCACCACAGGAGTTGTATCTTGCTGTCAAGAACACCTCAATCTCAAGTCAAGCTGTCTTCCTCCACAGGAGGCAGTCAGTGTCTTAAACTAGCCAGATGCAAAACAAAAATCACTGCAGTTCACCAAATCTATTTAAAACCAGCACATATTGTAAACAGGAACAAAAGCAAAGTTATGTCAATATATAGATTTAAGCTCTCTAGTATGATGAACAGAGCACAATGTGGTGTTTATCAAATGGATAAGGATACCATTGACCCATAGGAAAATACTATTTTTCTCAAAGCTATTCTTACTGAATGCTTAAGCACACTTTCTCTTCCATGTCAGTACCCAATAACAACCCAAATAAAAGTTCAGGAAAAGTACACCTGGTATTATACATGTCCAACACAAAGAAAACACATACCAATGTGTATATACAATAGATGGGATTAAAACCTATCTTGCATTCCCAAAATTAAGATAACTGATAGTGTAAGGGTTAATGACACCTCCATGGATCATTAGCTTGTTTAAATGCAACCTCTATGAACTTTTATTCTCCCCCATCCAATGTCATTCTCCTGGTTATATTCCAGGAGTCCTTTGATATATGCCAAGCAAAGCATGACCTGAGAAAGACCCACTTAATATCCAAGTACTGCCTATTCCTGATTGATTAGCAATTGCTAGAAACTGTTTAGACTGTATATATCTAATACAAGACACAGTGAACATTAGTTAGGTAACAGAGGCAGAGTTTTATAATTTAAAGATCCAAATTTAGAAGACAACTCGAACAATTCTAACATTTATCTCTTTCTGTTTGATTATGGATTAACCATGTGACCCAAGCAAAATGGTTTTGGAGAAGAAGGGAGAAAATTTAAAAAAAAAAATAAAACAACAAAATTCCGGTACTATAAAAGTTGTGGGTGCTTAAGTAAGTCACATATTTCATTCCACTTTTCTTTTTATTTAGCAAACAGACATAGTGTCCTGTTCACAGAGAGGTTTTCTTGAAAGACAATGTTGAGCTTCTGACCACCATTATAAACCTAAAAATCCTTTTGAGTTAATTAATTAACTTGAAAACATTAAATTAAAATCTGTGCTATCACATTATGTCACTATAAATATCCATCTTGTTGAAATATTTAGAGGCACAGTTTCTTAGCAAAAGAAATAACAAAATATTGAACCAACCACAATCTAACAGATAATTGGAAGGTCCCGTGTCCCAACTTAGAAGTGGATGAACATCAGCCTCACACAGTATAATAGAAGTTTTACCACTGTTTGTACTTACTGTTTTACAATCTTAAGTGTAGAGTGCATTAATAAGGCAAAAACCTTACAGCATGTAATTTCTGTGTTTGCAGTGACAGCAAATTTAACAAATCTCAATTTATCAACAAATTATTCGCTGTGCCATGATTTGGTCAGATATATATGTATCAGTATAATCTTTGATCTGTAAAGGAAGCTGCTAAAATCATATGCAAGTGGCAACAACAGAATTCTGTGTTAAAAAGAACCACAGATGATGTTACAGAAAGTTATCTCCGTTTCCAGGTGATGTTGGAAGTTTGCAGTATTTTCAGCATAATCTGCCACCATGATATTTTCTGTAAAATCTCTTTGCTCGGGATTCTTCTCCTGGGAAGCTGAGAAGCCTCAGAGGAAAACGTAAATAATAATTATCTGATTTGCTTCTCGTGTTTTGCTGCTTTGGATATAATAGCCTTCTGAGAACATGGAGTCAGATTCATCTCTCACCTCATCCTGGGGACCCCCTGCATACTCAACAATAACCAGTGAGGTATTTTCACGTAACTCTGAGCAAACGCTTACTTGGGGTAGGTGGGCATGACAAAGTAGCACTGCATAAGCTGATTTAGAACCAAGCAGTGCTGGGCTCATTACAACTTCCTAAGAAATAGGATAAATTAGGTTTAGAAGTAATACTGTCCTTTATGGAACCATGTAACTCCCATCACCAGGGCAGGTGAGCTCATCCCAGCAACCTCTGGGAGAAAAAGTACTGTATTGTGCTCTATCACTATCTCTGGTAGCAAACAGGTGATGATGGGTTTGGGGGTGGGGGGGGAGAAGAAAAACCACCTTAAAACAAGAGCATTACAGCATGGCTTTTACAGCATTATGGATCACAATGAAAAATTAAGTGGGTGTCCAAGAAGGACATGAATCTTACTGAGCACTGTGCAGTGTGTCACTACGAATCAGGACAGTATTAGTTCTGCACTGCTACAACAAAATATTTTTAACCATGCATAGGTTACCAATACATTTCAGTGAGCATATATTCTGCACTTACTTATTTCCTGAAGTGTCAAAGGAACAAAATGAGCACATCCCTGGAATCCATTTTTAGAAAGGAACTTAGAAGAAATTTACTTAATCAGCCCTTAGTTTTCCAAGATGTGCAGTCAATGTCCACAGCTTGTGGCATCAGAAGGTGAGGCAGGGAAATTCCTTGTAGAGGTTTGACTTTGGACATGATTTCTAAATTTCAGTGAAACTATTTCAAAGCACACTTTGTCATACTTGGGGAATTTCTTTACCTTTGAATTGAGGACTATGCACATGCATTCTTTGCAGATGAAGATTTATTGGGATGAATTCTAGTGTTTTTTCTCCTTTGCTACAGCTTGACTTAAAGGAAGAACCTGAAAAACAAAAGTTTAAAGAATCATTGTCTTAAGCACCCAGATGTTTTTGTATTCCTTTTAAAGCGAGGAAGATACTTGTATGTGAGGAGTTGTCTTTAATTTACCTTCAATGGGTAATTATAAATTATGAGATGAAAGGTTTACTAACGGAGTCTCAGCATGTATCCATACTGGAAGCAACAAACCAGCTTCTAATTCACAGAACAATCTAATTTTTTTATTCTGGGAGATAGATACTTTTCCCTGCTGTCTGAAATCAGTCTGTAGTCTGCTGGAGACAATGTAGCAGTTAACATGCATTATGTTTATTCTGTGCTAAAACCGCAAAGTTACAGAACTATGACAGCACTGCATATTTTCCAGTAAGATTTTTTTCTTCAAAGTATTATATTGACTAGGCTATGCATTCTTCCTAGAAAGCTCAAATAATGAAACACAGACTATCTTAAGGAAAGATATATATTTGTTCGCAGGAGGCATGATGCCTTGGAAAAAAAAAAAAAAAAAAGAAAGAAGAAAGTGGCTGCATATTTCCAAAACATTAGATAATGAGTAGTTTTATGGAAGTGTAAAGGACTATAATTAAAGTCTGACAGAATGAAAATATAATTTACCTGAAGATATTTGATACAGAATCTGTATAAAATATAAGGGTGCAGATTAGGAAAGAGAGATGGCCTTGTCTTCTAACTCAGGCAGCCCAATGTTTACCTAGGCCACTTTTTCAACACCCTATCATTTTGCCAACTATTAATTATTAGAACTAAAATTCCTCTCATTCAGATAGAATTTTTAAATAAATTTTGCCAAGGTTCAGCCTTTTTTTGAAACAAAAAAAAAAAAAAGAAAAAAAAAACTTTTTGTGTGTCAAAAAGTTTAAATTGCTTTTTGCTTGCTCAGTCAAGATTTGCTAGTGTTTTTCTGTTGAAACTGCCATAGTTTCCAGCAGGACTAAACACTGCGCCTCCCAATATAAACCACTCTGCCAGTGGGCACCAATGATGCTCCAGACCAGCCAAGCTTGCTTAGGCTGCTCCCTAAGCTTAGGAACTTAAAATAATAATTTAATACAGATGAAGAGCATAGCCAGGAAGAAAAGCAATTCACAGGAGACAAAATTTTAGATTAGACAGGAAGCCCTATGATGCGGATTGAAATCAGGAGCTGTTGATGATGCATCTGAAAAACACAGGCAATTAGGGGGGTAGCAAAGGCAACTCAAACTATGAGAAAATAAATGAGAATAATTTAAAAAATGAGAATATTATTAAAAAATAGCAGGGAAGGAGACTCTAAGTAATTTGGAAACAGAACAGAAGGAGGGAAGATTATTTCTGAGAATTCAGCTGAGACCAAGTTCAAAGCTTAAGGATTGATAATGGACCTGAGACAAGGAGACACTGGCTGAACAAGGGGAACATAAGATGACAGCAGATTTGACAGGTGAAAGAATAGTAGGAGGGAGAAGAGCCTGCTCTCAAGAGTACACTTCTGCCCTGAGCAGGAGCACAAGATATGCAGCATTGCTGAATTGTGTTTCACCTTTTTTCAGGGAGGATCTGTGAAGCAGGTATCTCTTCCCATCCAGTGTCAGAAAATTACTGGATAAGGACCACCCAGCTGCTATCAGTCACTGGATTTGCTCAGGTATGAGATCCATGCAGTGGAATTAACATCTCTATCTGCATTTACCAATAGCATCCATACAATAAATCTAACTTTAAGTATAGTCTGTTTTTAAGTAACTTCTTAAGTTTAAGAACTAAAAAAAAAAAAAAAAAAAAAATTACACTCCCTCAATTAAAACAGTTCTTGTTATTATTGTTGCAAGATCAAACTCTTCAAAGTTAGGAAATACCAGAATATATATGCAATTTTCATCTGACATCCACCTAAAGAAGAATTGTGAAATGGGCTTCAATAATATATCATGTATGAGCTTTTACCAGTTCATTGAATGTTCAATTGAAAGTGTCTTTGCTGCTCCATTTAAAAGCAGTGATTCAATATCTTGTTTCCAACTTTTATTTCAGTATTTATTCAGGATTTTAACATGTTGCTCAAACCTCCCTCAAAGTCAAGGTTATTAATCTCAAACCTGTCTACTATATACATATTAACAGCCTCTAAGGACTTTACAAATTTTGATAAAATAATTTTAATTGGTTGAGTTATAATTTTACCCATCCTTATGTTAGGGAATAAACATTTAAGAAAACAATGCATCAATATAAGATACGGGAGAACTTGTCCTGCAGAACACTCATTATAATGCAACAACACATTCCATTTTGGAAGCATAGCTCCCACTGGGCTGAATTGCATCCATAAGTACCAAGCACTTCTGCAAAACAACTTGTGTCTAGTGCCAGGCTTCCGCAAAAGAACACACTATCCACTTTTCAAGTCTGACTTGCCCACAGAGGAGATTTGTGACAGAGGCAGGGATGGTGTCTAGTTTTTGAGAACAATATTCAATTGCCTTAGTCTTGACTGTCTTTCTTCCCCCTTTTCAGGCTAGATGAATAATAGATTTTTCTGTCTGATGACTGAAACTGAAAAAAAAAAAGTAAACTGCGGAGTAGCAGAAATCATTTCAGGTCAAACTGAAACAAACAAATAATTTTCAAAGTTCCACTCCCTCTCAATATCATCAAATCTGTGCTTTAGATTTACCTAAAATTACTGGGGTTTTTGTTTCCTAACCCTGGTGTGTTTCCTTAAAATAAAATGCTTTACATTCTCTAAAATTGTTCCATTAATGAGGATTAAAGTGTTTGCCAAAACAACTCAAATCTGAAATAGTCTTAACTTTCTTAAACATCCATTTTCAATAAATGGATGTTTATTGCTGTCTAACACATATGTTTATGTTGTTTATGCTGGTAAACCAAAATTGCTGTCTAACACTAATGTGGTTTCCTCATACTTCCACAGAAATCTCTCCATTTCAAAAAGAAATTAAGTGATCTCCTAACAGCCTTCTCGACTAAATTCCACAAGTAGTTTCATTGAGTTGAAGTGGGTATCACTCAAAAAGCCCAACATGAGATTGTGTTGGGGAAGCATGAGAATATTTTGGAGAAATTTTATTTGCAGGTGCTCTCTGCCCTTCTGAACAATTCAACCCAAACTCAGGCAATATTCTAAGATGAAGAAAGACACCTGCACTGCCTAAATTGAAAAGCAAAATGGTTTTTGGCATGCCTTGAAATATGTTGACCTGAAAAGTCTGAATTAAAATTGTGCTCACATCCCTAATCTTAGCAATTTCTACTTCACAAGTACTTGAATTTCAAGTAGCTACAATGTGCTCCCAACATAACTATTTGTACAAGTACAGTATTAAGTCAAATCTATGTCTGGCTTGCTTTTCTAATCAAAGACTACAATCTTGTTTTTTTAAGTTATAAAGTGTACTGTTTATAGAGAAGAAATGAAAAAATTTACACCTTGTGGTTACTTCTCATTTTTATACAATTATTAGGTTGCTTTGTTTTCTGATAAATGTCCCTTGTCTTTTATATGTGCTGATTCGCTCCTCCTGAATAATCTCAGTTTCTGAGGCCCACATTATTTCTCCCAAGACCCAATTAAGAGGGGTCCTTTAACATTACAAACCATTTAGAAAGTCACTTTGCACAATACAGGTCTCGCAGGGATTATGTTTAATAGATTATATTGTCTATTTTTTAAATTCTCAAATCATCCTTTCAATATTTTCCTCCATGTTATAATCATTACATTGGATCCATCATTATCTGTATTTATATTTATTGGCTTGTTTATGACAGTTTATGGAGTGTTTTCAAGATCAATTAGCCGAAGATTGAAAATACATATATATATTATTTAAAACAGAATCACAGGAAGTGTCATACTGCGTTAGACAGTAGCTGCCGAAATTGGAACTGGGATATTCTGATGATGGCAAACAATCATAAATACAAGAAATGTCACTTCTGCAAATAAAATAGAAATTATTATACAACATTTAGTGCAACACAAGAGCTTTTTTCCCCCAACAAATATTTAAGCAGTTGACCAACTGCTTTCAAAAAGCTTACTTTCAGTTAGAGACTGGTTTTTCTTCATACACTAAAATAGGATTTCTCTTTTTCTGTGACCAAGCATCTCTGTATCCAGCTCTAGGCTCGCAGGAGGGACATGGACCTGTTGGAGTGAGTCCAGAGCAGGTCACAGAGATGCTTATTGGAATAGTTCTAAGTGGAAAAGAGATTTCAGGCTGACATAATTGCAACCTTTCAGTACATGGAGAGAGCTTACAAGAAAGCTGGAGCAGAACTATTTACAAGATCATGTGATGACAGGACAAGGGGGAATGGATTCAAACTGGAAGTGGGGAGATTTGGATTAGACATTAGGAAGAAATTCTTTAATGTAAGGGGGGGTGAGACATGGGAACAGGCTGCCCAGAGTAGCTGTGGATGCCCCACTGCTGGAAGTATTCAAGACCAGGCTGGATGGGAATTTGAGCAACCCGGTCTAGAGGAGGATGTCCCTGCCTGTGGCAGGTGGGTTAGAACTTGATAATCTTTAAGATCCCTTCAAATCCAAACCATCCTTTGATTCTAAGATTTTTATGTATTTTATTCTTGCGGAATATGCCAATATTTCATTGTTGCTATAGAGCGCGACACGGCACAAAGCACCCAGACTCCATCAGAAGGGTGTATGAGAGAGATTTATTACAGCAACATGTTGCTTTTATAGTTTTTCAAGAAATTTACATTTACCTAACAGAAACATACACTGCCCATTGGTAATAAAAAAGAAACAAAGTTCCTAATAGGTAACCAGGGAGCCACGTCATTTTGTGAGCCAGCTAACATCCTCATCTTTTAAGTTTCCCTCTTCTATCATGCTGCCATAGTGATAGCCTTGATGTGTTCCTTGAGAAAGATACGGGGCTTTCCTTATCTCCAGGAAGCCTTCACTGGCTCACAAGAACAGTGGGGAGATTTGGATTAGACATTAGGAAGAAATTCTTTAATGTAAGGGGGGGTGAGACATGGGAACAGGCTGCCCAGAGTAGCTGTGGATGCCCCACTGCTGGAAGTATTCAAGACCAGGCTGGATGGGAATTTGAGCAACCCGGTCTAGAGGAGGATGTCCCTGCCTGTGGCAGGTGGGTTAGAACTTGATATTCTTTAAGATCCCTTCCAATCCAAACCATCCTTTGATTCTAAGATTTTTATGTATTTTATTCTTGCGGAATATGCCAATATTTCATTGTTGCTATAGAGCGCGACACGGCACAAAGCACCCAGACTCCATCAGAAGGGTGTATGAGAGAGATTTATTACAGCAACATGTTGCTTTTATAGTTTTTCAAGAAATTTACATTTACCTAACAGAAACATACACTGCCCATTGGTAATAAAAAAGAAACAAAGTTCCTAATAGGTAACCAGGGAGCCACGTCATTTTGTGAGCCAGCTAACATCCTCATCTTTTAAGTTTCCCTCTTCTATCATGCTGCCATAGTGATAGCCTTGATGTGTTCCTTGAGAAAGATACGGGGCTTTCCTTATCTCCAGGAAGCCTTCACTGGCTCACAAGAAGAGCACAAAATATCTTTCCCACATTTCATAGCTAACAATCTAGTAAGTTCTTAAATGTTCCAGATAAAATCAGAGATTCCTACCTGTATGCTTCGCAAGCTCTGCAAGAGTGTCCTGGTACATGCTCAACATCTGATCACAGTGAGCAATTACACTTTTGCGCATGTTGTCCCAGTGAGGAGCAAGTTCTCCCAGGTCTTTAAGTTCCTGATTCCTGTACCAAAATGCAAAAAGAGAAGATACTAATTAATTCATTAATTTATTAAGATTCATCCAACTTAATCTAAAACAAGTTCGCTACAAGACATCAAAAAGATTTCCTAATTGAAATAAAATCTGTTTTCAGAATGCTTGTAAGATCTGCTTTTCATCTCTGTTTTACAAGTACATAATAAACTATGTCAGTAGATAATGCAGTAATTTTTGTGTTCAAAACTCACCTGGTATAAATGCAGTAACCTTCAAAATGAAATACTATTTATTTCATGGAGGAAAGGAGGCTTCCAGGCTCCAGAGAGCTGTGCTCAGAGCAAGTAACTTTTTGTAAAGAAATATTAAACACCATTGGAAAGAATACATAGTTTGTTTTTCCCGCAAAACTTTCAGTATAGATGTTTTGACACACTCTTTGGATACTTCCATAAACACTTCATAAATATATTTCTAGCAGTATTTCTACAAAAATCAGTTTAAGCAACACACCAGCCCTCACCACATTTCTTCAGCATTCAAAACAAAACATACATACACAAAAAAACCCCAACATCAGTTCCCTAACATGTCATGCCCAGCCTTACAATGTTCATCAGGTCAAAACAGTAGTGCTATGGTAACCAAAGATGTCAGTGGAAATCCAAAAGGAAATCCTCTAGTAAAATATCAGTTTTCCTGTACACTCTTGAGAGCTGACCTGAGTGAAATAGAGATAATCTGAATTTCCTGCACAAACAAGCTTAGTACCCTGGGCTTCCTGTTTGGTTTTTCCTCTTGCAGAGGAAGTTTCTCCTGTATCTCTCCCAAAGCCACTTTGTGGGACCTGCTTTTAAAGAAAATAAAAGATCTCGAGTCAGTCTTCAAACATCTGGAATTTTGCAGGAGAAAATGTTTGCAACACAACCAGTTTTCATTATTTTCCTTGGAGCATCAAGAAGAGTGTTTCACTGCAATTCTTGGAAGTCTTCAAAAAGTCTTCCAGAGGACAGCTCTTGCATACAGAAAAATTATGTAAGAAAAAGAAAAAATGGGGGAGAAGAGGTGGAAAGAGGGAAGAAAAGTCCAGTGAACCTGCAGCACAGGAACACAGAGTTCACTTATATGAGTGGCAGATTTGACAATTAGTCAAAAGGTCTTAAAATTACTGCTTAAATGGAACAGCCACACACTGGTGATGTTTTCCCATCATTATTAGCTTTGCATTAGTGTGAACAGGGGTCAGAATAAGCTCCATAGGCATAACGCTGCTCTTGGTGTAGATGACAATCAAAACCAAACAGATTGCACTGGAAGTGGAATTAAAGCATTTAATTTATATATGTTCTTGAAAGCATCAACTTGGAAACAAAGATATGAATTTGTTGACTGTTTATGCTAATGATATTATTACTTTTTGCCATCTAATTGCTCCTGAAGCTGAACCAATTCCACTTTCCTCCAGCAATACAAACTGGCAATGTTTCAGCGTAAGAACAATCTGCCATGAAGGGATGAAAGGATAAACCAAACATTGTCAGTGACCATTTGCTTCCCCAGATTTTAGCAGCATAACATGAGGTGTTCCTTTCAAACAAAATCTTAGGGCTTCCTTCTCAGAAAAGTGTGTAAAATTTGTCAGGATATGCAATTTTGTTTATGTGCAGTGATAATATTTTGGTGCTTAATATTTATGGTGTCTGATCTATTAAGTTTTAGCAACAATGTTTGGACCTGGCTGGCTTTCAAAACTTTACTTCTCCTTCTGTATAGGAATGCAGTATTCTATCCAAGAACTATATCCCTGCCTCTGTATAAGCTCCTGCCTGGAGCTGTTGGTCTCAAACTGAAGTTAAGCAACAGCAGAAATAGAAAACTGTTATCTCAAACTAAAAAAAACAACCAAACCCAAAAATTTGTTTAACAGGCTGACTATTAGTTAACTCCACTGACACCAATAGTAACGGGAAGGGGAAACTCAAATCCCTCAATATTAATTTTTAAATAGGTTTCAAGAAATATCAAATCCTGCCCCCATATACTGGTGACAAGGTTGGTATTTGTTTCTTCTCAGAAACATGTACAAATCACTGAAGTAAAAATTCAGTCTTCAATACGTTGCAAAAAAAGACACATCAACAATGTTTAAAATAACAGTACAGTACTACAGCAACCTAGAGCATATGCAGCATGGAAACTTTAAACACTACATTTTCTGAATTTATTTTCAGTTTAAAATACAGCAAAATCAAAACCATTAGAAAACAGGATTATATGACAGACACTTCCCCAGAAAATAGCCTCATAGCCTCACTTTATATCTTTATTTCTTTTCCTAATGAAATTATGGAAGACAGAGGATTTAAATTGGGTTTATGTCTTGTGGGTTTTCTAAAGTTTGTCACTGCTGTTGTTGACTTAATACAATTCTGAATTATGAATAAAAAAAGAGTTGACTTTTCTATATCTAAACTCCATCAACAATATTCCAAAGTACCAAGCTTTATTATTATTCCATGAAAGGCCTTTTCTAAAAGCAAACAGAGTGGAAAAAACATAATAGTTTTTCATTTTTGAAAGTTTATAGTTCATACGAATACTGACAATTTTTGAAATTTTTAATAATATTTTAATACTTCTATGTTAACTTATTTCATTGAATAACTTTAAAAACACATTTCAACCAGTAATTGTGTCAAACAACAATTGTGCTATAAAAAAATTAATCTTTATAATAGATATTGGTTCTACAGAGGGCAAATCAGTTACTGATCCAACTTTTCAATGCATCCATGGAACTTTGAATAGCTTGTCAACTGAACAGGAAGCTTACAGCAAACTCCGTGTTGTTAAAGTTTATTATCATCTAATCCCCCCATTCCACATCTTCTTTCAAAGTCTTTTCCAGGTAATTGCTCTCATCACTGTGATAGATCTTGTGCTCTGTATCAACTTAAGCTCATCTTACAGAATGAAATCCAAGCTTTGTCTAGAGCTGTTTGTCTTTGGTTTGCTGTTCAGCTCCTCAAACTACCTCCTGGATAGTCTTTTCTGTCACTGCCAATGGAAACTCTACCCAAGAACATGTCTGAGCTTCCATTGTCTCCTGCCTTCACTAATCAGGTACATTCCTTGGTGGCCTTGGCATAATCTTCATCTGTTTGCATCTAACCAGAATGTGGACATAAACAGGCTGCTCCATTCCTCTTTCTTCACCTTAAATATTAGCTAATTAGCTAAATTTTAAGTCTGTTTTACATACATTTTGAGTATCACATGCATTCTTTCCTTTGGCAGACTAATTATGTTCTGAGAAGTCCATTATCAAGAAATGTCTGGGAACCCAAGGCTCAGATTCTATCTCTGATTTACCAACTGACGGAATTTTATTTTTGAGAACACCTTAGATGCATTAATATAGTAAACCACTAAAAGTATCTGAAAGAGACACAATGAATTTCCTGTATGATTCATATTGGTAATTTCTACTTAAACAGCTCCTGCTTTGTGCCATGCACTTTAATGGCAACAGTAACAGAAAAAGACTTGCTCATCACTTTAGATACAAGAGCTTGGAAGTCTGAAGAAGCATATTCAGTGCTAAAATATAACCCCCTGATTTCTGTAAGGAGTACTTTGAATGAGTGGTATGCATCATGTTGCAAAATTATTTGAAGGAAGTCCCAATATTGAAGTCATGTTTCTAACTAACTTGTTTCTGCCAGTTCAGAACTACCGACGATCCAGACACCATTGCAGACTGCACAGTGAAAACCCGTGGTCAGTGACAATAAATCAAAATATGTGGTGGCCTACAGCTGGCTTGTAGGCCATACAGTATAAATAATTCCAACTTTATAACTGAAATATGTGATTGATTACATAATTACTTTACATAGGGAATTCGACCAGTAAGAGTAGGCCCAGGCCGTTGGGGACTCAGGCTGCTATTGGCTGGTTAACCCAGGGAGGTAACTGGCTCAGCCAATGAGGACGGCTGAGCCCTCATGGGCTCCTTATGTATGTAAGAAAGAGAAATCTCAATGAAGCTGGCTGTTGCTGCATGAACACAGAGTGTCAAATCACCTGTGTCCAAAACTCTGACAATTGGTGATCCCAACGTGATCACAAGAGCTGCCACTAAGAGACTCAGGAGACAGACAGGGCAGGCAAGAGGAGCTGCCTGCAATCCTCAAGCTGGCATGGGAGCAGGGGCTTCAACACTGGAGGACCCCCTCTTGCAGGTATGGACTCCTATTTTAATGAAAATATTTGAAAAATATGATGAACGGGCTTCATTAGCCCTAATAACATGGTGTGAGAGCTACAGACTGGATGTGTCGGAAGGGACCGCCCTAGATTTAAAAACTTGGTAGCAGGCTGGCTGATATATCTTCACAGCTGCCTCTACAGGAGATGACTCTGCTATTAATGTCATTAAACCTTAGAGACTCATAATGGACATGATAAAATGGTTGCAGAGGGAGCAGGTGGTGAGGATGGCAGAGGAATTGCAGCTGGCACTGCCCACTGAGGCAAATGGTGAAAGCAGGGCGACAGGGGAGGCAGTGGGGGGAGCAGACACTGTGCCAGGTGAGTGAGGGAAGAGGATGAGTGCAGAAAGCACAGCATGCTGGGAAGCCAGTGAGCGGAGCTGTGTAGAGTCCCCAGGCAGGAGTGACCTATGGCGACAGAGCACCCTACAGTTCCAAAAGCACCTGCACAGATCCTGGGCACACCAGAACCACTTCCTCCCAGACTTGTTTGCCCCAGCACTGCACCTCTGTCCCTCTTCCTATGGGAATGCCCAGCTGTCTTTGTAGTTTGTGGGCGGGCTTGGGACTTCCCGAGTCCCAACCGAACGTCATACCCAGAAGCAGCAGAGAGCGTGAGAACCCCTGAATTGCCACTGCCACAAGTGCACCCCGATTACAAAAGCTGGAGCTGTCTCTTGAATGTAGACCAGCAAGGGATGCGAAGGACACCAGTAGAGAGACCCAGACCCACCATCCCTCTGCGGAACACCACAATAATGCCACCCTTGCCTTGTTGCCAAAAGCCTCCTGTGTCCATTTGGCAGAAGGTAAAACAAGCCGCTATCGCAGATAGGGACTTCGAAGGGGCAAAACTCATTTATGGCCCATGTCTGGGGGCTTGGAACTGGAGGACAGGATACTAGCAGCTCTCCCTGTAGTAAGAGGCAACAGGACTGCTCTAGACAAATACACCCCTTTCCAGTGGCCAGTTGTTTCTGAACTGCACCAGCTTGGTGCCAAGCATGGTTTAGGTTCATCTGCCATTGCTAATATGGTACGTTTCTTAACAACAGAGGAGGTAACTCCATTTGATATAAAGCACCTTGCAAAATTAATGTTTTCAACAGTCCAATATATGGTGTTTGAATCAGCATGGAAAAGCAGCACGGAAAACCAGCAATTAAAAAATGTAGATTTTCTAAAAGAAGACCAACATTATGAGACAGGGATCTCTCAACTTCTGGGGCTGCCACCAGCGGGTGATCCATGACTCCAGGCCAGTTGCAGCCACTGGTGTTGGCACAGGTCAAGGAATTGGATACGCAAGCTTTATTTAAGCTAGCAAATATGGCAAATCCAACCCAAATATATTCAAAGATTAGGCAGGGAGTTAACCACATCTACAGTTTATTGAAAGTTTGCAAGATATGATAGAGAAGCAAATTGTTAATGTAGAGATCCAAAATCACCTAATTTTACAACTGGCAAAAGATAATACCAACGAGGATTGTAGAAAAATCATAGAACTGCTGCCCAAGGAAAGTCTATCACTAAATGAATTAATAAATGCCTCTTCTAAAGTGGGTTCTCATTCCCACAATATGACCTTGCTAGATAATTCAATAGCAGATGCTGTAAGAGTATCACCTCAGTGTTATAAATATGGACAGCAAGGTCATTTGAAGGCAAGTTGTTCCTGTAAACTCATCTTAACAGGGACAATTCATGGACACAAGAACATAAACATAATTTGCAACTAGTGTGGAAAACCTGGTCTTGTGGCCAAAAAATGTAGATCAGAATTTCATTCTAACAGGCATTCTCTCAAGGACCAGGGAAAAGAAAGACCCAGAGACCCAGTGCGGAGATGGGACGAGCGAAGACAAAAGCATCTCCGCACCTTCCTGTGCAGGCTTATGTGACCAGCTCACAGGAAGGACTGGAAGAGCAGCTGGAATGGACATGTTCACCTCCAACACAGCAACCATAAGCAACTCAAAGGTGCATAAGATTCCTCTCAAAGTTCGGGGACCTATCAGGAAAGGATTAAGTGCACTGTTGATTGGAAGGTCTAGTGCTATGATGCAAGGTGTCTATGTTCATCTTGGTATTATTGACTCAGACTTCACCAGACAATACATGCTATGGTTTCCATCCCCACTCCACCCTTGACTGAGAAAACCAGAATTGCCCAGATTATCCTGTTTAAGTCTTCTGTTCCTGAAACAGGCCTCAAGGTGCAAGGAGACCAGGGCTTCAGATCAACGGGAGAACCCCAGGTATTTCAGACCCAGGTCGTGGGTGAGCAGAGGCCCAACATGGAGTGTTGCCACGGGCATCACAATGCCATGGGCAAGGCCTTCCCAAATTAATGTCCGAGGGATTGACTGAAACAGGAGCAGATATCACCATCAACTCTACCCACAACTGGCCTTCATGGTGGCCCGCTGAGCCTGCAAAATTCACTGTTGCTGGCCTTGGCGGGATCACACAGAGCTGTTTGAACAGTAAACTTTTAATAGTAAAAAATCCTGAGGGTCAAACAGCTACCATTAGACCTTACATCATGGCAGCTCCACTTAACCTGTGAGAAAGGGATGTTTTATCTGCTTGTGGAGTCCAGGTGGTAGCGGATTTTTAACGGGGGTCACTGTCCTAAAGGGCTGAAACATCCCACACTAGCCTTAAAATAGCTTACCACTCAGCCTGTGTGGGTGCCACAATGGCCCCTTGAGAAACAGAAGCTACATGCCCTTAAGTCTTTGGTGCAGGAACAACTGGCTCAAGAACACATAGAACCATCCATAAGCCCTTGGAACACCCCTTTGTTTGTTATAAAAAAGAAATCTGGGAAATGGAGGCTGCTTCATGATTTAAGAAAGATCAGTGCAGTCATGGGATAGCATGGGATCCTTGCAGTCAAGTATGCCATCTCCCACAATGATTCCTGCCAACTGGGATATCCTAATTGTGGATTTAGAAGACCGCGTCTTTACTACTACACTGCATCCAAATGATATCCCAAAGTTTGCCATCACTGTGCCTTCCATTAATAATGCTGCACCAGTGGAGCACTGTCAATAGAAAATTCTTCCTCAAGGCATGAAAAACAGACCCATAATTTGCCAATGGTATGCTGCACAGGCTCTTTCATCAAAAAGGGAACAATTCCCAGAGGCATACTCTTACCATTATATGGGTGGTATTTTAATAGCAGCTCCAGCTAAAGAAGATCTTTCACTAATTTGGCCAAGTCTGATGCAAGCATTAAAAGCATTTGGACTGCTAGTGGCCAGAAAAGGTACAGCAGCAACCACCTTGGAAGTACCTTGGACTCAAAATTATGAATCAGACCATACAGCCCCAGACAATTCAATTTTCAACAAATATAAAAAATTTAAATAATGCTCAAAAACTTTTGGGTACCATAAATTGGCTCAGACTTTATGTCAGATTGACCACTCCACAATTTGCACCCTTGTTCAACCTTCTAAAGGGTGATCCTGATTTAACAGCTCCCAGGACACTGACTCCAGAGGCAAAAGGTGCTCTTGAAAGAGTAGAGCAGGCTCTCACAAATAGACAAGTCCACTGGGTGTATGTGGGGGGATAGAATATAAAAAAATATAGTGCAGAAAGTAATCTCACCCTTAAGGAGCTGCAACTGGGCCAATTACCAAAGCATTAGAGACAGGCCTGACTTTAACAGGCCACAGCTGTGACCAATGAGAAGAAGAGTGTTATAAAAGAGTGGGCTGGCTGGTTGGGAGGGAACTGGAGTCAGTTGGCTACTTTGTGAGGAAGAAAGAGTCAGTGCTCTGAGGAGCTGCCCATGAGAAAACACCAAGAAGGTATGAAACTTTTGTGATGAGGAGAAAACAGTATGGAGTTTTTGCAATAATATACAACAGGTATATCTGGAAGTGTGTATTACTGTGTTTATTTTCAATGCTAATTTCCATCCTGCCGCTATCATTGGACAAGGGGATACTCAGTGGTCTGGCCCTTTGCATGTTTTAGAGTGGGTGTTTTTGCCCCATCAACCAAAAAGACAGCCCCTACCATCTATGATTAATTGCCCAGTTAATTATTAAATGCCATCAGAGATGTTTGCGATTGAACACAACAGATCCATCAAAAAATCATTCTACCTGTAAAGCAAGAAGAATTTCAATGGTGCTATGCCAACAGCACAGCTTTACAAAGTGCTTTACCAGATTTCAAGGGACAAATTTGCTATCGTTTCCCAAATCACATATTGATGAAAATGCGTAAGACCACTGAACTATCCCTAAAACCCCTGAACAGTTGAACACCCTTAAAATGAATTACTTTATTCACTGATGGGTCTGGTAAAACGAGAAAGGCCATTGTAACATGGAAGGAAGGAGATGATTGGCAAGTATTGGAAGGACGTGAGAATGGGTCACCTCATTTAGTAGAGCTACGTGCTGTAGATGTAACTTTCCAGCATTTCCCCACACTCCTTTGAATATAGTTACTGACTCTGCATATGTTGCAGGTATAACACAAAAATTGGACCAAGCTCTATTAAAGGAAGTTAACAATGCACAATTATTTGGCTTGATAAAAACTGTGGTAGCAGCTCCCTGATCGCAGAAAGAAACAGACAACTTGCGCAGGCATCTTTCTGGGAAAGGCTGTGAGAAGATCAGAGAAAAAAAATTATAAACAAGTCTTTTCCTAACTTGCTGCACCTGGTGTTGTGAACATATGGAATATGTTACAGAGATGTTTACCAAACAGGTGGTTTCTTAATTAGCCAATGGTGAAGGTGTTTTAATTAAAGGACCAATCAGGTCCCCCTGTAGTGAACTAGGGTATAAAAAGCAATTGGTTTCTTAATAAAGGAAAATAGCCTTCTGTGAATACCTTGGGAGTCTACATCACTTATTACCCAGGCCTGATCTGTATCAGTGACAAAAAGCCTTGTGGCACACAATTCAGGCCAGAACTTGCCCGTATTACATCCTCCATATTAGAAGTCATACAACTCTCCCAGGTTTTATTATAGAGGGCAATGCAGGAGCAGACCACCTGACTGGCCCTGCGTGGACAGCACCGCAGCCAGATGTGTTGGCTCAGGTAAAGGCATCACGTGCCTTCTTTTACCAAGGCATTTGAGCCCTGCAGACACAGGGCTTTTTCTGCTTTCCAGCACAGAGGCTTGCATCATAGTAAACACATGTGCTGATTGCCAGGGCCACACTGCTCCATTACAGATGGGGGTTAATCCCCAAGGATTAAAACATATTCACACATATTCAAGAATTTGGAAAATTAAGATATTCTTCTGCCATATGGGCATTCAAGGAAGAAAGCTTGGGATGCCACTGCACATTGGCAATTAGCATTTGCTGCTTTGGGTATCCCTCATAACATAAAAACATATAATGGACCTGTGTACACATCACAAAAAACTAAACAATTTTTAGAGCTCTGGGGTGTGGGCCACCAAACTGGTATTCCCCAACATTGTAGAAAAAGCACATGGCACTTTAAAATGCATGTTAGAAAAACATAAAGGGGGGGAGTGTGTGGTGAAACCCCACAGAGCAAAGTGGCCAAGGCTGTTTACACATTAAATCATTTAACACTACTGGAGCAATCTCAAAACCCAGTAATCTTAATTTCCTGTCACTGCATTTGTCTGGCGATGCCCATTCACCCAAACCCAAGGTAATGATAAAAGACTTTATGACAAACAAGTGGGAAGGTCCATGGGACCTCATTACACTGGGACGTGAGTATGCATGTGTTTCTATGGACACTGGAACACAGTGGATACCTGCCAGGTGTGTTTGTCCTGCCCTACATTATGCTCAGGATCAGAGACAATATTCTCATGATGGTCCTCCAGCAGATGTCGAGGATCAGTGACTTAAACAAATTTGTCACATGTGCCACATAGAGGACTGGAATTTCTTGAAATGACAAATTTGTTTAAGGATTTTATGTATTCATGGACATCAAGGTTTTGTATATATTTAAATGTGAGGACTTGATTTGGAGATTTTGAGACAGATTGTTTTTCTTGTTGGCTGTTTTTCCCACAGTTCTGAGAATTGAAATGTTTCCTGTTTTTAGAGTTAAATTGTAAACATGTAACCTTTAAGCCTGTTAACTTGTATTGCTAGTCATCCTGCCTGACAGCTCCCAGGAGTGAATATTACAAATTCAAGGATATATGGGATATATCACCAACTAAAAAGTGGCTGGGCCTGTTGAATTGAGTTAAAGAGCTCATTCAAACCTTTCAAGGTCTAGGTCGAGGTTATTACACAATGCCGTGTCTGTCATCTTGTCCGCAAGGCGCCTGCAGAGGATGACAGACACTGCTTTTAAAACTGTACTTAAAAATAAAAAGGGGGAACTGTAGTGGCCTACAGCTGGCCTATAGGCCATACAGTGTAAATAATCCAACTTTATAACTGAAATACGTGATTGATTACATAATTACCTTACTTATGGAATTCGACCAGTAAGAGCATGCCCAGGCCGTTGGGGACTCAGGCAGCTATTGGCTGGTTAACAGGGAGGTAACTGGCTCAGCCAGTGAGGATTAACTTCATGGGTTCCTTATGTACGTAAGGAAGTGAGATCTCAATAAAAGTTGGCTGTTGCTGCATGAACATGGAGTGTCAAGTCACCTGTCTGTCTCCAACTAAAATAATGCAAAACATCAGCAAGATGTTAAGATGAGCAAGAGGAGTGAAAAAGGGCCAATCCCTCAAAGAACTTTCTTGGGTGTGATTATTACTCTGTCTGAGAAAAAGGAAACAGCAAAAATAGCCACTTGCATGACTACGCACACAAATCCTGACAAACTGAAAGATGAAGTTGAAAAGAGCACTTTAAAGAAGAGGAGATAATTAAGAGAATATATGATAAAAGCACTTAAACTGAAAATGCTCTATGAAGACCAAGTAGCAATTTTTTATACATACAGCTTCAAAAATCCAATGATACGTCCTAGTGAAGTAAACATAACAAATTCAACACCTAAAAAACAAAGTGATTTTGGCCTCTATCAAGCAAAATTAACTTCTGAAATCTACTTTCACAAAACATCAGAAGCAAAGAGCTTAGCAGGATTCAAAACAAGAGGAGACATTTCTGAAGATTATATTTGCAAAACTTCTGTAATATTATAACAGCATAAAAATTCTGAATATTTATCAAACAGGAGCTTTGGAGTAAACATACACCATAAGCTTTGGGATATGACTCAATCACTCGTGTAAAGGAAGTCGAGAAGCTTCTTTTTAAGGAAAGGAGCACTGGAATTATTCTTCCTAACAAAGTTGACTTTAAAATGCATGGATAGCCTTTTTTTTTTTTTAAAGAACAGAATCAGATAAAATTACTCTCATTTTTCTTTGCTACAGGATATGCTTCTGTAATATATAGGCAATAAACTCCAGACAAACAATATAAGATTCTCTCCAGAAATAAAATACTCATAGCTTTTTCATTCTGTTGTGTCCAAAACAGGCAAATAATTATTGAGGAAGAGTCAATAAGAAAGAAGGAAAAAAAAAAAAAAGGATTTTTTTTCTTTCTTTACTACTTTTCTTTTAGACTCTCTTGAAGACAGTTCCCATTTTTGTCTTCTTACAGAATTTCCCAAAATTATTCCAAGTTTTGGTAAGCCTGACCTGACAAGCAAATAAAAACTACAATGTAGGTTGTGCTTACCTTTTGCGTGCCCTGAGCAGTTGTTTAGAAACAAACAAACAGAAAAAGAGAAAACAAAGCAGAAAAAAGAGACAAAAGAAATCCCACCAGAACCACAGGAGCAAACTACCCACCCCAAAAAAGGCAAATACATTTAAAAATATTTTAAAGCCTCTTTTCCTATACATGTAAGGAGAATAGACTCAGGTTTGCAAAGCCATAAGATTTTATATGGTTCCTAACAGATAAAAATTTTAAGTTCCTTTTTACTTTCTAGCCACCACCATCCCCTTTTTATTATACAGAAGTGTAGACAATATGTAAGCTAAATTTAATTAATTTCTCCCTTCCTACTTTAAGACCATTTTGCTTCCATTCCTGCCTTAAATTCTTTCCCTACTGAACTCTCTCCCTTCCTTGGATATTTTATTACTATGGTTTATCTTTCAAAACCTCAGTGTCTTCAAAGAGCATGATCATTTGGACTTAACTGTATGATTTGCATTTAATAGCAGAAGATCATTCTCCTGCATCAGACAATTGCAGAGTCTTGAATTAAGTAATACTTAGAATGACATCTGTGAAATTTACACTTTTATCCTAAATTATATTTTATTAATTAGCAGTATCAGAATTGCTTTAGGGTTTTTTTGTTTGGTTATTTTTCAATTTTGATTGTTTCACCAGAATACAGTGGAATCAGCTTTAGACCATATTGCTTCAGTTGCACGATATGAGTAAACCATTTTATTTTCACAGTTTACATTTAAAACTTTATTTCCTTCTTTCAGCTTGGAGTCATATATGTGGCAAGATTGATCACATTATTAACTGAACAATTACTCAACCATTCAAACTTTTTCTGGGTTTCTGTTTTCTTTTTCCCCCCAATTTATTAATCAGAATGCATAATTCCAAATACAGAGTGAGGATCTCTATGACACAAGCATCATAAAACTGTATAAAGCTTTTTTAGTCACCCTAAAGCCTTAAGGGACAGGAAGCGACAAATTTTTTCACTTCAATTTTGCATTCTTTCAGCATGTTGTGGGAGGCGCTAATTTTCTCAATATGGACTTCCTCAGGGCATGCTGTGCACAAATACAACATCCGGGAATCTCAGCAGCCTTTGCTAATTGGTACTGAATGATTTCTCTGGAGTCTTAACACCTGTGCGGATCTTGCAAAAAAGACTTCTCTGAGAGGGCAGTCCCAATATAAAATGTAAGTCAGCATTTTATAGATTCAGCACTGTCGTCACTGGCCCCCTGCCAGGTAATAATTAGCACTGACTCCATGATTCATAGAAGGCTGATCAATCACTTTATTATACTATACTTATTGAGAAACCCATTACTTTTATAGACAGTTATGATACAGGTGGACCTAACTGGTCCTCCAGTCCAAACACATCACCATTGACCAATTAAGAAACCACCCTTTGGCAAACACATCTCCATATGTTCACAACAGGTGCAGCAAGTGAAGGTAAGAATTGTTTATCATTCTTTTCTCTGATCATCCCACAGCCTTTCCCAAGAGGATGTGTGGGAAAGCTATGTGTTGCTCTCTGTGGCCAGAGAGCTGCTGTCACACAGTATTGCTGAATTCAAGGTAACATTATGTAGAGGTAACTGTCACAAAAAAATCAAGTGATATCACTCCATTCCAGTGCAGTACAACTTCAGACACCCAAAATCAAAGTCAAATCCAGAAAATTTTACTTAAGCCACCTATGATAGTCCCTCTTAGGCTTTCACAGAGGCCATATCTTCCAAAATTGGTTGTGAACAGTGATATCAAGAGGAGAGAAAATTATGTTAATTCATTACAATAATTTATCCTTTAGTTTACGAATTAAGGGGGTTTAAAATAGATATTGACTCATGAAGACAGCTGTCTAAACACTGTTTACAGAAGTCAAGCTACACTTATGTTCATATACTTATATTCCTTTATGCAGTAACTGATGGAGAGTAAGAAGAGAAAAGATTCGTATCCTTTTTGATGCACCATGAGGTAAATACTGCATTTGTATGCATTTGAGCTACATTTTACTGACAGGTTTGGGAACTTTTTAAGTGTTGAAAATTAGGTACTTACAAGAAACCATCTTGTGAAAATCCTTGACTGGATAAGCATAGTAACAGCGCCTCTCTGAATGTGGTTGGTTCAAATATCGTCAAAAGTCATTATAAGCTTACCCAAAATCACTTTCATTAAATGCTATCATCGCTCATCAATACAACAATTTCACAATGCCACTGCTCAAAAACAATTCAAGTAAATACCAAAATCCAAACATCCAAAAAAATATCAAAGCCTACTCCCAACACATGGCATCAATGCCTGGGGCTCGATTTCTCAACAAAGGTAGTGTAGTAAGAGGAAGTAAAAAAAAAAAAAAAAAAAAAAAAAAAGTATTTTTCAGACAGTCTGAACATTGTAATAGTTTCAAAATGTTTCATGAAAGAAATAAAATACAGACAGCATAGATTTGCACCAAAAAAACAAAAAAAAAAGCCGAGTGTTGATGGGACAGGACAGTCATTTCTGACACAAGACAAAGCTTGCATTTGTGCTTTGTACTCTGGAGAGAGGGTTTAAGTTCAGTAACTTATATTTGAAATTTGCTTATGAGTTGTGATCACAAATGCCATGGGCCAAATTCAAGTACAGGTGGAATTTCATTTCAGCCAAATCTCTTGCTGTTCTGACCCACTTACACTGGTTACACCTACAACTGCAAGCTTCAATTATATAGGCCAATCAACTTTCTGAAAAATTATTGTAAGCTAAGACTTTTATAATCATTAGGTTCAAAGAACCAGTTGGCCAATCTTGCATGACACATGTAAAATATCTGGACCAGATTTGTGTAAAGAAATATGAAAAACACCAGAAAAGACTCATTGGAATACCTCAAAGAGGAAACAGAAATAATTTTGTAATAAAAACCAGCAAAGCAGATTGTATGACCTTTACTAGAACAAAAATAAATTACCTACTAAAATGTCCTACTAAAATTTCTTCCAGGGAGGCTTGAAGGATAAAATCTTCAATTCATGCATTTCTTTAAAAGCATTATTTCATGCCGAAATCCAAAGTTAAATACCCTTTCAGGTTACATTTTTCAAAGCATCATGTCAGTAAATGAAAGGGTTTGGTTAACAATGAACACTGAAGTTTTATCAGGAGATAATCAATCATAAGAGCTGTGAGAAAAGGGAATTTAAACTACAATTTATAATGAATACTGAATAGGATTAAAACTTACTTGCATATTTTTATAGGTAATTGCTTCAGACCTGACTATATTGAAGCCACAATTAAAAAAAAAATGAAACAGGCTGAGTGTGATAAGTGGCTTCTGAGACAAAAATATTTATCCTTTCATACTAACTGAGGGAAAAAGACACAGAGAAGAATACTTCAGAAGAGAATAGCCTGAAGATGGTGCAGTGTATATTTTGTGTGAGCTCAACACCTAATATACTAGCATCCTCCTCACACATTTTACTAGATTACAAGTGTAAGGACTCCACAAGAACACACATCTTCACAATTATTTTGAAAAAGAAAGCCCAGACAAAGCTGAAGCTCCAACCCACACTCTTAAGTGATGACAGATGACACAGATGCCCCTATTCCCACCATCTGCTAGTATTCTACATGTTGTTGCTCCTTTTGGTTAGTCTTATGTTCTCCTTCAGACTGTATAAATCACTTTGTCTCTCTTTCTTTCACACCCATACTTTCAACTAGGCTTGAACAGCTCAACCACATTGGCAATCAGGAAAATCAGAGGCACTTATCTTAATCTTTCTGCAACTTTTACTTCTGTTTCTTTCTCAAATCTTTATTTTGGTGAACAGAAAACCTCACCATGGTGAATTTTTACTATCAGTTTATCCAGGGAGGTGAATTCTACAATATGAAATAACAACAAAGGCTATTACTTGCATTATGCCTTTGGAGAGAATAATGCAGCAGTAGTAAAAGTGGTTAAAGTAATTCTCTAACATTTAAAAGGCATTTACCCATGGGGCAAATAAAAATATGGGAAGTGTATGAACTGTGAGACTCAGCATAATCTATTTTTATTGCTTACTAAAAAAACCTTGAGCATAAGTATTCTCAAACAAGATGAGGCCATAAATGCCTAAACACAGTACTAAATGAATAAACTATTATAACAATTCATAGGAATTTTATAACCCATCATCACCATGCATAAGTATGTATCAGTCCACTGACTTCATTAAAATCAAGATTCCAGTCTGCCACATGCTGTTCTATTGTCATATAAACATCACAGAGAAGCAAGAGATGGGGTGAATAAAAAAGGAAGCTCCATACTGCAGAACAAACAGCCTCTGTAAACCACAACAGGAAGGAATTGCTTGAAAGTGTACCGGATGGCTCTGGGATGCAACACTAGGTCACAGCATCACTCTTACACATGAGACCAGACACCCATCTATGTGTGAAGTAACTTTGATGAGAAAGGAGGCAATATCTTCTACATCATCCATTATCACTGGAAGGAGAAGGGAATGCTTTCAGGGTAGCCCTGGACTGCTTAAAATAATGGTGTATCCCCAAATTTTATCAGCACAGCTTACAAGGATTCAAAGACAGGCTGCCATTTTAATCACTGCAATGGGAAATTGGAAATTCAAAGGCTTTTGGGAACCTGTGTTCCCTATTCTCCTTTTTTTCCACGCCATACACATTGTAATGATTCTCAGACATCTCTCCGGGTTACAAGGCCAAACATTAAGGTTTCAAACAAACATTACTTTGGTATCCTTTTCCTATGCCAACTAATTTAGATTAGCTAGAGGAATGTAATTTTCATCCTCATTGCTCCCTGGACATGGAGGGAAGAAGTCACAAGGGCAAATGTTCTCTGAGCAGTGCCACGAGTGACATGGAGGCACAAGAGGTTTCAATTGTGTTACCGGGGAAAGCCTATGGTGCAAGGGGGGACTCCTCTCTCCCTGATGGAATTGAGGGTTGATTATTTGAGGGGTGATGATGGACTGAAAGTTGATTATCTGAGAGATGGTGACAGGATAGAAATCTACGATGTCACTTCATGCTGTGGAGGATATGGCGGGGGAGGAGGGGGAATGTATTTGGAGGGTTTTCCTTCTTAGTTTTGTGTCTGTTCCTTTTTAGATGCTGTAGTTAATAAAGTTTGTTTCCTTTATTCCTAAATTGGAGCTTGTTTGGCTCTGTTCCTGATCACACCTCACAGAAGCCACTAGGGAAAGTGTATTTTCATGGGGCACTAGCATTGTGCCAGCCTCAAACCATGACATCGCTATAAACTTGTCATTTTTCATTGCATAATGTTTGTCTGTGTTGCTAACTCTACCCAGACACATAGCCAAACACAACACAATGTTGTTCACACCCCTGTCATTTGCTGATTCTTTTATAAAATGTTAACAATCCAGAATATTTATACTGTTAACCAAATGGTGGTGTTCACAGATTTAAAGTCATGACCGCACTTTAGCACAGTTCAATGTTCAAAACTTATGAGGCCACTGGAGTCCTATTGAGCAGTCAATTCTGTTGTTCAGTTACAACTGTAAATTCTTGGCAGCCAGAAAGTACCCATTTCATACTTCAAATTAATATTTTTAGCTCATCATTTGCACGATTCCAAGTCAGAAAAGTATAATTTAGTACTTACTATTGCTGCTGCTTCTTCCTTACCTTCTCATATCCTCCTTTATGTGCAGATTTATTAGTTCTTTAGGAACATGGAAAGATAGGGTAGTCTCAGCCATCTGTTCCCGAATTCGCATCCACTTGTTGTCAGAAGTAGGGAATCTATATAACTTACAAACTGGGTTTCTCAACACTGCAAAGAGGAAAAATAGTATCATTGCTTTACTGTGGTTATATGACTCTGAAAATTTATGACAATATAAAATTATTATATTATTGTCCCCCTTGCTAGCAAAACTAATTTTAGAACCATTAAAATGATACTAAAAACATTTAGGTTTTATATAATTTTTTATACCAGCATGTGGAAGACAAAATATTACTAGTACATCAATAAATCACATTTTACCAGCAGAGTAAGTAACCTTTGAATTTAGTCTTTAAAGTAGTGAGAATATAAATTAGACTCTCTTTTCTTACATTTAACCTGAAGTTAGGAAAAACAGAATGCACAAATGAACAATGAACTTAATACAGTCACCACCATAGCTTGTCACCTGCTAGAACCACTCACTATTTCAATAAATTGTACAGGACTCAGAGTTCAGCTGCATCTTCCCCTTGACATGCACATACAAGTCATTAACATAAACAGAAGATGTGCTTCTACATTAAAGGAAACTTGACATTTGACCATATTAGAGCTACCTTGATCATTGATGTGGTCAAGACACTGCCACTACATAGAAATAAATATAACAGCCCTGTCAGTATGTTTCATACACTGTTTTCAGATTACTATTGCAACGTGACATAAGAAAATCACATTTCTTTGTATTTTGGAAAATAATGTTTAAAACCCATCACATTTTTCCTTTTACCGTTTTCATGTGTTGGCTACATTTCCATTCAGATCTTAAAAAGATGCCATATAATTTACTCTCTCCTTTCCATCTTTTTATTTTCTTTTTTTACTCTTCTCTTATTTTCCAGAAAGAACAAAAAGGGAAAAAGCTGAGGAATAAAAAGTTCTGTTTCACTACTTTGATAAACTTACTTGGAGACAAATGATTGTCATTTAACACACATGTCCGCAACATCCTAACTTGGAATGACTAACTTTCAACAGCCATCCAAATCCTCCACTTCTACCTTTCTGTCAAGCCTTCTGGAAAAAGCTGCCTTCCAGCAGGCTCCCATTGATCAGCCACTGAGTGGTCTATAACTCAGAGGAATACATTCCCCATGTGTGCTGCGGGGAAACTGCTCCTGTCAAAATGACAGCTACTAATGGACATTTCAATTCACAACTCCCTGACACCATTAATGTTTATGTAGTCTGATTTATAGAGAATGAAACATAAAAAGTATACAAACTGTCTTGTCTATCTAAGCAATCAGGATTTTTAACAAAAATCCTTTAGGAAAGGCCTAAAAGAAGACCAGAGATTTAAATTTACTGATAATAAATCTATTGCTGGCAACTTGAAGAAAGGAGCAATGTTTAAGTGGTTGTACTGCTCTATATTCCCATCACTCTACTGAGATATCTTTCATCACTAGTCTTTGATGAAAAACTGTTGTTGGATTATGCCCTTTTCTGACCCAGAGATGGAGCAACTGAGAGGTGTTTTAAAAACGTTTATTCTATTTTGTCACTTGTGAAGGGTGAGACAATACTGATGTTATAATTCATGCCTTCACAATCAGAAGCCAACTATTTCTTAATTACAGTACATTATAAGCATTTCTTACCTTTTTATAGTCATTTTATAACCCTTTTTAGAGTCATTTTGCCTTTAGTTCTTAGTGATTTTACTTTCAAAAACTCAATTTTCATTCAGTGTTGTGAAATAAGCAAAAGAGATGCTTAATTTCTCTGACATATTAAAAGGAGCAATTTTTCTTTACTACTAATACCCAAAATATCTCAATGTTCAAACATTTTTCCACACACTTTTAGAGTTTAAGGATCCTCACCACGCAGATTTAATTACAGCAAAAAACATCTCCAAGTCCTGTTCTTATGATCAACTTTCACCAAGTGTTCAGGCTTTATTACATCACTTGGTTAAAATACGCGGCAATGCGTATTTCCTATTATCCTTCTCTTCTGCTGAGATTCTTGTAATCAGTGAAATCAGCCTCATTGATAATATTAACAGTTTGTGACAATTCACAAAGGGGATGTAAGGCACCAATCATCTCCCATTAACAAGGCAGGGACTGCAAATTTTCAAATGTTAGGGAGAGCTCAGGAAACTAAGGGCTAATTCAGGTCTGGCCTTAAACAGAAAACTGCCAAACCAGATTATAATTTTGGGTTGGTATTGCTTTTTTCTGTTATGCCCCCTGATCAATATATTACCTGGACATTTTAAATCATGATGCCCCAGACACAAAAGACTCTTTATTTTACGTTTTTATATCTACTTACTAAGGAGTTTATCAAGGGATTTTTTCCAAGAGCAGCCCTTAAATTCACACTCAGAATCTACTACACTGAAAAATACACATTAATCTGTGAGAACCTAATGCAAATATGTACCTGAAAATTCTCTTTCCTCTGATCTCCCCCTGTCACCACCATCACAAATAAAAAGAAACCAAAAACCCTAGAAAACCCATCAGGACTGCAGCAAGGGACGAAGAACACTGAAAACATGGATTCAAAGTTGTGGCTTTTATCATTGCTAGAATTATGAAACTACTCTCCAGGTACTAGCTGAATTTGCAGGTCTTTGATTCAGTTCTGAATTTTCAGATGGGGATAATCTCAAGTGTCTTGTAAGTTTTTTTAAATTGTCAAATCATATCTCCATGGGTTTAAGAAGAAAATTTCATTTACAAAGTAAAAAAAAAGCCTGGGAATTTTTCCCAAATAATCCCAATATGCAGTATTACTAAAGCTTAAGATTGCCAATAAAAGCTGCATAGTACTTGATGTTTTCCTTATAAACAGAACTACTGAAGGCATGCAACTCCATAAAAATCTCAGAAGTATCTTCCCCTCCAATTGCAATAGTAATTAATTTCTGACTATAAAAAGTTGTCTGGAACCACGTTCTAGAATGCATGTACAATAAGAATGGCAAGACTAAAATGGCTTTTATAAAAAGTAGTGATTAAAATGAGTGTAAGTTTCATAAAAACAATCCTTCCTGTGTTTAGACAGTGATCATGAGAGGCATTAAAAAAACCCCAAAATCCACATGATTGCAGTGGTTAAAAAAGAGAAAGCCCTGTTTTAAAAGCTTTTCTCTAAAGCATCAAGCCTAAAAGCCAATGCCATATATTTATCCATTCCTATTTTTGGACATTCTCATTTTTAAAAATGAAGACCTCTGTGCTTTTTATTCTGTGCCACATCCTTCACATTGCTTCCCCTGAAAGTACAATTAAAAAAAAAAAATTGGATACTCTGGTTTTATTTTCATTCCCTACTGAACATAGATCAAAGCATATCTCTGCCATATATTAATTTGCTAACAGTGTTCCTATTTATATCTTTCTTTGTAGCATAGGTATATGATGTGTATTACCTCAGGAATAATAATTACAGCTTTCTTAATTTTGCTTTATTTCAATTACTTTAATTATTTTTATTTAGAATGCAATTTGTTTACATGTAAACAACTGGCAAACTCTCCAGCATTATAAATAAACAACTGAATTTTGAGACATAGATTCAATCTCTTGGGGTATAGATGGAATAGTGATAAGGCTCAGAAATACACTGCTCATTCCCACTCACTCAATAAGCATCTCCTAATTCACTGGAGATGCTATCCTAAGATTTAAAAAGAATGCTAGCATGCTTCTATACCCACAGGCTTAAGGATTCACAGAGGTGGTTTTTTTTTCAGTTTCATCATTTTGAAGGTCTGATAAACAACAAGAAACAGAAAGTATCAGAAAGCTTTACAACAGCATACACATGTAATAAATATGAATGTATATGGAAAACATACTATTCTGGGGGTAGTTCTGTATGAACAAAGCAGGCAAAGCAGTGCAGGCACTGTTGATGTTATTAGGTTTCCTGACACTTCTGCACAGGTATCCATATGAGAAATCCAGTCTGTCTCCAGGCAACACAGAGAGCCTTAATCCACAGGAAGCCCAGTCATGGAGGCATGCTGGGCAAGAAGTCTGATGGGTTGGGGAAAGAGGCTGACAGTACAAAAGGGCAGCTAAAATTTTTCTAAGAAAAAAAATCAGGAATTCAATAAAAAGAGTAGGACTGACAAAACCTGGAATCAGTTCCTGGTGTCAGCCAGAAAGTGGAGGCAATGCTGGATGAGAAGAGAAAGTCACAAATGCAGGAAACAGACTGAAGACTAACTATTTATATAAACTTCCTGTGAGTGCAAACTCCTTCCAATCTCCTGCATGCTGTCATTTCTTGCATATGCACCTCTTTCCCCTCAATTCTTTAAAAAAAAAATGACAACCCAAAAAATGACCAAAAAAAAAAACTCTCAATGGTATGTTTGACTTTATAAACCCTAGCACTGTTGGGTGGGCTTTGCCTTTATATTGTGTTTGTATATGATAATAACAAATGTGCAAACGTTGTCTAGATACATCAATTCTTTAAAAAAAAAATGACAACCCAAAAAATGACCAAAAAAAAAAACTCTCAATGGTATGTTTGACTTTATAAACCCTAGCACTGTTGGGCGGGCTTTGCTTTTATATTATGTGCAAACGTTGTCTAGATACACTATAGAATCACATGGAAATATTCTTGACAAATTGATCTAGACTTCAATATTCCTAAAACTGACATCTACCTTGGAAGTTCCAACAAAATACATTCATAACCTACAGCATTTTTCTATACAAAAAAAAAAAAAAAAAAAGTTAACAAAAAACTCCAATCAAACCTACACAACGGAGGCAACAAATAGAAAAAAATCAGTTGTGAATCAGTATCGTTCTCTGACCAGAAATGTCGATTCTTCAAGTCTCACTAATCTGGATGACATATTGAATCAGAATCAAAGAACTGCACTGGGTTAGACAAAATCCTTCAAATGGCTCTGTATCCTGTGTCCAAGAAAAGCCATAAATAAATACCTAGAGACACAAGATACCCTCCCTGCCTCCAGCTACTTCCAGTTCAGGAATTTCTGGAGCCAGATGTAGTTCCTGTACATTCAGAAATTCTCAATTGACATCTTTCTCACTTTGAATTGATGAAAATAAATGGTATTTCTCTAGAACATACTTTTTCTGTTTCTGATCTAGTCTCAACAACTCACAGAAAAAAATTGACCATATTCATGCATATATGGAAGACTTAATTTTGGCCATTTTTAGTGCTTCCTTCAGACTGCAAAGCTGATTCAGAAAGTCTGCCCTATCAGAGAAATCAGATGAAAAAGTTTCAGTAAAGATTTTAAAAAGTTGTAAAAGTTGAGTAACAATCCCCCTCAACTGTATGTAGCAAATACAGAATTCTTGACAGTGCTGTGGTTTTAGATGACCCATATAACTTATCTGTGACATTGTTACTGCAGAGTAATGGAGATTCATAAACTTGGGCTAAGAAAAGTTTTATGGTGCAGCATATCAGCATGCAATATTTCTCAGCATAATGAAAGAAAAATAGATCTAGTTTAACACCTTGCACTCAAGCTCTGAGTTGACCTAGAATTGAGAATGCCTTGCCAACAGCTCCCTTCAAACTGATAGCTTCCAGATCAAACTGAAACTTCCACTTCATCAGTTATGAGAGTGATTGATTGTCCTGGGTATTCACTTACAAATAACGCATAATTATTTAACAGAATGCCATGCAATGACATGACAGAAATATATGATGTTAATTCCATGCCCATGGAAGTCACTGACAGTCTTGAAAATCATTGAACAGTAAAGATGTAGGAGATGGAGATTCTAGCACTGCTCCAGAAAGCATAATTGATACACATTTATTTAAATTTCTCAATAAATTGATGATGTCAAGTATATTGAACTTAAACATCTGTGCATCATTTGAAGAGACATTTATGAGCTCTGCCACAAATTTATGTGATTTCTTCAGGACCAGATGTAGAGTTGCAAGACCTGTCTCTTACAGACATTGGAATTCTTACCTGCATTTAAGGAAGGCAAGTTGTCTTTCCCACTTATACCTTCAGTGGCTGTATACTCATGAACCAATGCACACTGCAAAAGAAATACAACCATAAACGTGACACATTCAGGGGTCTGAAATAAATCCATGTCAGTTTATAAAAGGTAGGCTGACAACCATCACTGATAATAATATAAACTTTCAAAGTCTTACTTATAATTTACATTTTTATCTTTATAGTTCTGTTCCAAGATACTGTAACACAATCACAATTATAGCCAAGAAAATGAAAAAAATATGATCAGCTGTTCCATAATAAAACAGAAATGTTTCCTACAAGTATTACGGCAGAAATGTTGAGATAATAATAGTTTAGCTTAGTAAGTTTTATTATAAGAATAAGGCACTTTAGTTTAAAACAATTTTTGACAAGTTCTATGCTTTCAAAGAAGTTTCTTTAGGCAAAGCAGTTTTCAAATGCACAGTGCAAGAAAACACTTAATTTTTAAACACGGGAAGAGTAGGAAGCACAAGAAAGTGTGCTCAAAATGTGCTCAGGTTTAGTGATTGAAGTAACATGTTATACAAGTGAACTGGAGCATTGCTTGGATAAGATTAGTGCATAAAAGTATAAAAAGTTTATGGAAAAATCAATCAGTGTACACCTACACATAATATTTTTAATGCTCCTCCTACCCCATCCAGAAAACAAATGGGAGTCTCTAAAGGTCACAGGGAGCTCCATTCCTAGGGCTTCCCCAGTTCCTAGAAGCTCAGTGGAGAACTTAAGGCAGAGAGCAACACATTGTGTATTCTCTACCAGGTAATATCTGAAAATAAATTTAACCATCACCTTCCTCTTCTATGAGAAATTCCTGCACACAGTTTATCTAAAACTGAACAAGCTCAGTTCAAAACTTATTTATTTTACATTAATTCAATAACTCATCACTCTCACAATTGCATCCTCACTATCAAGATATAAACCAAGACAGTGTTGCAACTGATTTGTACAAACCAAGGACTCCTTTAAAGACCACAGAAAATACCTCGGTCATGAGTCTGGTCTCTCTTTACAAGTATTAGAAAACCCTAGAAAGATGCTATTAAAGCCTTCTGTCTCCCCCAGGCCAAACAGAGCTCATTAATTACATCTCCAATAATTGCAAGGAGGAGTCTCATTCCACTTTTTGCTGTGGAAGAAAAGAAAAATAAGAGAGAAGGCTGAAAAAACAGCTCGTGTTTCCTGTATTGTGCAAATTTTACAAGTCAAAATCAGAAAGATTTCACAGCATTTGTTGGCTTTTTGGAACTGGTCACACTCATCTACTGTTTTAAAAAGGCATTGAAGTCCTCTGAGATAAGTGGTGAAAAAAAGTGTGAAATTTGCCCTCAGAATTTGATGTAAAAGCAGACTGATTCTGCTAAGCAGAAAAGTTACTGAAAATAATGTCCTTTTCTAAAAAAAAAAATCTTACGTAACTTCCAAACAAAAAAACACTGCATTCCCTGTAGCAGTATTTCCTTTCTTTATATTCATGAAGAACAGAATACACCAGTGCTAAGCAGTTATATTAAGGCTGCAAAAATTGTGTGCTCCCATGAAATGCAGATAAACCTGCCCCTTTGCAAGGGAATTCACCTCTTCTTTGGTTTACTTGTCTGTCATTCTTCCCAGCTTTTCAGTATTGTGGGCACAGATTGCACATAAAAATCAACATGAACAGGACTTCAAGGGCAGAAACCAGAACAGCTATCCAAGGAAAAAAAAAAGCTGTACTTATGGCATCTCTCTGGACAGTTTTTGATCAGAAGTGATCAAATACATCCAGTTGAGATAAAAATAAGCTACTTTTTTCTTAAAGAAGGAAAGGGCCTAGGAAACTCAAAATATTACTCTGCACATTTTCATGAGGTTTTTTTTTTTTTTTTAGTTGAGGGAGATAAGTGTACATAGTACTTACTACAGAAATTTTGTTTTAAGTCCTTAACCCAATTTGATAATTAGTATTTTAGACATCTGGTACAACTGATCATTCTAACTAACTTCGTGCAATAAACCGAGTTTCTACCTTTTGATCCTGGGTATTTGCTGTGATGTGGTCTGTTTCCCCCTCCTCTAGCTCTCCCATCTTCACAAGGTTGACTTCAATGGTACCAACTGTCTTTCCACCATCAGATGTTCTGAAAAAAAAACCAACCCATGACACTAGGTCACTTGCAGCATCAAATTCTTTCAATTAGAATATTATCAGTTATCTCCATTCTGTAAAGCTGCAGTCACCGGTATTGAACTGGTTATTTACCACCACAAACCAAATGTTAACAATGAGGCAACTTCTTCAGGACAACAAAAGTTTTCATCGCAAAACTGAGGACAGGTAAGTGCTATAAATGGTGCATGAATCCATGAACACTGCCAAGTTTTCATTCTAGACCTTATCCTGTCTGTGGACCATTGGATAAAGGGCTGTAACACTGCACCAATATTCCACTTAGGATCTGCAATCCCAATGCCAACTACATGACTTTGTTTCCTAAAAATCTGCAAAGAAAGGACACAGTGTATGAATAAAACCCCTGAAAAACCAAAACAACAAAACTAATCTGAAAATCATGTTTCCCTTTGTAATCCCTCCACAGAGAAAGTATTCAGAATCCATCCCATTTCTTGAACTATATGGGAATGGTGGTACAGATACAGGTGAATTCCTTTATTATCATCTCCACAAATAATTTACTTTCAATTAATCAAAAACAAATAATCATTCGGATGTACATCACCAAGAAAAGAGTAACATCTACCTTTTGGAAGAAACAAGGGTTTAAACTCCTGAAAGATACCAAATGCTTTTTCAGCTTTCACTGGCAGCACAGCACCAAGTTTAATCATACAGTCCATCTCCCCTGGCTTATTCTGAACAGCAGGATTTTTGGAAAGGAAGGAAAGAAAAGTAACAGATTGTTTCATAATAATGAGGAAAGGATAACAAAAGGCACCAAGCAAAAATAGGCAAAAAGGAAATGATGAGAATAAGTTCAGCACAATTACAAAAACACAGTGAGGAAGGAGAATCAAAACAAATATGTGTGTGGCAATACTGTGTGTTTTCTGAGCAGTGGAAATGAAGAGTGATGAATCAGGAAAAAAATAATACATAGAAAAGTTCAATGTCATAAAATCATAAAACCACAGAATTACTGAACATGCTGAGTTGGAAGGGACCCATTAGAGTAAACAAGTCCAACTCCTACAGTAAAATCTCAAAAAATAGTTATCCCCAAGCTTCCAAATTAAATAATTATTTTCCTTGAAAACCCTAAGGCTTTAATATACAGTCAGTAGAATACACTCATCTTGCAACTATACAAATCTGGTCTTCTATAAAACCTTGCAAAATAAACATAATTCGTCACATTTTACATGTGTAAAACTTTATCTGTTCTAAGCCAAATTAATTACTGACAATAAAGAAACTATTAAAAATGAACCAGTTCCAAAAAGTTTTGCAATTGAAGAAGCCTATATTAATTAACAAAGTATCCAGAAGAAAAGTAATAAGGGTTCAGTGTCCGAATTGTGCTTATGAGCAGAAATACATAATAATTTTGAAAGGGCCTTCTGAATGAAGAACTTTCCCCTGAGTTGCTACAACCTTGTGGTTTGACTTCACGTGTTTTCTACTTCTTGTGTCAAATTGGCACCCAAACTAGGCTCTGTCAACAAATGCACTACAGCATTCCCAAGCAGAAAAGGAATATAGCAGACGTCAGCAAATCACATATCTTTAAAAGCCAAAGTGTGTGCTTATAAGACTGAAAATTTTTCAGTAGCTTAAGGTGTTCTGATCAAAGTGTCAAGTGAAAAAACTGATCCGTGCCAACAAGACCTGTTGCTCAAGTAAAATGGAAATGCTAGCTACGCTTTCTCAGTCCCTGTCTTATATTCTTTAAAATCCTAAATATTTCCCTTGATGCTGTTATTAAAAGCTTGACCTCAGTATGACAGTGAGCATTGCATTGCTTGCCTGCATGAGGAGCAATATGTATTTTGAATGGGTTTAGAAACAGTGATTGATCTAATTTCACTTTTACATATTTTTTATTATTAGTTTCTTCTCAAAATCACTCCTGTTCTGGTCTAATACATTTGTAATATTACAATCTGGAACATGTATTACCTGTAAGAGAAGGTAATGCAGCACAATAAAACTAAACAGTGGGACTTGTTGCATTGTAGTTGCACTTCTTTTTCCAGTTCTTATCTTCCCACACAGAAATATGAAGACACAATTTAACAAAAAAAAGCCCACAACAACAATACCAACAAAACCCAAAATTGAAGTTTCTTTTGAATGCTACAGGCATTCGAATCAGCAAAGAGCTCTATAAATGCCCAGGGCAAAACTGCTGTGAGCAGTGTCAGACTGCGATTTTAAAACACCTGCGGTGCGTGAAAGTCTTCAGGTACTTGAAGACACACATTTCAAACTTTCCAAGAATATCATGAGATTAAAATTTCACTTGAAAGAAAATTAAAAAGGAGAAACAGAAGTGATGCAGTGGGAAAAATTTAAAAAAGCTTAGTGATCATACTTTAGTAGGATACAAACCTGTATAATTTTACTTTGCACTAACAGTATTGAGCACACACACACGTTATGTACACACTTCATGTCCTTTGCCTGCAGAGATGTGAAGACTCTCACATATACACACTGTTCAACACAGCATCAGAGAAAGAATTAATTTGTTTTAGGATACTTCATAATGCATTAGGACGAAATCAGCTTATTTGATGTAGTTTAATAAAGCTGAGAAGGACACTCTACACTCACATGGTGCACTGAAGATGATCCCTGCATCAAATTGCTGTCAGTCACTACATCCCCACAGAAAAAAAGACTGCACCTTGACAACCTGTTTAGGGCGAGTTGGGATGGGGGATACTGCAAAGAGAATAAAATTAGTATCAACATAAGAAGCCGATACATGGGACAAAATCCACCTGGCTTACGGATCTGGAAAATTGCTGATATTTTTTAGCACCCTGGGACAAGGATCAGCAATCATCTGATGTATGTCAGCAGAGCACCTGCATTTGAAATAGATTTCTCTACCATCCCAAGTCCTTAAGGATCCCCAGGTCAGTATGAGGTCCCTCAAATATGAGGGAAGGAGATAGCCAGTAACACCATGAGCAGCAGGAACCTTTGCCCACCTTACTACTTCTGGCCATAAAATGTTGACCAAGACATCCAGAGAGGAAAAAGGTAACAAGCTACTGATGGAAAAGTATGTGAGCCAGATGGACTGAGAACAGCAGTCATTTGCCTCCAATGGTGACCTCATCAAGTCTCATTACTACATATTGAGTATGCAAATTTAGGCCTGCTAATTGGTTGCCCTGGCCATACACCTTTCTTAAAAAAAAAAAAAAAAAAAAAAAAAAAAAAAAAAAAAAAGAAGAAGAGAAAAATATTCAATAACACAAAGAAAGAAATGCGTTAATTATAAAAGACAAAGTGACTGCCTGAAAAGCAAACGGCATGATGGCATGATTTGAGTCTAGCAAGCAGCCCCTTTCTCCAGTGCATAATATACAATAAATGCAATTAGCAAAGGCTAACCTACAAATTGTCATAAAATTAATTTCTCTGCTGGTATAATATATTTTGATATATCCAAGCACCAAAGTATTGCACTTACAGGAAAATGTTTATCTGTGAATTCACAGCGAAGTCTATTAAAATAATCGATACTGGTTTTAAATAAGTCCACTGTAAATAAAATTCTGCTGCATTCTAAGATAAGTAAACAAAATTTTGCAATGCTCAGTTCCTTCTGTTTTCATTATTTCAAAGTATAGTTGATTAAGTTTCATGTCAGAACACATTTCACCTCGACTGTACTGGAGATTCACCTGACTTATACAGTCAAGCTGTTGTTCACCAGCTTCCTGAGGTGGATGACACAACATGAAGGAGCCAAGAAACAATTTCAGGAGGGAGACCAAGTACTAGTTGTAGACATAGCTATTGAATTTTAATAGGGAAAAGCAGCTAAATATATAGCATTTTATAGTCATCATTTGCTAGGGAAGTTATGCTAAGTACATAAATGACTGCAGAAATTACTGTGCGGCTTTCAAATTCTCTCTAGTCAGTTACACTTTGTGAATACTACTACTACCAAAGTGCAGTTACATGTTTTCTGACCCACTGAACTACAAGCTGTTAGGAGGGAGGGAAATTAAGAGGACTTTTTTGTCAAAAATAGATAGGTTTATCTCCTTTCTTTAAAGAAAGTTCAGTCCTGTCCAAGATTAATGAAAAGAAGACAACTAAAATTAGACAGATAGCTAGATAAATACTGTCCAAGAGCTTAAGCACTGACGCATGATTAAAGAAGCCTGTATAGTACATGACTGACAGACATATAGAGACACAACCTCCCAGATAAACTGTTGTTGGGGGTTGGGTTTTCTCTGTTCTTTCCTTATTACCTGTAGAATTTCTTCCATTGAGTTGCTAAGAAACACTGAGAGCTGTGTCCTTGAGATGGGCAGGGAGGGGAGAACTCCTTTAGTTTTTGGGAGTTTCTCTGCAGGGGGTGGGGAGTGGGAGGGGAGGGCAAAGATACTGAAAGAATGGGGGCAGGTAGAAAGACACAGGGGCGCCTGCTCTCTCGCTGCTGGGCTTCACAGGACAGTCTGACCTGTGGCTTGGGGAAAGGAGTTCACTGCCACCACCATAACCCAGCAGGGAATGTTTCTTCTGTTACTGGGCCCCGCATACCCCTGCCCTGCCAGGACATCCCGCAGGTTCCAGCTATTTGTCATAGAGTTTTGAGACATTCTTGTCCATGCCCGGGGATTTCTGCTCATCCCTGCCGTTCCAGCCTGCTGCTTCTGAGAGTCCTGCTAGGCGCACCGAGACTGCCTGCTCCAGGGTTTGTGGAGCAAAGCCTCTCCTCCATCCCTTCCCGTCTGGGCCCAGCCGCCATTGCCACGCGCTCCCAGAGCCCGCGCCACAGCGCCCCCTGCAGCCACGTGGGGATCTCCGCACCTGCCCTGCCCACCGGGAGCCACCAGCGCCCCTGCTGGCTGTGAGTGGAACTGCACCGAAGGGGAACGTGCCGCGGCAGAAAGGCTGGGACTGGGTTCCTGGTTCTGTTTGTTACTAATGCCGGAGTTGTTGTTGTTTTGGTTTACCTTGCTATACACTCTAGCAAAGAACTGTTATTCCTATTTCCATACCTTTGCCTGAGAACTCTTTAATTTCAAAATTCTAATAATTAGGAGGGAAGGGGTTTACGTTCTCCATTCCAAAAAGGCTTTTCTGCCTTCCCTAGCAGACACCTGTCTTGTAAACCAAGATATCTGTATAATTCATGCTCTCCCTCCTAGTTCCTCTTTGTTTAGTTCCACTCCTGTTGTGACGAACTCTCCGTGTGTGGAGACACGAGGCTTGACTCCATTTCAGAAGGCTGATTTATTATGTTAAATATTATATTAAAATGCTACATTAAGAATATACTAAAGAACAGAGAGATCAGAAGACTACAACAAGAACAGAACAGAATAGCAAAATCCTGTGACTGCTCACAGCCTTGGCACAGGTGGCTGTGATTGGTCATCAATGGAAAACAATCCATTTGGACCAATCACGGATGCACCTGTTGCATTCCACAGCAGCAGATAGTAATTGTTTACCTTTCTCTCCTGAGGCTACTCAGCTTCTCAGGAGGGGAAAAATCCCAGCAAAGGATTTTTCATAATATTATGGCTACACACTCCTATGGAGTTCCTTGTAACAGAGGCCAAAGGATCAGAGCGGTACTGACACCACCCCAATTTCACACTGAAGTACCCTACTTACACTTTTGTCAGTCTCTTTAAAGAAGCTTGTCAGACAGATGCACCTTATTTTTGCAGAGAACACAAGACAGCACTATTGTCTTTTTCCTTTGCTGCTTCTTACAGGTAACTAAGTGAAAATCATATCAAAATTGCCCAACCAAAGAGGCCCTTCCTGGAAACAGACAAACTACCACCGCAGAGAAAGGGGCAATGGAAGTACTCATTGCTAGCTCTTTGCAAAAAGCCATAGAGCTCAACTAAGAAAAAAGAAAAACAAAACAAAACCCCAAAATATTATGCTGTTCTTAACAGAAAGGCATGGTAAAAGATCCTCTAAACTGAACTTAAAAATTAAATCTTCTAAAAAAACCAAAAAACCCAGCTTTTATTACTAAATTAGCAGCCAGTATACCTAGCTCTTATTTAGAAAGAAAAAAATATGCATGATTTTATTTTTTTTAATCTGACACACTATATCATATAGTCAATATTAAGAAATATTCTCCTACTGAAAAATACTTTTGTTGCATTCAACAGCCCATTTTATGCCATTCATTATCACAACTGTATGAAAAAGTTGGAAGCAAGTGACACTGCATTATCATTGCAAAATGAAACATGCAAGTCTATAGAAAGCATCTCTCTTTTTATGAATTCCATATTGGAAACTGCAATCCCAAATCTCTAGTCACTAAATTCCTCTGCCAACATCTGTTGTGTACACTGATGTAATTCTACAAATCAGCCTTTTTGTGTTTTGATGATTATCTACATGCGCACAGATCTACCAGAAACACTCAGCCACCAGTTTAGGACACCTTTATGGAGAAGAAAGGACAACCAAAATAAAAACTTTTTTTGCAGAGGTTTTGTAACTTGTGTCCCAAATCACTATTAGGGTAGAATGGCAGGAAAACAGAAAAGTAAAGCACTATGTGTCAACAGTAAGAACTTGTAGACACATGCCAGCTCTCCACAAAATAACAGAAAAATACAATAATGTTCCTTTGAAAACACTTTTATATTGTTACATTGTACCGCAGAAAGACAATGGAAAGATATAATAATTTAAAAAAAGGAAAACAAAAAGAAAACTCAGTTAAAAATTAACCAGATTCTACAACTACACCAATCTTTACAGGGCACACCACAGGCTATTTCCGGGTCCTTAAATCTCTACTTTAAATCTAACAAAGGAGTATCTCAATCACAGGCATGCCCTGATAAACTCCTATCCAACGAATATCAACAAGAATTAAATAGAATTTCATGCTCTGACAAGTCCCTTGATACATCCCCTATCCTCCTGAGAGGTACTAATACCACAGGGTGATTAGAAGAAAGCAAGTTTAAATTAGTAGACTGCTCTGGTTAAATTGCCATCAAAGAAATGCTGATAATTTCTACTGACTTTCTGCTGCTGAATAATCATAATTAGAAAGCAATCCCACTTTTCAAAGGTTAGGATGTTTTTCTTAAAAAATATCCAACTGACTAAACCCTACCATTTAATGTGTCTGCAAATTAATGTAATTGGTATATTTGTCTTTTAGTGTTAGCTGAACAAAAAGGACAAAAGAAGACTAAAAATATTAATTAAAACCAAATTTTTCATCTATTTCTTATGAATTTTCCATCTTAACTTTTTGATTATAAAGTGGACGGCTGAGATACAAAATACTTACTCTGAAACTGAAGCTTGTCATTCTGTCAATCACTGTGCCACCTGTTGGAGGCAATCTTTCAGATCAAATTTTCAATATGTCACTTAGGGAAGCAAAATTTATCCCAAAGAGCTAAGACAACTTGAATTCCTGTAAGAATAGATTCTTACAATCACTAAGCTGGAATTCATTTACCTAGCCATCGATTCCCATAGGGAACAGTCAGTTCACATGCTATCAAATCGGATTTTTTTGTTAGACAAAGTTATCTTCTTGTCAGGCGTGGCATTTTCTGTTTGGGAGAAATTAAAATCAAAGTATTTTGTTAACTTTGCCCTGCAAACTACACACTCATATAGAACTACTCTTGTTGAAATAGGAAAGCAGGAGCCAAAATATTTCAGGAGTTTTCCATTCCTAAAAAATCTCTGAATGGGTCATACTTTGCTCCTTAAACCAAATTAAGGCTGTCTTCCTGGGCTCAGGGTAACAAACGTAATACAACTTTCCCACAGCACCTATGTACAAGATCGCAGGTACAACACGTGCTGGTGTCTCAGTTCTCCCAGTCACAGCTTCTTTCCTCCCAGAATGTTGCCTTTGCAGACACATGGAGTTTGAGCAGTAGCTCTGTGAAGTTTAACTGTACCTTGCAGGTTATCCCAAATAAGCCTCCACTGTCGTTGCAAAAATCAGCTCAACAAATCCCTGCACTATATAAAGTCCAATGAATTTATTCTGAAAATCACTGTCTAAAACGTTGCCCTTAACCTTCAAAGGTTTTGATTATTATCTTCATTTATCTCAAGCCATGCAAAACAGTATCAGGGGTGATAAATGATTTTTTTTTTCCTTCAGTGCACAGATGTATCTGCTCAGCCCAGCCCTAAGTTTTGAACATTGTCTCTGACCCTTCTGCAGCTCCATACCCTGTCACTGATTAGAGTTGTACATCACACCCCCTAAAATTTCAGTATGGCTGCATATAACAGTGAGTTTAGGAGACCACAAGCATTTTCACATGGGAGACACCTTCAAAATTTAGGCCCACCATCTTTAAACATGGCTCCAAAAAAGCTGTACACTGCTAATTCTTTAAACCATACATACCAAACAAAACTGAGAATCTTATGCCCCTTTTCTAAAGAAAACTTTGAATGTATATTCCCTATGCCAAGTTCCCTGCAATTCTTCCATAGGTTATCATAGTATAAAATTACCTTTTCTAATCTGGCACCTGGGAAGCTCCAGGTTATAGGGTTGATATTTCATTTTGGTGTTTAATTTTGAATTTGTACATGGCAGAATTAGAAGCATTTCAAGTTGTCATCTAATATACCTGATGGAACATGGAGTTTAAAACACAGTCAAGCAGCAATCATAGAATTGTATAGGTTGGAAAAGAACTTTGGGAGAATTGAGTCCAGCACTGCCAAGCCCAACATTAGACCATGTTCCTAAGGGCCACTTCCACATGTCTTATAAATAGCTCCAGGGATGGTGACCCCCCTACTTCCCTGGGCAGCCTGTTCCAGTGCTTGATAACCCCTCATGTGAAGAATTTTTTTCCTCATATCCAATCTAAACCTCACCTGGTGCAACTTGGGGCCATTTTCTCTTGTCCTCTTACTTGCTACCTCTTGGGAGAAGAGACCAACCCCCATCTCACAACACTTCCTTTCAGTTAATTGTAGAGGGTGACAGGGTCTCCACTGAGCCTCCTTTTCTCCAGGATAAACACTGCCAGCTCCCTCAGCCATTCCTCACCTGACTAGAGCTGCAGACCCTTCCCTATCTTTGTTGCCATTCTTTGGATGAGAAATGCCAAAGGTCAGTAATTAGAAAAACCATGATTTACAACAAGAGGGAAAACATACCTGAGGGTAAGGGTCAACTGATGCTCCTTTGACTTTACCAGATCTCCTACTCTAAAAGTTGCACAGCCCAGGAAGCTTTGCTACAAATCAAAGCAGAAAGAAAAGATAACATAATAATTCATTTTTTTACTTATTTTGGTCTCACACTTGAAAATCTTTCTTCAGTACCCAGAAAAAGATTGCATTTCAACATAACAGTTTGATACTTTATCCACCAGAATTTTTTTTTGTGCAGCAAAATTATCAGTAAACTGTTAAAAACTTTGGTTTTATGGGCAGGAACCTTTCTCTTTTCCATTAAGAACAGTCTAACAACCTGACAAAATAACAGGTTGTAAGATGTACAGCCACCGGAAAATTTTCATTCAGTACAAGTATTTGCATTTTGCATCTATTTCTTCCTATTTTTCCAATTTCTGGATTACAAGAAGTGTTAAGTTTTCAGTGTTTTACCAAAGTTGTTCTTGTTATGGTTTTTTCTCAATCCATTGGCATTACCATCTGAGTATTCCAAATATGAATGTATATGCTAGGAAGATATTCTTAACTTGAGTTCAGCACAAGTTTATTAATAGAAATGTTATATTTATCTAGTTCTTGGCAATGTTTTTAGTACAGTTTTCCTCTATTTCCATTGTGAGGTGAACCTATTCACTGCATTAGAACTGCAGAGAAATGTGATAATGCAATGAGAATGCCTAAAGTTAAATTTAGCTACACCACTATATCTTTTTCTTCTATAAAAATCACTCTTCACACATAAAAAAAAAGTTCAAAGAAGAAAAAGGGTTAAATCTTCTTTTGCACTTTGGCTATTTTTTAACCTCTGCTCATATCCTGCTCCACATTGATGAAATCTCATTCTGTCCACTTGACCAGCAGTAGTATTCTTGCCTTGGGAACAATGGGCAAGAAACTAACCACCTACAGCCATCTTCTATCAACTTACCCTTCAAATATACACCACAATATCACTTGCTCTAAAGAAACTGTAAGAAAATCATGATATTATGTTTAGTTTTTGGCAATAAAACAATAAAAAGGACACAAAGTTTGGGTTTTGTTACATAACACTAAGTTTACTGTTGGAATGGCAAATTAGAATTCCAGGCTAAATTATATACATTCTTGGATATACAAATTAAAGAAGAATCAAGTTGCTATGAGTCAACAGAGGCTGCCTACAGAGAGCAATGTTCCCTTCAGGGAAAACAGAAAAGAATTTCTCACTGCTGAGAAGAGTAACTTCCTCTGGTGAAAAAAAAAACCTTCAGCCTGTTTTCTTTCAGGAAAGCTGGAAGGATGTTGATTGTTTGAATGCAAACAATAAAGCTCTACACTAAAATAAGTTTTCTTCCATACAGAATATACAGTTCAAAACAAATTCTGAAATTAGGCAAGCACCAACACCGCAGTTAGTAAACTGTAAACTGCTGGTCTGCAGTTTGGTAAACTGAGTCATGAGGTATGGTTGTTCCCATCAATGGCACAGGTTTGGATTTCCTAAGCAGCATGTAAGCAGCAAAAGAAAAAGCATACAAGTTGAGAATCTAGGGAAGGCTGGAAAAACAGTGGATCTGGAAAGTGATGAACAGGAAGAAAGGAAGAAAATTAATACAGCCACACAAGCAAAGATCACAATTACTTTTCAGTGCCAAAATGAAAAGTACTTTGACAAAAAAGACATCCAGGTGCAACACATGGTGATGCACAGCCTTGCTGGAGTGAACACTCAGATGGTTCTGTCTTCCTTTAGATGAGTCAACATGAGAGTGTTTCTGCACTGAAACACTCTGGTCACACATTTAGCCCAGATTATTTATCTTTTTCCAAGAGCATATCCTTCTTCATACTGTAAGAAAACATTCCACAGCACTGTGCCTCTATGGCAGCCTTTATTCTGGCATTTCATGACATTTGAGTGCTTGTGTTCAAAAGCTGACCATTTGGAAAGGGGAAGGGAGATATTTGGAATGAAACTGATATAAGGTTTGGTCACTTGGGGCTTCTTTCTGCTGCAAAATAGAACCATAAATATATTTAAGAATGCTAAGTCAGAATCCTCAAGTGATCAGGGCCAAGAGACAGCTACACTGCTCTCCCATAAAGTCAAAGGGAGTGGATTTTACCCACTAAACGTGTCTGAGCATCAGATCTACTTGGCCAGCATCATGAAATTAAAGGTGAATGATTTTATTGGCTTAAAATGTTCTACTTTTCAGTAGAACAGTTCTCTGATTCATATTTTTATGCTTATTTAGAAAATAAGAAATTCTTTGCTTGACAACACAGAGCTATGTGCAAAATCAAATAAAATTTTAAATTATCCCATGACCCAAATTAAGAGAGTTATGCTAATGTTCAAGGCGTCTAATATCAAACTGGCGAATACTTTTTCCATGCTGATTTAGATACCAGTAGTCCACCCTGGGGCCTAAACTGGCAGTCTACAAACCAATTTAACATTGCCCACATAACTTGGAAAGGCTTGAAAAGTAGGCTTCAAACAAAATTACTGCTGTAATGATAATTGCACAGTAACATTCCTTTGGAATTTTGCTAGGGTTCTAGACACAACAATAAATCTTAAGATATATGCCTTGAGTAGTTTGATGAATAATCTCAGCTAGCCAAAGAGAAAAGTCTCTATAATAGCTTTATGGAATGCTAAAACACATTGATTATTTCACTAAGATTGAACTTGCTGACAAGCTACAGATTTTTCAAACACTAGCTGAAGTATTGAAAACTATGCCAAGGAAGCCCTAGTAAGGCAGAAAAGTCAACGCCTTAGGCTAAAAATTTAAACCTCCAGGTATTTTACATGTTTGCAGACAGACACCTGCACCAGGTGGTCTTTGTTCTTATATCCAGCTCTAGCAGGACCAGGTGGGAAGTTTTATTATCTTGGAGGTTTTTGCCCTCTCAGAAAATTGCTTCCCAATACCTTGTCAAACATTCTGTAGATCTACACATAAAAATGAGTCCTCTATATGTTGCCAGCTTCACTTCTGACAACACAAACCAAAGGCAACTCCTGCTGCAGAATGTTTGATACCCTGCACACAATGACCAGAAAGCAGTAGCCTAGTCTTCTTGAGGCAATGCCATTCCAGACTCTCAGTCTCATCCAGATTGCTTATATGACATTACAAGGAGTTTACATGATTGTGCTTGTCTCAGGATAGCTTCAGTTGAAAAAGATTTTCAGAGATTTGAATGGGATTACATCAATGAGACTACCATGAGACTACCACTCCTGTCTTGATTATTTTATTCATTTAACCAAAAATTTTTGCTATTAAAAAAGCTTGCCAGCTCTTGTTGAGCACTGACTGTTTTTGCCTGCCAATGAGATTAAAAAAAAAATCAATTACTGAAAATAATTGCTTACCCCAACATCTGCTCTTGGTTCCTTGTAATCAGGTAGGACACTGGTGCGGACCTGAAAGAAGGGAGGGGAAAAAAAGGCAAGAAATGATTATACTTTTTGTTGTTGCTTTCCAATTAGAATGAAATTAGTACTCATGCCTTTCTTTCCTCATATTTTTGACATTTTGGAGATATATTTAAATGGAGCTACATAGGTATATATAATTTATAATAACTATATTTGCTGGTTGCTGCAAAGAAAGTCTCTTACCACTGCCCTTTTTATCATTCTGAACTTTCCTGAGTCTCTAAAGGGAGAAAACCTGTGTTTAGTTGTTCTTTTCCTAAAAGATTTTTTTTGCTGTAACTTGAGTGACAGAATACTTCATCTAGAGGTGTTATCTGGAAACAGAATTTTCAGCTTCAAGTGAAAGAGCATAGTACCTTGAAAAGGATTTTCTCCAAGTAAGTACTTGTCTTTGCCAACTGATCTGCAGTAGAAATCCTGATCCCCAGTCTCAGTGTATGACCCTACCTCCTTCAGACACTTGCTAAGCATCTCTGAGGTGAGAAATGTTTGTAGGCATTCAGAGAAGGAAAGCCTCTATATACTCCCCTACACAGGAACTCCTGTTGTCCCTGTATTTTCTGCAAGGTGGAGCTACCACTGTACTCAACTGCTTTCACTTCACAAGAGCCAGTATGGGATAATCTGACTTCCTTTTCAGTATTTCCCAAAATATAGTACAGGTGTGTGGGTGTGTCTCCAGTGTCTTTATAATTTTACTGTTGAGTGGTGGTTGAGAACAGACAATTGATTAAACAGCAAAAATTAGATAGAAAATGTATAAGAAAATCTCTGTGACATCCCTGATGGCCTGCCTGGGCCAAAACCAGCCCTTTGGAATAACTTGCTGTTAAAGGCAACGCACAAGAGAGAATACACTGAGCATGCACATCTGTTTGATTACCTAGCCTAAATAACAGATATTAATTCTCCAAGAACAAACCTTTAGCCTGATTTCCATGTAAAACTCAAACTCATTTTGCAAAAGACTAATTTTTTTTCCATGCCCTCAAATATGACCCTCAATTCTTCTATTCTAGCTGCAGCTTAGTACACAAAAATAAACACTCCTTTAATGCAAAGATAATTTAATTGTCTGTTTGTTATTCTAAATACATGTTGTTATAAAGCACCAATATAAAGGCTACCACAAAGACTTGACAAAGCAGAACCACAGCTTTTCTCAGTCAGCTTTTATCCCTTGATTTCCTACAGTGAGAACATTGTTTTTTCCACAAAAGCCTGAAGATAATAAAAAATGCTATAATTAATTTAGTAAGGGACAGCATACTTTACAACTCTGTGGGAGTCCTCATATGGATGCAATTTTACATTTAGGTTTTCCACACTATATACATTAGCAACTCCAAAACATTTGGCCATCTACAGAAAACTAGTACAAAATGTTCAACAACAATGTTTATATCTAAAATTAATCTTTAAATGCTTCAAGCCATGAATGAAAATGAAATTACTGACATTTGTTTGTTGGTGATACCCATCTTTCCCTTTTGAAGCTGAGGAAATAACTTAGAGCAATCTGTTTCTTAAAAGAAAGATGGAGTATCAGCATCAGGCCAAAAATGCTGTGTCATTTTAAGATGCTAAAAAGCTGTTCTATGTGCCAGCCTCAAAGAAGTGACATCTGGCCCAACAAGAAGTGAGGTATTTATATTTTCTAATTATTATTATGGCTATTTATTCAAGAAAAATAAACTAATAATGTGAGAATTAACATTATTCTTCATAATTTACTTATGTATTTCTAACCCAACAGCAGTTCAGCAAATATTTTTAAAAGTGTATGTGTTTTTATTTGATACTAAGTTGTACTCCACAGCTAGAGAAAGTTAAATGTCTCTTACAAATACTGAAATCAAGGGAATTCAACATTCATTTAGAACCATAGAATATTAATTCCTTCTTTTGCTGGATAAAATATCAATTCAGGAGAACATATTTCAGCTTTTCTGACCCAACACAAACGTGGAAAGGGATGTCAAGACCTGACTAACCTACAGTCTTCCATTTAATAAAAGCATATTCCTGAATTTCAAATGGATTTAAAATACAGAAAAAAATTCTGTTGCATTTTGCAATATTTTTTGGTTCAGCTATGTTTTTTTGTTTTCATTTGGTTTTAACCCCTTTATAACCAGTAGCTGGACAGCCAAATCTAACTCTGTCTTTGGTGGGACTGACATTAGACTGTACCTCTCTTCTCCCCAAAATATATTTTGTTTGAAATTAAATCTAATATCTTGATCCAAGTGTGCACAAATATATATGTGATTTTAGAAACTGTTTTACTATTTGATATTTATTAAAAGAGAAGCCAAATATGTGTATGTAAATACATACATGGGTGGTACAGTCTGTTGGTTGAGCTCCTGAAAAACTCTCTGAATGCTGAAATTATTGGGGTATCACTATGGGATGTTCACACAGGCCTCATTATAAACATAAACTCAGCTCATAAAAAATTATAAAGCATAAGAAACAAGTCAGTTCTAGTCCCAATCCATAAAATGGAAGAGAAAAAATGGAGATAAATACAGAGGATTTGAAAGGTCAAATATCCTCCCAGTGCATTTCCTGATTAAACAAACTGCCACACTTTTTAAAACCTTGTCATAAATCAACTTTTACTCACCAGCCCCATCTAGAACAACTACAAAATATAAATGCAAACGGAAAGTCAGATTTTAATCCCTAACATCCTCTACTCTGTTAGAATTTCAGTTTTCTCATTATTTGCTCTAGGTTTTCCTGTGCAAAATGCAAACCTCTGAGCGGGGAGTTCATTTACAACTAGGATAAGACCATCCTTCCCTGGAATAGCACACACTACTGCTTTACCTCCCCAGACAAGAAGAGATCACAAAGGCATGCAAGAAAGACAGCTTGTGACCTAGGCTAAATGCAAAAAAGTTTGTGACATTTATCCATTCCTGTAATTTTGTTTGTAGACTAATACAGTTACCTTTTTATACACTGTGGAGGCCCATGAACCTACTGGGAAAAGGGCAGTGGCAATGCCTTGGAGGCATGCACCATAGGCTGTGGGCATCTCCCATAGTTTGGGGCGAGACAGAAGGCTTGCCCCATGGTGCTCTGCAGCACTACGCCAATTCACCCCAGCTCTGTATTCCACATTGGCCATCCCTACCCCTTTTAACCCTATATGATCTTGTTCTAGAATAATCCCTACTCCCTGTTTCCCTATTGGTTAATGTAGCCCTGCCTCTCCACCCTGACACTGCCTATTGGCTAATGTAGCCCTTTGTACTGCACCTATGTCCTCAGCTGATTGGCCGTGATGCTTTGCTCCACCCTCTCCTTTGCATATTTTTACCCTGGACCTTCCTCTGTCCCTGGACTTCTGTCCCTGGGCCCCTTCAGTGCCAGACTCTAATAAACCCTCACTGGAACCCCATACTGAAGATTCTCCTATGTCTCGCCTGCCTGCTAGCTGTGGTGTGCTTGAGTGTATGAATGTCATGTGCCTGCCCAAATGTTCTCCCTCTGAGGACGCTTGCGGGGAAGGTAGCAGCACTGACCACCTCGCCTCGCCGCTACACACCACAGCTTGTTGAACCAGGAGGAACACCAGTGGACAACAGTGGGCACTCACAATATGCTTACTTTTCTTTATGTCTCATACAAAACAATATGCAATGAATTATGCATTTGTCACAGACACATCTGTTAAATTTCTCTAAGCATAGATGCTAAATTCAGCTTTAATGAACTGTCCTTTAGTAGAAGACAGTTTTGTGTGATTAAAAGGAACATTTCTTTCAGTCATTTGCAGCACTCTGAGCAACATTCTCACACACTGTCAAAGTACAGAAGAGTCATTCACTATCATTACCCAATCATCTTTTCTGCCTGCCTTAATTAAAGCCTTTCAGTTGACAATCAAAGGCCATGTTCAGAATGCACTCAAGTTTCACAAACAAATAATGCTAGATCCTTCCCTTGGTTACAGTGGATTTATTCCATCAAATCAACAGAGGCTTCCAGTGACTTCCCAGTACTCACTGCTGTTGGCTGGTCAAATGCACTCTTTTGTCATCATTGGTATACACTCCTGGCATCTCACAAAAACTAACTACAACATCAGGCAAGGCTAGGCAAGGCAAGATAAAAGAGACTACTGAAAGCAGTCACTGAAAAATTTACTTGCACTCCTTCAATAAAGCACCTTCCAGGAAAGCATTCCCAACTTCAGTAAAACTGAAGTTGTATGGGAACACAATGTGCACACGCAGTAACCTGGAGGTGCTCTGGGAGGGTGACCATCTGCACCTTTCTGCTCCCACAGGGAAAAGAACACTAAACTCTCCTAACACAACCATATAGTTCACAGACAGCTGCTATAGGCGGTCAGCCCCATCCTCACCACCACTCCCTGCCTGCTAGCTGGCACCACTACCCATTAGAGTCCAGGAGTTACTATTTCTTGGAATTTTTCAGTCAAAGAAATGGCAGCTTCATGTATTTGTGCTGGGTGAGCTGAAAATGCCGAAATTGTTATGGGGTTCTGCAACAACATGAATCAGCTTTTATAGGGCAGAAGCCACTCCAGTACATGCAGCAAATTATTTTTTGAATGAAGATATTTTACATTTACCAGCTATTTATTTTCATCATAGAGATTAACAATTTGCTAAATAGTTCTGAGGCAAGAGTGGTGGGGCAGGAGCTGGGTGTTCCTCTAGCTCTGGTCCAGGGGGTTTTCCAGATGCCTTCTGTCCCTTTGCTGTCACCAGAACTGAAGCATTGTGAAGTCTGACCTAGAACAGAGGCTAGATGGAGTTAAAGAATAAAGTAGGTATTTATTAAAAGGCCTCAATGGATACACCTTGGGCAGTACAAGATCTCAGCCTGGGCTACACCCAAGATGAACATAAAATGGTCACAAAATGGACAACTGGTCACAGGGTCTCTCACTTTTGTAAATTCTGGTCCATTAGCATATTGGAGTTGATTGTCCAACTATAGCTTTAGGTTATGAAGTCCCATCTTTCTTGTTTTCCTCTCTTCATTCTGCCATTGTTTATGCTCTTGGGCCTGAAATTTGAATTGGTTGTCCTTGGTTCCCAGCTAGAGAAGGAACTCTTTTGTCTACCTACTCTGTGAAGAGAGCTTACTATCCCCTAATATGAAGCTCAGAACTACACACTAGAAGAAGTACAGAATCTGAAAAATATAAAAGCTAAAATCTGAGGCATCATTTCAATCAACATGTTGTAGTCAGCAAAGTAAAATACTTCCATCAGTACTTTGTTGGATAGGGGCTTACTGAATGGAGGACAATACCAATGCAGTAATTTCCCAACCTTCAGCGCACAATTATTTCCAACAGTCCATATAAAACAAAAGAGAAGATCTTTTCCCAATGGACATGGACATGGTATTGCAGGATTTACAGCTCCAGTAGAAAAGCCAATAGGCAGAGAAACTAATAAATGTTAAAACTGAATTAAAGATGACAACTAATAAAGGGAATATAAGCTATATCAAATTACGGCAATGTTTTATAATATTATTTGTATTATATATTAATTAAATTTAAACTTACAGAATATATATATATATATATATATATATATATATATATATTCCCTTCTACAGGTAGTAGGGAAAATATGTATACCCCTATTACTTGCTGTATAGCAACTGACAGTTTCTCTGTTTACTTATCCGAAAAGGTCAAACAGAAAGACAGGACTATCAGCATCCTATCCATAGGCAGTGTTTGAATGTGACTCTTTTGCAGAGCATGCAATCAAGACCATTAATTTGTGCAGCACTGACACTGTGTGCTACCTCCAGGCACATCCTCAAGATGTAATTGAGGATAATATAAAATACATACTTCTCAGTCTCTAAGAATCTTCATAAGTTACTTTTCTTTCAGACAGCTCAGTATCTTTCTCTATGTAGGCTGCATCTTTGTGTGCTTTCTAGAGAACACATGGCACAAGAGAAGAATCGCACGATCCCCCAAGCAAAGACTGAAGTTAACAAAATTTAACAGCTTATGTAGGTATGTAACTTGGTGTATGAATAATGAGCAGAAAACCATAAAATCTTGAGTGTTTGATTAGAAATACAGTTTTGTTTGTCTATTTTTACAGCTTGGGCATTTGATCAGAATGAAAACCTCACAGTTCAAAGAGAACAGATTACTAGGAACTCTCTCCATACTGAGCACACCACAAAAAAACATACCAACTCTGCAGCATCCACATGGAAGCTGGAACTTAAAGTGACAGAAAATATCTATACATTGTGAGTGCTTTGGGGCATGCAGCACGGAGTCAGATCTGATCCAGCAAAGCTTATTAATTCAGCATAATTGCCAGCCATGGTAGAGCTGCACCACTTTGCACTGTGCCTCAATGCAAAATGACACCAGCCCTATCCATACAAGCGCCCAGTGTAGCTCAGATTCCAAGCACATTTTACATAGTGGGGACAACAGGGCCCAGCTCACATGAATCGGAGCATCAGCTGCTGGAACTTGGTCTGCAGATAACCAAACACAACTAAGATGTGCAAAGAGGAAAAAAGGCAGCTTCTGTTATTGGCCTTTCCCTCACGAAGCATTAAGATCATACACACAGCTTGTTCCTCAGTACATTGCAAAAAATCCTGAAAATCATAGAGCTGAAAAACACCTCTTTGGAACACACTTGTAACCACCTCCCCATATTTAGGTCTATTCTATTCCACAGTTATTTACTTTCACATAGTAAATAAATAGCCGGTGAAGGCAAAGTCCTAAGATTCATATATCTCTTGTACTTATAGGAAGTAAGAAAAAGCTGTCAAGTCTAGCCACATAAATCTAAATAATCTTTAATACGTTTTTAGTGTACGCAACAAAAAAATGGAAGGAAGAAAGGGTTTATTTACCTTCTTGACATAGCACACAGCATGAGCACTGAATTCAATTTTTTAATCAATTTGAAACAGCTTTTTTTTCTACAGAGAAAGCTCTGTCGTGTAAGGTTATGCAACAGATTAAAAGTGACAAAGAGAAATGGCCTCCATAAATTAGAGATAATTAACACTTGAGTCTTAGCATCATGAAAAATAGATGTTCTGTTGCTCACAATTAATTTGCTCTTTATTGAAACTTGGGGTACAGATATTCTGCCAGTAGCAGTTGCTGTAGAACATTGCTTTTTCAGGAGGGGAAAAAGCTGTGCACTGCTGCACCCAGTTAAGCCTTCTTGTGTTGCATGATGAGCTCATCATCATTCCCCTCCTGAACAGCTCCCAGTAAAACACAAACTTTGCACTGTGCCTCCAGTGCACACTTTGCACCCACGAAGAAACACCCACCGGTGATGGCTCAGGCATTGCAGGGGCTCAAATACAGCTGCAAAATGTATAACCGTGACAGGGAAGGGACACACTCACCCACCCCAGTCCCTCACAGCGATGAGTGCTGACTGACACAGACAGCAGCACGTTGCTGCTTATCAGTCAACCTACTGGGATTTTTTTAAGCAGTCAAATTTTTTCAATCAATGACCACTGGTAGCAAGCTAATGAGCTACAGGTTTTTTCCGCCATCTTTCAGGCTTTTTTGAACAAAGCCCAATGATGCAAAGTAGCCTTCTAAAGTCCTAATAGGTACTGAATATTCTAGGCATTTGGTCAGTTATAATTTTAATAAAATACAATATAAAATCACATTTAAGTCTGTAGCTGTTACAATTAGCCAGTTAGCCTTGCCCCCTCCCCATAATAATTTCCAGGAATGATCCCTTTAAAGTCTGTTTTATACTGATTTTATTTTGAAGCTTCATATTTTATTTTTTAATGCAGATTTTTTTAAATCTGCAAAATTTGAAGAGTAAAAATACACTTCAAAGTGCTTTTGATGCCTCCCCTTCCTGGCTTTCTTCCAATGTGAAATAAAATTCATAAAAGGCAAATTCTGGCTTCTGTCAGCAAGCTACAGATGGAGCATTCCTAACTTCTTTTGGCTCTTCTTTTACATGGACCAGCCAATGGGGACTTGTTACTTGCTCAAGTCCAAATACCTTAGGCTAGTTACTGCAATGCCACTATCCAAAAATCCCTTAGACAGACTCCACAATCCAAAAAAGGCAGCAGTTAATGACAGCCAAAGAAATCCAGATGTTCTGACAAATTAAATCCCAAAGAATACTCACTCTAGAATAATGAAGAAAATAGGAGAGGGGGTTTTATCACGCTTTTCCACCCTACTTCCCACACACTCAGCTGTGCACACTGCTTCAGCAAAACATGACTATCCAGCAATCTCTCAGTCTGTCTGTCTGAGCACCTTGCTTGCCTGAAGCAGCAGACTCTGAGTGTTCAAGTTGGAATTTCAGGGGAAAATGCTTTCTTAGAATGCAAGATTCCAGCTCTGCTCACAGGGCCTCAGGCAGCTGGGTAGGAAGAGAAATAAAAAAGAAATCTCATTCCCATATGAATATCAGAGAACCTGTCTAAAAAACCAGTGCTAAAAAAGCCAAGGAAAGAACATACTCTAACCACTTATTTCAGGGGAAACTTGAGAGGATGCAAGCCAAGGCTAGTAAAAAGCTCATACAGTTGTCTGATGAACACCCAGGTCAACTCAGTCTCAGTTCAGTGTACAGCACAAAACATGAATTAAAGCAAGTATTACTGAATTGATCAGATGAGCTCGGTGGCATAATAAAATTTCCAGAACATGATCTTCTGCCTCAAAATTTCAGCAGCATTTGAACTTTGTGAATATCTGACAGAATAAATTGAAATCCAGTTATTTTACTTACTGAATAAACATTCTTTTTTGCGTATGCTAAAATCTACATTTCATACTTTGCATCTATTACCATAAAAGTTGAATTAAGAAGTTTTATTATAAATTAAACATTATGCCATTTCCACTGATGAACCAGTTACAAGAAACAAGATTTATATTAGCGTCTTGCAGAGGTATTTCCAACACTCCCAGTTCCTTAACAGACTGCAACATCTACTTAAGTGACAAAAGGTTTTTCGCGTATTAAACACCGCAAAAAAGTCTTGCTGCCTTAAACAAGTACAGACTTTTCAAGACTCCGTACACAGAATATCCCTGTCTTCTGACTCATGGCAGAAGCTGATATGAAGAACTCAGAATTTAACTTGTTGGAGCTGTCACTTCCCCAGTCATGAACCTCCAAAGGTCCCTTGAGAAGCTGGTATTATCCCTGTGCCAACACCTGAGTGCACTGCCAGCTGGGGGCCTGAAGTTCAATATTTTGAAAGAGTTATTTTTACGTGAGGTACTGAACTACCCAAATATCAGCTCTCATAGAAGCAAACAATGGTTTTAAGATCACCCCCCAAAAACACTCCATGTTTTATGGCAACTTTTTAACATAAATTTTTAGATTCTAAAGTGAACATTTTAGAACAATGAAGCTCAGCCAGTCAGTCTTGACCTTTTAATTTCCCAATGGGTGTCTCCCACAGGGAATTCCAGCAGTGGATTTTCCCTGTAGCTACTAGCATCACCAGGAAGAAATTATGTGAATGCTTAAAGGGATTCCTTTGATTCCCTAGAGTCTGTGCTAGGTCTACAAGCAGAGCCACACATCAGTAACCTGGACATCTGTGAGACATTGAGAGAAGCAGGGAAAGCTGCATATGAAAGAATATGACTGGAGCATACATTTTCTGACTAAACCCACTCCCCTCAAAATCCATCACAGGAGTATGAAAAGCAACCAAGAGCCTGGTATTTTCAGTAAAAAAAAAAAAAAAAACAACTTATTAGCAACACGAGATCAGATTCATCATCCAATGGTAATTTTCAGATCATTTGTTTTAGTATTTTACTGTCACAAACACCCTATAATAAACCTCCCCACCCATTTTTTAACTACACCTTGAAATTACTTTAATTTCCTCTCCCTCCCTTCTGACTGGAAGGTCATTCCAAAAAATTACTGCAATAATAGTTCAGAGTCATTTTCTAATCTACAGCCCATCATTATTCATGCTGAGTTTATACTCCTTTGCTCTTCTGCCAACATGGTCTTTTAGATAAGTAATTATTTTCTGTTCCTCATACTGGTCTCCTGATGTATTAATAAGAAAGGAATCATATGCCCTCTTATACTTCATTTTGTTAGGATAATAAGCCAGGCTTTTCCAATACACTATCATACAATAAGTTCTCCATTCCCCAGATCACATCATCTGCTCCAGTCCCATTCATCTTTCTCAAACACAAATGATCTAATTACTACCAGCTTTCCAGAAGAGACCTAACCTGTATGTAATGGAACAGAGTTCCCTGGATTCATCTGTGAATCAGTTCTGTTTCCCTCTCTCTGCTGCATTAGATCCACTGCCCAGTTACACTTTGAACAACTAATTTACCTGTGGTTTCCTTCACACAATTTATTTCTGACATATCTGACACATGAGGTATTTGTTCACACAAAAAACTTCATATTATTAGAAAAGCAGAGTCGTGTACTGAGAAACTACTGTATTTCATCCTATTTATTATTCCAGACTGCTTTGAAGCAGTTCCATGGGTAAGGAATAGTATCAGCTGGCAAACCCTTTTTTTTTTTTTAGGAAAACTAAGGGAAATTTCTGCACACACCAAACTTTAACACATAGAAGCTGAAGGACTCTCACAGAAATATCCACAAAAGCAAAGAAAATAGTATTCACCAATAAGGATTTTTCTTTTGTTCTTCTGACAGTTTGTGATAATGTTTAAAAAACAGTTGAGGCTGAGGTCTGGTAGTAGTATTTCCTAATGGATAGAAATTCACTTCTTTTACAGAATTAGGGGTAAAATTGCTCATCAGATTTACTGTGGTAGAAGGCATAAATATATTTTTGACAGATGAGAGGGAGTACGTAAATATTTGGGGCTTCCTACAAGCTCTGTTTTCTTTGCCTTCATAGACAGGACCTATCTATTCATAAAAGTCTGTTTTAGCAAGATTATAGCTGCACTTCCATAGGTCATGACCCTTCCAACCTGTGGAACAACAGTACTCTCATGAGAATTACTGTTGTGTCAAGGGCTCCCACATGCGTCATCCACATTTCTAACAATCCACGCTTGCGGAGAGCAAGGAATTTTCTCAGAAGAATCTAGACGATCCTGGGAAAATAAATGTTCCCAACTATCCAAATATAAACACTCCCAACTATCCAAATATAAACATTTCAAAAGCCATCTAAAAAGAAAAAATGCACAATTTTTTTTTTTTATTTGAGAAAGCATTTTTGCTTGGATTAAAACAGTTAAACCTGTACAGCAAGAATTAAATTCTTGAGTACACAAACACTAAAACTCATAACCTTCTGATCAGCCATCTTTAAACAGTTTTTGCTAGTGCTCTGCCCTTTGCTCCCTGTCTTCTGAGACGAGAAACTGAAAGGAGTTTTATTTATTTATTTATTTGCTTATTTATAAAATAAATTCACTGCTGGCTTTAGAAGAAGTTTCAAGACAAATGTGTCATCTCTCCCACAATCTAAATTAGTTTCTGCTTTAAAGGAAGAAGGAGGTATCACTGGAAACTAGTATCTCTGTGGGCCTATTTTACTATGCAGCAACCTAAAATAACTTTGTACCTACAAGAGAAGGTAAAAAGCAGATTACACACAGTACTTTCTGTCTCCTGTAACAGAGACAGGTTTATGTGAACAGCAGTTCATTTTTTTTCTATCAGTGATACTATATTCATAATTACTTCCCCATTAAACACATGATTTTGCTCTCAAAACTCTTTCACAGAAGACCTGTTTTCCTCACCTGAATATGTGTCACTGTGCTTAACTGCCACGTAAAGATAAATCCTTTTCCCCCTCTACAATGTCAATTTTGCTTTTTTTAAAGCATAACTGCAATCTGCAAGACATGGTAATCCTTTAAGACAAGCATGATCAAGCTCTTGCAGAGATGTTACTTAAAACCAAGGTAAGTTATGAGCACCCTACTTTCAGACTGATAAGTAGGCTCAGGCAAGTTGATAGTCACAGCTGCCTGAGCTAAGTAATTAAACTCTGATTCTTTTGAAGCATAAGGTGTGAATAAAGACATTAGGTATGTTTTTAAGCAATCGTTTTGCTACTCTCAGAATGAATGATCTGAGGATGCAGAAAGATTCTAAGGCTCAGGGTAAGCCCCAAATATATTTAAATATTTTCACTACTTAGAAAAAAATAAAATAGAATTTTTTCAGAGCCTGAAAAGTGGCCTTTTTTGGGGAACTGTTTCAGTGCTGCTTTCTCTGCACATAAAAAGATCTATTAGGAACAATATTGTTGGCAAAGCTGCTTAGGTCTGAAATTTGACCACCACGCTTCTATTTCTAGAAATTACTTACAGATTCTTTCTTCCTTTTATATTGCATCTTCTTATTTGGAAATTCAGCAAGATATTGTTTTCTGGGGAAGACAAGCTGATGTAAAATGGAAATAGACACTTTTTCTTGGTCCACGGTTCCTTCAGGAACTAAAGAAAGCTTGTGCTCCTGAAAATTTCTGTTTTCTCCATCATACCTGCTCATCTAACAGAAGGCTACCTGCTCCTATGGACCCTTAGCTCACCCCCAAACTGCCCTAAGCAGTGTAAGAAAAGAGACACTCTCTCTGTGGTATTCCCTGACGTTTAATGCCAAGCCATCTCCATTGTATCCCACCAGAAACATTTTCAGAGAGCTATCCAAACACCAGCCACTATAGCTTATTGAATGAAGGAGCCACAACCAGCCATAACCAGAAAAGTTATGGCACAAACGCCACTAATAGCATTGCCCCCTTCATATTGTACTTTTTTTCTCTTATGATGCTCGGGATATTTTTTCACTCTCACATCATTTGTTGCTTCCAGCAGTGCTCTGCTTAGATGACAGTGCTTGCTGAGTCACTGTTTATTTCCTCAGCAAGTGACACAAAATAGGGTGGGATGCAGAGATTTCAAGTCAGCATTGTTTCTCAGGATATGTGCAAATTGACACCAGGAATGGGAACAAGAGATTTTTTAATAGGCCAGTATTTCAATGCCACTGAACAAACTGCACTTTTAAAAAACACTCTATCAGTAAACAGCCTTAACCTAAAACCAGCCCACTTATTAAGAGTACACTTGGTTTAGAGAAGTGCATAACATTCTTTTTTATTTGAGTCCAGGTCTAGATAAATTAGCTTCTGGAAGGTAGCTGCATTTTAAATCCTTAACAGTTCTCTCCAACATCAAAACTGATATTAGAAATTCACTAGAAAGTGAGCCTACAACAAGAGTAGGGTATGAAAAATACACATGAACATTCCCACAGCAAGGATTTTATGTAATCTAAACTAGATGACAGAGTTGATTTCTGTCTAAACAAAGTGAAAGGAACAGATATATCTTATCATTGATAAATTTAAATTTACATAACTTCAAGTGGGTCACTACAGATAATGTAACATCTTGAGGAGGGACTTCTGAAAAACAGTGAGAGATTCTATCTGCTTAATAAACCACATAGTCTATGCTTCCAAAAATGTGTTGGTAGCCTTTATGTATCGTAAGGCCATATGTCATAAGGTATAGGTATTCATCCAAGTACAGAGCAGCCTCACTCCTTCCACATTCAGTAGAACCTCCTTCCCTGACAAAAGGAATCATTATTTGTAAAAGAAAAGCATTTTAATACATGATGGTAGCTTTATGTGAAAATATGATAATCTCTTCAGCTTGAGGACAAGTGGCAATATAGCACCCTCAATAGCACAGCATCCTATGTCTTGCCAGGATAATGGTAGTTCTAGAAAATTAATGTTTAAAGGCTTCCCCTTCCACAACTCAACTAGAAGGGAGAAAGATATATGCAACAAAGAAGAGCTTAAATGTGAAATAATGTTGTATTCATAGAACATTGTCCAACCCACGCCATAGATTCTTTGCAAACTATTGCAGACCCACATTGCATCCAATATGACTATTATAGTGGAATCATAGAACCATCAATGCTGGAAAAGCCCTCCAAAAGTAGTTCTCCAAACTCAAGCATCTTGCAGATGGGTCCTTCTGACACAAATCAAAAGCAAGACAAAACTCCATTAGATAAAAATGCATTAATTTTTATATAATTAATTTTAGGAAACATTTCAAGATATGAACTAATTTAGCATGAATGCCAAGGGTAATGTGCCCAATTTTCTAATAAAACCCATTTGATTTCCAATGTTAAAAAAGCCACATCCAGCAGCTGAATTGTACAAGTTGATTCAGAATCAAACCCCAAAAATACAACCCCAAAACCAGCCACAAACACCCCCTACACACAAATTTATGACTTTTTATTTCTTATACTACAGATAAACAGTCCAGGTCCTTATCTACAACAATAACAGCCACATTGAAAAATGACAAACAAAATACAAGGATGTAATGAGGTCAGTGAACACTGGAGATGGGTAGAGAGTGTAACCTTAAAGGGAGACAGGCAGTGTCTGTTTTACACACATAATTTGAAACACCTTATATAAAAGTTTATCACATCTCTCTGAAGACAGAAAAATTCCATTCTCACATGTATTCCCCAACTTGGTGATTATTTTGTACAGTACCAGTATCATCAGAATTATTTTGAAATTAATCCTGATTCTGTTCTCCATCTTTCAAACTTCCATAAAGTTAGCCAAAATTAATTCTGTCATTTCTAGCTCACTTCACAAAAGAAAGAATAAAAAGGGTCAAAATGCTTTTCAGTATTTGGACTAACAAATGGAAAAAATATTTTTAAAATCTGAGAGGTCAATAATTTAACTTAAAAAAGAACCAAAACACCAACAAAATAAAAATAAGTATTCCCATACACATTTGCTACAATTTGCTACAATTTCCTCTATTTGCACATAAATATTAACACCATTTAAAATCATCTTTATTCAGATGTACAAGAATGAAAATAAGCAATTAATCCAAAGTATACCAATTGCTTATTTATACATCTTCAATAGACATGGCCTAAAAGATATTAATTTCCTTCTGTTGCAGTCTCTGATTTCATTAAGTCACTCTGCTCAGCTTTAAGCACTAAAGATCTTGAAATAATACCTAATTTAATACTGCTGCAAGAACCTTAACTCCAAAGTTGTCAGCATAAATCTCATCAGAGAGCCATTAATAAAATGCTCTTTATTGAAGTATCTTTTGGTTTTGAAAATATCAGAGTGGAATAAAACCCACATTAATGATCTTCAGTAATCACTCCCTGCAAAAACTAAAACATGCTTAGACTTGAAAGTACACGTTTAAAAATAACAGCTGAGCATTCTTTTAAAAGGAAGACCCAGCACTGATCCAAATTTTATGTGAGGTTTCAGCTCAAGATAATGTTAGGATTAACAAAGTGTGCATGACAGGTCTGATTTAAAGACTTCAGCTTAAACTTCACCTCCTTCTACACTGACCTCGTAGCACAGAAAGGCAGTGATTTATGTACCACTCTCTACCACCATAACTGCTCCACAAACCTTTGAGCAATCCACGATTGCAAATACCTTGAGAGGGACACCTTCAGGGCACGTGAATGTTCCCAAAAATCCCAAGAATTCTCAAGTTCTGAGTTAATGATACTTCCCTTTTCCCTTGCACATGGAAGAATAAACCAAGAGCCCTTGAATGAAACCCATGAAGGATATTTTGCAAACAAGAGTGACAGGCTTTCAGACCTCTGTAGGAAGGTCAATTGTGTAAAATAGCAAGCTCAAAAGCTAGACACTTATTGTTGTTTTCTGATTGACATCCATCTCATAAAAGTCATCCATGTCTATGTAAAACTAAATACTTTTGTCCTGCAGAATGGAGGATGTAAGATGCTGGAGCCCATATTTTAATGCCGAGACATCAATTCTCTGCTCCGCATGTCCTTTCATTTCTATCATGGTAATTTTTGTTTTCCCCACCACAATTTAATTCAACTGTTAATTTATTTTTCTACCTAGCATCTTTGTCCTTAGCACATAGCAATTCCTTCCCATGCTGCCACAGTGAAACATGTAATTCCCAAAGCAGCACTTTCCTTAATTCCTCAAAATGACTCACAAGAAGACCCAGATAATGCTATTTTCAGCCTCTGTCAGAGAGAAGTCAGACTCCACAGTATTCAGAAAGTATACAGACCCTTCTTTTCTTTAAAAGTCATGTGCCAACTGAGGTGTATTTTTTTCCTCAGATATTTTTCTTCTGGAAGAGAGAATTATTTTCCCTCCTTAACAATGAGCTGAACACAGTGATCTACAAACCCCTGCTGAGGGAAGCTGGTATTTAACATCTCAACCTTGACAACACTAGTATGGATCACATGTCATAAGCATTTTTCCAGGATTTCTGGACTCCCATGATCAGAAATTTTTCTTTGCTGGTAGGCCAAACTTCTACTTTTTTCCATTCTTCACTACCAAGAATTTAATAATGAATTTTGCTGCAGAAGTTTCCATTTCATATAAGTCATTATGAAGTTTTACCACTGACATATGAAACAAAAGTTAAATGAATTACTCTTTTTTATTTTACAGACATAAAAGGAAACTGGTGCAAAGAAATGCCTTCATTTTAAAAAGAAATTACCATTTCCCCTTTTTAAGTTTTATTTGTGACCACAGCTGGTAGAAACCTTGAGAAAAGGCACACTGCTGCTGAAGGACTACTTTCTTACATGTCTCTTCCAAGTTTTTCCAAATGACAGAACCTATTTTATTTCTAACTTCAGTTTCTACTTAAAAATACCATTTATCCATAACATATATTCACAGAAACTTTGTTCTTCCAAAGACAACATTAAGAAGCAGCAGCTGGAAGTGTCAGCATCATGATAAGTGTCATTAGTCCTATGGCCAAAAAATTCTTGTTAATCCTTCTGGTTTGCCGTGTGGATTGAAGATCATTTCACAATCATTCACTTCACTTGCCTACACACAAGAGAGCTCCTGCCAGTACTATAGCTACCATCCACAATTTAAAAAAATAAACTTCAGGAAAAAAAACCCACAAAACAAAACCCCCACAAAACAAAACCCCCACAAAACAAAACAAACAAACAAAAAAAAAAAAAAAAAAAAAAAAAAAAAAAAAAAAAAAAAAAAAAAAAAAACCAACCCCCCCCCCCCCCCCCCTCCAAAATCCAAGTGAAGTCTGGAAGATTTTTTTTTTTTCCTGCTAAAAAGTGATCTTTAAAATGACAATGAATTAGTCATGTTTTTAACCATTTGTTCATCTACTGTGTTGTGGATGCTAAAGATCTCTCAAGGGCAGAGCTGTTATTCTTGTTCCATTTCACCAAAGACATAAGCAAAGTGTCATCTCAGCAAGCTACACTTTCCAAGAAAGAAAACCTGCAGGTTGACTGCCATTTTGTCTTGCATATTTGTCTGTCAAGATAAGCACCAGTGCCTAGTGAACATCATTTAAGAAAACCAAACTTCCTGAGTAGAAGCTCAGTTTGCTTCCAGCGCTGCCTTCATATAGAAAAGCAACAACAAAAGCCACTTCCAGTTACGCAGTTCTATTGTATTAACAGCAGTATTTTTTCCTCTCTTTTTTTCTCCCCTAAATTTCCCACATCCTGTGCTGATAACAAACAGTTCCAATACATTCTTTATAAATCCTGCTCTGTTGGCAACCCATGAATCATCTGGAAAAATAATTCCTCATGCCTGCAGGGCACAGATAAAGGCTGCCCTGTGGCACCGGGCCAGTACAGCACATTCAGCTCGAGACACTAGGAGTCAGCATGGTTACACTGAACCCAGAAAAGGGCTTCACTCTTTTCTGTATATATCTTTTTTTAGTAAGCAGAAATCAAACTAGATTCTGTGCTTGACTTAGAGCAACCAGTTCATTGGTCACCAAGTTCACATCACAAAGGAAAGTCATCTCTGCTTTTCTAAACTCCCACATTCACAGCCTTTTTATATGAAGGCCTTTACAAACTCCATCTGCGAAGTTTCAAATTCAAAATTATCAAAGTTCACATATATGTCTTTTAACTTTCTTTTAACAGTCACCACAGCATCAACAAGCATATTCCTGGGTGTTATATACCAGCATTTCTAATAGGATTTCACAGAAAGTTTTTCTTGTACAAATATTTTCTGTACTTTAATATATGCCACTTTCCATGAGGAGACACACACACATCAGACTGCGCTAAATGGTTTTTCTGTAATCTACTCCTGACTTTCCTGCTCTTTACTTACAGAGAATAAGATCTGTTCTCTCCATGTTTGAAAGAAAATTATTCATAAATGGCTTCGTGCTCCTGCAAATTTCATTGATTTCTGTACAATAGATTAGGAAAGCCTGACACCCACATTTCAGATTTTAAAAAACATTTTAAAAAATCTCCACTTGTTTGCATATTAAAATAAGCAACACCACCATACTCAAAGTAAGTGAAAACAAGCTACAGTAAATAGTCAGGGTGAAGCCCCCAGAGGCTGACTGGCAGCAAAGTAGGACAACTCAAAATATTTCAGCAAAGGTTACATACAGTAACACTTAAATTAAAGGCAGCTCAGTTGGGTAACTAAATGAAATGCCAGCTCAAATCATGTTCCTGTCCATCACACACAGTAATATTCCATAGAACTCCCACTCCAGTGTACCTGCTCCTGCAAAAAAGGAGTTAATAAACCAAGAAGCTATGGCAAAGCTTTGGATCCCTGTTCCTTTCAGGTAGACAGATTAACTCTAGCTAAAAGAGCATTAAAACAAAATCTGTTTCTATTACCTTTATTGCTGTGTACTTACATACCTTTGAGAAGGAAAAAGAAGAAAAAAAGAAACGTATTAAAGCTTTTTTTACTTGGTTTAGCTGTTCAGAAACTGTTTTAAATTATGGCACTCTTCCTCCATTCTAGTGAGAACGTGCCACACAAAAGAGTTAGGGGCAAAATTAGTAACTTTGCCTTCTCCCACAGCCCAAGACCTTCAGAGATACAACAAATTACTTATGAGGAATTTACCTGCAGAAAACGAAAACCATTCCTCTCCATGAGTGATATTTTCACAAGGGGCATGAACAATGCTTCTTCAGAACTCCTCAGTGGAGTCAGAAAGTGCCTTTGGCAGTGGAATGCATGCTGGTTTGGGGAAGAGGTGAAAAATTATGTCTGACCAAGTGCAAATAAGTTCTTGCACCACAATGAAAAATAAATTCTAAAGCCACTGGTGGCCCTCTGGCATCCCAAGGAAGAAACTCAATTTTTCTACTTAGTTACAATGCAGATGTCTAATATCAGAGTAGCTATCAGTAGTGTTTAAAAGCTAGGGTAGCCTTTAACCAAAAGCAAAGAACTGAAGCTTTTGGAACATCCCAAACACTATGCAACAGCACGTGGGAACATCCAAATCAGAGAGACAGTAGTGTATTAAAGACTCCAAGCAGTTCTAAGCTTCTCAGCATTCCTCTATTTAAAACTAGCAACAAGAAAAGTGGCAGAATTTTACTAGAAATGAGAGCTTCCTTGCATCCAAATATTGCTAGAAAATAAAAAGGGGTACAGGGATGGAAGGAGTCTGGCATTTTTTACATTATCTTCTGTTAAAAGAGAAAGTTAACTCTATAACATGCCAGGCATTTCTCTGTAAAATGCCTAGGTATTTTCATCACTTTATTGAGGCACAAGCTGCTCCTTACCCAGCCACTGTAGTCGTGCTTGCTAGTTACCTGGCTCACTGCTCCTAGCAACGAACCCAAATATATTTAAACTCATGCACTGGGGATAATTTTGCAAAAGAAAATGTCCTCTGCAGAAGAGAAATAAAATATTTTTGATTTGCCTGTGATAACATTGTAGGCCTGGGGCAAAAGTTAAGAACAGTTTTTTGTCTCCCATTCCACAGACCACAGGATTACTCAGCTTCCTTTCTCCCTTCAGAGCTGGGGGTATCCCCCAATCAATTTATCTATTCTAACCACTGCACTACCTTAATACCTCTTCAAAGTCCAAGACCTAATTGAAAACATCCCAAAAAGCCATGTGTGCCAGCCACATGGTCCAGCTGGGCAGAGCTCCATTGAAAGCCAGGCTATTCAGGGACATCCCATCCAGCACCTTACACAAGTGATTTATCTCCTCAGACGATTTAGAAACACTATTAGCAAAGCACAGGGGCCTCTCAGAGCTATAAGCACCTTCTTGTTTTGAAGAACACTTTGGGTGCTAAGGACGGAAGATAGACCAATATGAAATCATTGAAAGGGCCCTGGTTGCTTAACCACATTTTACAACCTCAGATCATCTGAATACAGTAAAACTAGTTACAGCTACATATCTAGTTTTACTACTTGACCAGTAGCTCAGGGATGGGTTTTTAATGACAAATTTAAAATTATTCTGAAAAATAAACTGTTGATGTCAGATGTGATGAAGTAAACTATGATTTTCTACATCACTTTTTGAAATCTTTCCCATTCCAGTTGGACAATGGCAATGCTTTCAAGGAGGATAAACATAATATTTGTCACTCCCAGTTCAGAACTTTAGGATTTGAAAGCAGGTTCCCATGGCAATTGGTGTCACTGAAAATTCTGCACTGCAGACTTTATTTCTTTCCTCCAGTAAAAGAAGCAGGAAACACCATGTCAACACCTAAAGAGTAAAAAATTTCTTAATTCCTTGCATTTTGAGGTTTCTTTTATAATAATTCTTTGGTATATCCATAACTAAATTGAGCATCTTAACTCTTAATTTCACTTCCCCCTCCCCCTTCCCTTAAGTCAGTACAAACATCACAATAATATCACCATCATTGAAACTGCAACTGCACTTTACTGCTAAGGTACTACACAGGATTTCTGCAGCAGTTTCCATTCCAGGAACATCAGTAATTTCTGCCCTAACAGTGTCGAAGACTATTGGAGATCACCTTCAAAGTCAGCAAAAGAAAGGAATAAGCTTAAAAGGAGACAAGAGATTAATGTCAAAACTTCAGAATTTCTAGACCATAACAAAAAGGACAAAATAAGGGTATCATTTTAATTAACTGTGAAATAGTTAATCTGAATAGCCCTTTCACAAAGATACCTCATGGGGAAATGGATCTAGCCAGATGCTATATGGCAGCCATTTTGTAAGGAAAGCACAATTGGAACAAAAAAAATTATTCTTAACAGAGAAAGATTCAATAAGTGCAATTAAAATGTGCCGTTAAACAGTTATTGTACAAACATGAATATAAATATTTCATGCTTTTTGCAAGCTAGATACAGCTTAAACCAGCAATTAAAAGCTGCTCCTAGCTGTGTAAATGTGAATTAAAAGCAAACCCAGGTCACCGAAGTAACACCACTGCAAAACCAGGGGCTTTGGGTCTATAAAGGATAATCTAGCGAGAAAAAAACAAAAGTACTTCTTTGAAATTAAACCAATATAAATTTTTACTTTAACAGACAGAAAAAAGTGGTATTTACATGGCTTAAAATGGCTTAACAAAACGGGGGTGGGGGAACTGGATGGGATGGAATTCAATATTTAGTACATGTAGTTCAGATTAGGTGCACAATGTCAAATCATAATATAAATTAACACAATGAATAGTTGATCTGTGATTTCAAACCCATCTCAAGAGTTTTGTTACTTCAGTGCTGCTTCCTCCATGGGAAAGATTCCCTCACTAAGAAGGCAAAGGGGAAGATGTATTCTCTTGGCTTGTGTTGAAAATTTAGGAGTCCATTTTCTAACCAGCTGAGTTTACCTCTGAGTAAAATTGAACCACTCTTGGCTTTAAATACAAGAGCAGAATCTATCTTTTGCAAACACCAAAATGGCCAATGAGAAATGCTTCACACCAGACTGAAACTCACCTAAAGCTTGTAAAAGATATTTTCTGCATGGAAAAACAATTACTTGCTAAATACAAGAAAATTATGCAATTAATTAAAACCCTATGAAAATGTATTTTTCTGCAGATATTGAGGTACTTTCTGAGCTTATTAAAAATTTTCCTGTCATGAAAATTTAAAATGCTCATCATAGAAGTATCTCAAATGTGCATGAACCAAATATAATCTTAATAGCTCTATTCTTTCAGGACAAAAAGTTAAGACTGACTGAAGGAGACTTATCACTTGACTTTCAACAATGAAGGCGACCCTGTGTTTCAAAGAAATCTGCATTATTTCTGACTTGTTATTCTAGCTCAATGTTAACACTAAAAAGAATGGCTAAAGCTGGCTAAAGACTCTAAAACTGAGAAGGGGAAAAAGCTAAGACAGATCCGCCATGATGAAGCAGCATGTTTTGGTTTTGTTCAACTCACCTGCTGCTGTCTGGAACACACTAGGAGGCTGAGATCCAAATAGATTTAAAGTTGCAGTCAGAAACACTTTGCAAATAAACTATGGTAGGTACTAGCCAATGTGAAACAAAAAATAGTGAGTGATATGGAAAGTATTTAGGAATATAAATCATTTAATATAAAATAAAAACCCCAGAATTAACCCTGCATATTAGACTCTTAAGACTAAAAACAAACCCTCACATGTCAGAAAGATCTCACAGATATCAAGCCTCCCAATTATGCTAAAGAAATAAAAACAAAAAAACACCCACCACTCCAGAACTCCACCAGTTACGATTCAGACTTTCATTAATGCATTTCTGGATTTTCCTTTTTCTCAAGTCCCATCAGTTCAGAATACTTCACGCTTTTTATAGTTTAACACCTCCAATGTCAGTAGCATTAAAGGGATGGTATATGCTCTGGCTGGTATCTTACTATAAACTGCAAGTTATTCTAGACATTTCCAGTTTAATTTAAGTTTTAGCCATGACTTTGCATTCACTGACTGGGTGACTATTTCTGATGGTTTTCACAATATATATACATACATACAGTATATATTCTTATTAGAAAAACAGATGTATTCATTAAGAGGAGATCAAGCAGACTAATTTAATTTCCTTCAATAAGATAACTGCTTGTTTAGACAAAAGGAAATGCAGTAGTTCTTACCTTCTGAACTTCAACAAAGCATTTGATATAGCACCTTTCCAAAAATTATTACTGAGTTGGAAAGGAATTAGAGAGATTAACAGACTGGCTAATCAGGAAATGTAGAGCTGAAAGAGTAAGGAGATTTCCTTGAGATTCAGTGGGGACAATTTTATTTCAGGTTTTCACTGAATGCTACAACAAAAGTTGTAGAAGCTTTATAATGAAATATAAAAGACAGAATCTGTAACAAATAAAACCACAATGGGCTACAGAAGGAATTACCCATGGAAGATATGAATAACAGAAATATACACATATTAAGTACAAGACAATGCATTCATTAGGAACAACTAGCACTTCCTCTATGTGCTGGAAGCATGTTGGTTCAGAAAACACAGTGGCAGAATGAATTAAGCATATCAGGAGTAAGCAGGCTTAGTATCAGAAATTAACAACTTTGAAAAAAAATACAATTATTCTTTTCAGATACAAGGGGAAATCTATTTCCTGTTTATCAGCAATACTGTGAACACTTACCATTCACATTCAAGAAACAGGACTAAGGATGCTGATAAGAATGGAGAATGAAATTTAGGTAAGAAAATGGAAATAGTTGAAATTTATTTAGCATTAGAACACAACAGCTAAAACGAAGCATGACTATTTAAATAAATGTGATGACGTGTTAGCATCAAAGGAAAGGGAGATACTTAAATCAGTGTTTCTCAGACTTTAAAACTAGGGCTGTTGGAAATTGGAGGACAGTGGGCCTTCCAATTTAATGTTCTCATATTTCATAGAATCATAGAATGGTTTGAGTTCAAAGGCAAATGAAAAATATCTCATTTCAACCCTCCCTGCCATGGGCGGGGACAGTTTCCACAAGTCTAGGTGGCACAAACCCCATCCAACCTGGCCTTGAACACTTCCAGGGATGGGGCATCCACGACTTCTCAAGGCAACCTATGTCAGTGTCTCACTGACATAGGCTGTCTCGAGAAGTTGTGGATGCCCCATTCCTGGAAGAATTCACAAGGAAGAATTTATTCCTAATATCTAATCTAAACCTACTTTCCCTCAGTGTGAAGCCATTCCTCCTTGTCCTATCATTCCATGACCCTGTAAAAAGTCCCTCTCCAGCCCTCTTGTAGGCACCCCTGGAAGATGCTATAAGGTTACCCCAGAGCCACATCTTCTGCCCAGCCCCAACTCTCTCAGCCTGTCTCCATAGGAGAGGTGTTCCAGCCCTCTCATCATCTCCATGACCTCCTCTGGAATCACTCCTACAGGTGCTGGAACCCCAGAGCTGGATGCAGCACTGCAGGTGGGCTCTTACCAGAGCAGTGCAGAGGGGCAGAATCCCCTCCCTCCCCTGCTGTCCACGGAGCTTTGGATGCAGCTCAGGACACATTTGACTTTCTGGGCTGAGAGTGCCATGGTGGGGTCTTGACCAGCCTCTTCACCACCAGCACCCCCAAGTCCTTCTGGGCAGGGCTGTTCTCAATCTATTCACCACTCAGCCCATATTTTTGCTTGGGATTGCCCTGATCCATGAGTACAAAAAAGATATTCTTAGCACACACTGATAAAATAGAAGAAAGTCACTGTTTGAATAATACCAAAATAATTTAAACAATAGACCCCCTTGTGACTCAGCATAATTATTTCTCTTTCAGAAAAAGATTAATTTTCAACTTAACTGAATGACCATATCTTTGAATGTAATTGAAAAATTGGAAATACCCTTTGAGCTGTATTCCTCTTGAATTCTTTTGGTCACTCCATGACTGCTACTATGCTTGCACTGCCCTGGGGACTATGACTGCTATTCTGGACCACAGCAAACATAACTCAGCTATGAAGCTGGCATAGTTTTTAATCACCTGGCCAATGTAAATCCAGTACTCAGTGGGACAGGTTCAAAGAACCCCAAATTCCTGTTTTGTCCTGAGGTGCATAAAAGAGTATGAAAATTGCCCTGCTTAAAATAGTTACAGTATTGTTGTGCTAATTACATAGATCCATATAAGCACAGGATCAGTATTGTAGCCCCCACACAACCTTCCTCATTCCTTCTTCTTACCCTATTCTCACAAATTACTTAAAATGAACAATATAAAAACCTAAATAACCCTCAAACCAATAACAAAAAGCCCCCACAAAACTGACCTGGCCCAAGAACCTCTTCCAAACCAAACCATCACACTTAAGCACCTAAAACCAACTACTTTTAAAATTAATTTTAAAAATAATAATTATTACATATATTCACATTGTCAGAGTAAGAGGTGCGTGTATCAAAGTCTTCATATACTTCAGCCTTAAATCGTTATGCATTTAGCCCAAAGCCAATTTCTTTGACAAAAAATCCCCCAAGAGAATAGGAATTTTAGAAAGAGCTTGCTGACAGAGCTGGAATTTCCTAAATTCATTTTCTTTCCTGTATTAAACACCTACTTTCCTTTCCAGTGGTCTTTTATAAAAAAGATTTAGAAGCAAAGGATCACAGCCTTCATAGACTTTCCTGTGACTGTAAGAACAGGAATAATGAACACATATTCATATCTCAGTTTAAGAGTTTTACTGCTAAGTTTTTCACTAAAAAAGGATGGAGATTGAAGCAAAATGTATTAGTTTTTTGACCCCCTTTCTTTATTAACATCCCATTTTGTTACATATAAGACCAAATTTTGTTATAGTGTTCGAGTTCAAAGAAAGGTAAACAAAATTTTACAACTGAGACTAGGCATACTCAGTTTCCCAAAATAAATGTGAGGGAAACTGCATTAGTAATATTTTAGAATTCAGTCCAAACTGTTTCAGTGGAAGCTGTTCTGCTGAATTACCACCTCATTACAGTTATGACATCTTTTCTTCTGAAAAGAAATTATCTCAATGCCATGTTGCTGATTGTCTATAAACCTGCCAGACATGGGTTTCCAGGTTCTACATTCCCAAGGCACTACTGCTCCTGCTTGATTTTCACTCCCCAGAACATTTGTCTCATTCTACAGATACCTGCTGCAACTGCATTAAAACCTGGGTTCCTTCCCTTCTTTTTTTTTTTAGAGCATTTCAACCATATAACTGAATTTATTCGACTCAGCTGAGCATAATAACCACCAAGACAAGGACTGGACACAGACACATCTCTTCCCCAGTCTGCCCAAAGAATCCCTGAAAACCTTTACCACTGTCTAAGGCAAATATTTCCCCCACCCCCCATCTGACTGTAGGAGAGAGCTCTCCATTTTCCCACTGAAGACAACTGTTAGGACCAGGTCTGAAGAGTGACCTGAAGGCCAGGAATGTGTTTCATCCAGACCCTTGATTAATTAATTCTTGGAAAAGTACTTGGTCTTCCTCTTTAAAGTTTAGGGAGCATATTGCTTTGTGTAGGTAGGCTAACCTCTGTTTCCTAACAGATGTTCTGGTGGGCACCACGCTGGAGAAGTTAGGGTCACATTTTTCAAATGTACATGTAGTCTGAAAAAGCTGCTCACAGACTTCTTTAAGCAGTTTTAAAAGTGCCTGAGGAGGTACATGGGGCTAAAAAAAAAGTACCTCAAATCTCTAAAAAATGGGAAATTGGATGTCTAATTTGATTCAAATCCACTGAGCAGCCCACTGACATCTTCAGGTGTATAAGCATCTCCTGTCTAAATACCTTTCTAAAATCTACCCATAAGACTTAACATACTCTTCAGCTACAGCGGAAGTTCTAACATAAAGAAAAAATATTTAAAAACATTAAAAAGTCATGTTTCATTCTTAAAAAGCACCTTAGACAATCTTAGTACCATTCCAGACCTTTCAGGTTTTTGCCAGCCCAGTGTATAAGCTATGATTTCCCCAAAGGCGACAACAGCATGTAAATAGTAACATCTACAGTCTAAGTAGACATACATACTCTGTCTGTTAAGGGAGTAACTTTGTCATGAGGGATAAACTGCCTTTTTTCTTTGCACTGCTCTGGTAAATCTATGCTAAAAGGTAAAAAGTAACAAATAGTGGCATGCAACAGAGCCTATCACAATTTACATAAATCTAATTCTAAAGGTGAATGAAAATTATGTAATAATCAATTATCTTTGCAGTGACCAACTGAATGAAAAATATTCAGTGAAATTCATGCCAGAAAGCTCTCTTTTGTTCAAGAGTATGATATGTTGTGCTTTAAAAGATAAACAAGGTAGGACCATCAAAAAGGATGTCACAATTTGATAAAGCCATTGAAAAGAAACTTATTTTTAAACGCACTTTTCAGAAATCTGTAAATTTATCAACAGAGCAAATAAAGCTGGCTAAAACACTTCACTGAAGTTTTCAGCTCCTTTATCAAGCCTTTAGAGATGCTGCTGCTGCACCACCAGCCTCTGGCCATGCTTCTTGCCCCAGTGCAAGACACACCAGTCAAACACCAGAGAGTGCTGAGGTGGCCTCGGCAAAACAGGTTTGATTGGCTATTGACCTGACTCTTCAAGTTTCTGAAACTGAAAGAAGGGAACTACAACAGCAAGTACCATGAGCAACATCAAAAGTTCATAGCAAATTTAACAATTTCCATGAAGATCAGTGAGGCATCTACTCTTCCTTTTACTCTTTGCTTTTTTCAACTAATTTCCTTTCAGTTCCAAATAAGGACAGAGTGATTAAGAATCCCATTATATCTGAAAAGACTGGATTCAAATATAAGTTCTGGACATGTAATTAGGTAAATTTTCAAGTGCATTTACTGCAAAGAAAATTTTCTTTAGCAAGAAATTTTCAGAGTTAAATTACATCCAATGTTCAATTCAAACATTGTGAACATACTAACAGCTCCTGGGAAGGAAATGCAGCTTGTACTAACACACTGCAAACATCATTTACAGCCACAAAAGCTTCTGCAATTAATATTATCTGTAAGACTGCCAGGAGAATTCAGTTAAACACAATGTCATTGCTTATTCTTGGAGCATTTTACTTCAACACGTCCTTTTTCATGGCGAGGATTTAGTCCTGAAATGGAGGTCTGCATTCTTGTGCTCCAGCCCTGTTCTTGATTCAAACCCACCTGTCTAAAGCCTCCCAGTACCTGCAGTAAGGTATGACTTCAGCTCTTATCATTCCTGGGTCTTAGTCAAAGCATTGCTAACTCCTGTGACGAGTACATTTAATTTAAGTCTTTCTCTCTTTCCATGTAGAAATTATACCCCACATGACAAGAGGCTCTATTTCCCTGGCATAATACTGCTTTTATTTTAAAAACAGGTGTTACACATGCAGATTTTTTCAGATTATCAGGGCAGTCACTATCCTTATCTGCACAACTAATTTTTCAGGAAATAAATTCTGCGAGTTACTATTAAGTATCAAAATATTGTGAACAGTAACTTTTACAGAATCCTCAGAAGAAAGAAGCGAGAGCACTCAGTACATGATGCAAACAACTCTGTGTTTGAAGTGATACCACCAGAGAAATACTGCAGCCACACATCACTTCCACTTCCAGACAGACACTAGAGAAAAGTATTTGTTAACAGAGCTCGTACATTTCCAGCTCTGGATTTGAAGCTAACCAAATGTAACAATACAAGCACTACTGCAACTTCCTTCCCTAAAAATTGAAAGCTTAAGGAGAGACAGTGAACTTGATCAGCAGCAACAAGGACTATATAGATTTAGAAAGAGAAAAAAAAAACAAACAACAAAAAACCCAACAACAACACAAAAAAACCACCAAAAAACAAAAAACCAAAAAAAAAAACCCCCCCCCCCAAAAAAAAAAACACCAAAAAAACAACCTGATACTGTAGCCTACATTTCAGCCTTTTCCTTTAAACATCCTGAAGAAACTATACCTCCAAAAGGAGCACCTTTTCTAAGACTGCATGACTCTAAATACAGGTATACAAATTCCTCCCGCATAAATAGGAACTGCTCTATTAATATGTAGCAAACTTTCAGTGTTATTCTTTATTTCGGTGTAGACTGTTTTCATCTTCCATAGGACTTTGTTAATATTGACTCTAGAAACACCACACAGAAAAAAGAGCACTAAACAGCACACACTGCTCTTGGGTACAAACTCCAATCTCTACACCTAGCTTAGAAAATAATCCACCTACATGTGATCTCCTTACTGATCTGAAAACCAGGAGAAGTAAGAGATTAAAAGAAACAACTTAAGCTGCCTTCCAAAAATGAATGAAGCAACCTTCGTGTAAATACATGCACCTTTCAGAATTTTAGCCCTGTCTCCTGCAAACGCTGTCGTTGCTGAGATATTAACTTGTATTCCAGGCTGCAAGCAGCACCCTGCCCACAGACTCCCTGCCAGCTCAAGCTCCAGGAATTATGCCACGTGGAAATTCTGACTCATCCAGCCAGCTTTAAACTAGGAAGTTTAAAGCACTATCAGGCCAAGGACCTTACTAGAACAGTCCCTTTTCCCCCTGAAAGTATCTCCCAATCCAACCAAACAAAACCTACTTCAAGAGAAATCAAACACACTAGGTAAACATTCTTGGAATTTTATTTCAAACATTTAAAGGGTACTTTGTCTAATATCATCTTTTAAAACAGTTTAAATTTCATGGAAGACAAGAAAATTAAAGCATTTTAAAAATGTGAGCCAAAACCAAATGCCTCCATTAACCACTGCGTTCTGCAGGAAGATGAGGTGTTATTAGAGGTGAATGGCCTTACAGTAACAGGAGAGGCTAATTTAAGATAAAGTGATTATCTGCTTAAAATAACTGCTAATAATAATGCAGTATTATTACATTAGTTTAATAGTAATTACAATGTTTCTTTCTTTGGAAAAGCCAACTTAAATTTTTTGAAAAATTAAATTACTTTAATAAAGCATTGAAGGCTTTTTCTCATCTTTTGCAGGGCTAATCTTGAACAAGACATGAATACATCACATAAATGAGAAACCACAAATAAAACTAAATAAAGTACTTGAAATTACTATTTTGGTGTAGGCAAGCACACTAAACAACTTGATATACTCTGAACATGTTTTTAAGATATTAAGAAAAATACTTGCAAAATTCATCATATTGCACTTGCTAGTAATATCAGCATATATTGGTTGCATTTTTCAAGAATAATGAAACACACAGTTTACTTGCAGTTGTTTTAGTTATTAATGCTTTAAGTTCCACGTTAATAGAGTTTGAAACTTTTTTTTTTTTTTAATTTTTTTCCCTAACCTCAACATGACAAATAATTTGTTACACCCAGTGTTACAATATTGGCAAATGTGGAAGCAAATGACAATAACAACTTCAGTAAACTTCCTGTGCCTTAGGCCCAGAAAACAAGAGTAAGCAGGTACACAGTACAATCACACAAACTACAGGTATACAATGTAATTACACAAACTTTGGATTAGCAAAGCAATTGTAGGGGAACCTGTGGTCTCCTTCATTTTACCTGAGCTTTGAGATTACTTACCTTATGTAACACCTGAGTCTTTGCAATATTAATATTTTAGCTAATTCTGTATTTTTCACTACAAACACAAAGGCAAAGATATGTTATCTTAAGACTCCACAGTATTGATGGTTATCTCTCCAGTAACTCCTTCCAATGCCTTACACATATCATCACTCTTTCCAATGGCAAATATCAGAGGAATTAGGACTTGAAGCCCATTTCAGAGATCCTGCTCTATTTGTAGGCAAACAAAGCCAGCTCCAATTGAATGCACACCTGAGACAGAATGGTGTGGGCTATTTAACTCAACAAAGTTTGACCATATCTTCTAATTCAACCTCTTTCTTCCTATCACAACCCTAATAATTATTCCACTTGGACAGATGCTCCCCATCCCCTACTCATCATGTGACAAAATCAAATTTCAGCAGCCAAGGAACAGAACAGCCAAAACAGCATTTTAGTGTGGTGAGACATGTAAGAGAGCAATGATGGGTCTACTTTGCTAGGGACTATTAGATTGGTCCTCTTGATCACATCTAGGCCCTTAAGATTTTTCCTGGCATCTACCTTCCACTCTGCACTTTGTGTTGGGATGTTGACCAGATACTCACCACATTTCTCCTCCCAGGTTACCAGGTCTGGGTATTGGTAGAGAAGGACTACAGGATGTTACAGCAAAGCATATCTTCTCCCCAGTCCAGAGGTTGCCTTAGAAGCTCATTTTCAACACCAGTTTTGCTTAATTCTAGGTTAAATCCCTGTCCTCTCATCACTTGGTGGGGAAGAGGGTAAAGGAAAACATCTGCACACTCCCAAACCACATTTGCTTACTTTTATTATCTCTAATTTAGAAGTCATAACGAATGTTAAAACCACCTGCAAATACATGTTTTCTTTTCTTTATAGAATAAAGAAAACAGACTATAGACTATAGAATAAAACTTTGCTTTTTATCTGTAATAAAGCTATGCGCCTTATTGAAAATCTAGAATTTTTTTGCATTCCCATATTAAACAAGTTGCCATCATTATATAAAAATACTTATTGTATCTGGTTTCAGACAGTGCAATCTCAGTTATGGAAAGTATCCAGCAACCAGGATACAAAAAACCTAGTCTTAAACACACAGGATCTACAGTGCTGAATTCCCAAAGTCAGGACCAATTACTTCCATTTTAATTGACTGTTAAGCATGATGCTGTGCAGGTTAACTTACAGCATCTCAATAAACTGTTATGGATGACAGCCACTCACTAAAGAAGCAAAGAATTTATTGCCCATTCTATTTTTAATAATTAAAAGACATCAATAATTATGACCTAATCAAAAGAAGTGTCTGAGCTATGTAGTCTCACAAGATTCACTGTGATTATGTCACAGATGCAAATATAATAAATAAAAATTTCCTGACAATTTCTCTTAAAGAGGAAATTGACAATCCAGAATATTTTATGTTACTTGAGCTAGGTGTTCAGATCATAGGAGGAATTAATTACTCTGCCTAAATAATCTGAATTTGCAGCTTTTTCCTGTGTAAAGGACCTATAGTCACTAGTAGTTCAAGGACTACATACAATTTGTCCTAAATAAGTGTGGAAAAAAAATCAGGTAACTCTAAAAGCAGCTTAATTTAAGAGTTTCAGAAACATCAAATAAACAGCATGGTCCATGCTGAGCATACAGTACAGGCTGCACACCTAGCAGGCAAACCAAACTGCAATCTGAAAAAAAAAAAATTAACTGGCAGGAAAAGGGGGGAAACAAACCAAAACCAAGGCAAAAAATGCTTTGCTTTTTCAAACTACATAGCATCCCTTCACTTCTTGTTACTGTCTCTTCAGCTCCTTCAAGAGATAGCTCATGAACTTTGAGGAACAATATTTCAGATATTAAGAATGCCAGCATCCTATTCCTGTGGAGTTTAATGCAACTGGAGTCAACAGGCTTTTTGTCTTCATACTGAATACACTGCTGATGATGAGGTTTCACCTGTCTGAAAACAGACATGAAAACTTCAAGCCCTGTGGTCCGTCCTACAGGAGCCTTTTCCAGGGGCCACTGAGCTACTGCCTGAGGAACATTAAGAAAGTAGTAGAGAAAAGAATACACCCCTGCCCAACTATAAAATACTCTGTACAGGACTAATTCAAAGTCCAGTCAGATTTATTCACCAGGAGAGGATTGCAAACTGATAATGCCAAGGTCATCTTAATGGGCAATAAAACTGTGGACATGACCTGTACAGAGTTTATTGTACAGTGTACACAGAAAAAAGTCTCTCAGGAAGTCTCTCAATGAAATTTGGTATATGTGCCTATACTTTAATTTATACTGCAAGGACAGTCTTCTGTCATACCCAAGCCTGAAAGCCATTTGGACCCAGCTAATTATTCAGAAATTTCCTTGTCTCACAGGGATGATGTTATTTCAGAACAAGGTAGCAATAATTGGGCAGTAACTGTCCAGAGCTTCCACATTCAGAGATAATTTCTTTAGCAAGAGCCTACCAATTACTTCTTTTTGAAAAGCTGCCAAGTTATTCCCCAGGAACAGAGGCAGTGAGAATCTACAGCTATAACAAATCAAGGACCTCAGAGTTCGATTTCACTGAGGCAGCTGTGTGTCAAAATCCAAGCCTTCCAAGCATCTCAAAAACATACTAACTGCTGTCTTCTACAGGAAAAAAAAAATCACATTTGTCCCTCATGGCACAGATTTTCTGTTCAGAAGCAAACAACCTTGTCTGAAGGGTTCTCAACAGAGAAATTATTTTCTCCAACACAAACTTAAGGATCTGCATTTTAAGACAAAACATACCTACATACAACTACTCACAGTGCAGATGCTGCTGCAATGAAAGGAAATAGCTTGTAACTCTCAATGCACTTCTAATACACCCAGTAAAACTGCTGTAGAGTAAAGTAGGGAAAATAAAACTGAAGGGCTGCCCCAACTGCTGCTGCCAGATTTTGATGGAAACAGTAGTCACAAATTTCTAAGACAGTTACACCTGCACAATTTTGTGCTAAAAGACCCAGACTTCTGCTCCACAGAGATCTAGTAATTTTCTTTCTTTCACTAAAAATACAGTGACAAATGCCCACGGTCTTACCTTAGAACCAAAAACCTGAGCAATGTAGACAACTATATGTAACGGTGAGACGCATGAAGTAAGAAGACTTCAGATTCCACCAGAAAGGGTTGTCAAGTCAGATATCTCAGTCAGACTAACATATAACATACACACACTCAAAAACTTTATTTTATCTCACAAGAATACATACACTAGAAATGGTGCAAATGTTCTACTTCTTTACTATTCCTGACACGTGTATGACAACATGTCTGCTTATCAGCTTGCAGACAAAATGCATTTCTCTATTTTCCCTCCAGTGAGAGACCTCTAAATTTCACTAGAAGGTGGCTCAGGTGTTTTACAGTCAAAGCTGATAAAACAGTTTCTGCTAATGCCATCTTTGTTTTCTGCTCTGAATTACCTTGATAGGTCTATGAGCCATTACACTGGTTATGCCTTAAATGCTGTGCCTTACTGAAATATGCTGAAGCCTGCAGGGAAAGCTGGAGCAGAAAAACCCAGTAAAACAGAAACTTGTCCTGTTCCCTACTCTGAAGTGGGGAAAAAAACCATAAAGAATAGAAAAATGAAATCTTATTAAAGTAGTTTTGGATCGTTGTGACTTCCAGCTTTTTCATTTGACATTAGTGAGACTGTGTATACCGCAAAGGATTTAAGGATTATAAGACTGCAAGAACATCAACAGCTGCATGGTACTATAAAAGTATTCAGCTATTCTTGCTTTTAAAATACCATGATTGTAATGAGAAGAACTCAGGGGTGGTGGAGGGTGAGGCGGGGGGGTGGACAGAGGAGAGGGGGAACAAAATGCACTAAATTCTCATCCCTGCAGAATGGTGAAAAAAACAAACACCAAAAAAAGAATAAACAGAAACATAACTAATGACACTGTGCAAGTGAGTCCTTGTTTATAATCCATGATCTCACCTAAAAGTAATAAATTCAAGGTAAGGGAAGTCAGTTTACTCCTTAGTGAAAGGACATCTCAGATAACACAAAGTGCCAGAACACTACAAAGCAGCTGATGCTCTGTTGAACACAGTAACTTTGTACACTGAAACATGGTTCCACAATTGTTGCTGTTAATAGTGTCCACTCACATTTATGCTGCTGAGATTTTGAGAGAACCACATACACTAAATTTTGACCACGCTACAAGGCTGCATTTTTCCTTTGTTCTCCTGGCTTTCTGGCCATCACTATGCAAGCTGCAAACAGATCCTTAAAGAAAATGTATGCTTGAAGGCAGGGATTTTTGCCCTCCCTCTGTGATCACACAATCCATGATGAACAGGACAAAACAAAGAACAGATCAAAACAAAATCCTCATTTCTGGCATGAAGAAAGCCAAGTATGGAGAATTTAAGCCACATGGGAATTTAGTTCTGTAAAATACTGCATAATGATTACATAAAGAGGCTTTGATTACTGTAAAATTCAATGATACATGCACTTCTAACAGTATTGGAAATCCTAAATGACTACACAAGCATTTCATGTTTATTCATCAAATATTTAAAATACAGCATAATACAAAACATTTAACTCATTTGCTTTGAGAGCAATTTACTATGCTCTTCTAGCAAAAATTTGCTCAAGAAGATAAAGTCTTACATTACATCCAGTGCATATGTTTCTAATGTAATTTTTTAATAGCATTATTTGCTCAGCTTTAGTTTTTAAGTACAATGTTTCAAATGTAAACATAACTGTAAAAGACAATTTTGTGAGGAACATGGTAGAGGAAGAAAAATCTGTTCTAACAGACTGAATTTGCTGTTTTCAATTTCACAGAACACACACCCCAAAACCTCAAAAGAAAAATCTGTTTCTAACCTCTGAGTCCCTGCTTTCGTAACACAAAAGCAAGAGCAAACTTGCTGTTCCATACACCTTTCTTTTCATATTTTCAATCCTGATTGGATACTTCACTCTGTTATACATCAATCTCTACAATGGGTGTAATATCTACAAATGTCTACAAACCCTTCAGAAGGAATAAGCAAGGAAGGAGAGGTGGTGGGGTAGCTCCATGTATTAGGAAGGGTTCTGACTGTCTAGAGCTTAATGATGGTTACTATAGGGTCAAGTGTTTACAGGAAAGGATCAGGGGGAAGGGCAACAAGACAGATAGACCACCCAACCAGGATGAAGAGGCGGACAAAATGTTGGGAGAAGTCACACTATCAGTAGTCCTTGTTCTCATGGTGGGACTTCAACTTCCCAGATATCTTCAAGAAATTCAACCTAGCAGAGAGGAAATGGTCCAGGAGATTCCTGGAATGTGGGAAAGAGGCTTTCCTGACACAGCTGGTGAGTGAGCCAACCAGTGGGGCACCACACTGGACCTGTTTTTTGTGAACAGAGGAGAGCTGGTGGGTGATGTGTTGGTTGGGGGCTGCCTTGCGCACAGTGATCACAAAATAATGAGTTTTCAAGTCTCAGAAAAGGAAAGGGAGTCAGCAGAACAGCCAGTTTGGAGTTTCAGAAGGCAAAGTTTGGCCTGTTTAGGAATGTGGTTACCAGAGTCCCTTGGGTAGCAGTCCTGAGGAACAAAGAGGTCCAGGAAGGAAGAACACTCCTCACAAAATCTTAAAAACACAGGAGCAGGCTCCCCCCATGCAAAAAGAGCTGCTGGTGGGAAAGAAGACTGGGCTGGATGAGCAAAGAGCTTTGGCTGGAACTCAAGCAGAAAAAGTTTGTGGCCCTTGGAAGAAAGGGAAAGCAATGCAGGAGGACAACAAGGATTCCATTAGCTTTTGCAGGGAGAAAATTAGAAAGACCAAAGGCTATCTGGAATTTCATTTGGCATCTGCCATAAAAGACAGTAACAAATGTTTCTATAAATACGTTAGCTACAAAAGGAGGGCTAAGGAGAACCTCATCTTTAATGAATGCAGAGGCACACAGAGACAAAGGATGAGGGAAAAGCAGAGGTACTTAAAATGCCTTTTTTGCCCCAGAGTTTAATAGCAAGACCAGCTGATGTCTGGGTACCCACGCATCTGAGCTGGAAGAACTGATCAATAAATAAAAAACTGACAATAAAGAAAAAATTATCAATGAGAACAAACAAATCTTATCCTTGAAGTGACTCAAACATTTCCATGTTGCTGCATTTAGTTCAAGAAAATCCTTCACCCCTGCAGTGCCTGGGCTCCCTGTGAGGGCTTCAGTACCCAGCCTGCTGGCAGCACCAGCCATCCCTCCTGAGGAGCCACTCCTCCAGTGCCTTGTCCAGGGGTGTCAGCGTCAAAGGCACTCAGAGGGAAAGGAGATCAACCCTCTGAAAGGACAGAAGCATATTCTACAACTTGAGGGCATGTCTTCACAGCCAGGTTGCTCCACCCTGACTACAGAAACACTGTGCCATCCTCTGTATCCTCTATTTGCTGCAGCATACATATTTCAGAGGAAAACATCCCAGCCTTCCACACAAGGCACTTGCCCCTTGAACACTAGAAGTCATCATTAGAAATGACAGGGCAGTGCAAAAGCCACCTTGGATTTGTTTGACTGTTCTGATGTGATCTGTGCTGGTCTAGTGAGGGGCAGAGCAATGAAGGATATACAAGAATGATATATTTGCAAGCATTTTAGGCAGTGCTACAGAGACTGCAACAATCATGCCTATGTTACTGAAATCCCTAGCTGATTAAAATAAAATTTACAGGAAAATGTTATCATTTACTAATTTGTTTCTTTCTAAGAAATTTTCAAGGCAACCTTTTAAACTTTTAGAGAATACCATTGGTCTCATTGCTAGGTACTTTTACAAACTTTTCCCAAATGTCAGGTCTTAGAACAAACCTTTGACTGATGTGAGGCAGCAATAGCATTTGATTGGCAGAGTAAGTGGAAAAGGAAAAGAAAATGGAAAATTAATGAATAGTAGGTTACAATTTTCCCTGAAGATACAGCAATAGGGAGGAGTTTGCCTCAATAAGAAAAGAAAAAAAGTAATAAAAGGGTAGGATAAAACATAGTAGATAGTTTCAAAGGGAGAAAGATTTTTGCAACACCAAATCCTCCCACTAAATTTTCAAGGGTGAGGTGCAAAGAGCAGTAAGGTTGCATACAAATGGACTTTAACAGTAACTTTACCAGTCTTGACACTTATCCGCAATTCTCTTACAGGCATACATATCATATATGATACCTATTTGTACCCTCAGCCACTGCAAACAAAGAATTTATATCAATATAAACCCAAAGGAAAGTCAGTAGTTTGAATTTCTCTTTTTGTATCCAAGACTTTTAAAAAATACAGAGAAGGACTGACAATAATACTTTAGGTGGATTCAATATTCAGGTACCTCAAAGAATCAAAAAACATTCCTCTCCTCATCCTAATAATGATGTTTAGTAAGAACATCTAGCCTGATGCAAAAGGAAAACTAAATCTATCATCAAATATATATTTATGAAAAAAATAATAGATTTTGAAGAGAAACATGAACATCTAAAGCTTTAGTGCAAGTATTTGTGTGGGTAGGACTGTAGTAGTCCACAGTACTGCTCTGTTATGGAGAATGAGATAAAAGGAGTTTCTAATTTAAGGCAATATTTCTCTGCAAATCCTGCAGAGACGGCAGTGAACACAACTGACAAAGGGAAGACTTAAGTGTTTTTTTCTTTAAACAAAGTACAGCACTTTGCTTCAGTTTTTGAAGAGAAACTGTTTCGGTATTTTTAGCATTCAAAGGAGTGAGGGACTGAGTGCACTCTGGTGCAGGCAGAGAACAGGAAGGTGAGGTACAAGATTTCACATTTATCTCTGCTAATGCATTTTACAACTGCTCTGCAGTACTCCTAATGTTCCAGCCCTGTGTCTCTTCAGCAGAGATGGCAAAGCACCAAAGACCAAACTGCATGATGGTGGTGGTGTGACAGGGATCAATGCCCATGGGGAACATGGAATGCTGTCGCTTCAGATTTGGTTTCACAGCTGAACTCAAAATGCCTCTGTCATGATGGAAAGTCTTCATTTTCCACTCACCCCAGCAGGATTCACTTTTAACAGGGACACTTGCAAAATCAAGAAACACACACAGCAAAACCTTTTGCAATATTTCATTCCTAGTGAACAGGTTTAATAGAAGATTTAAACCCCAAGACTTAAAAGACATGTAATTTAAAGCCTAAGTAATCTAAAATTGCCACTTCACAACATATGTTCCCATATCCAAAACAGAACTTCTAGCCCCCCTACTTCTAAAAATTATCAAATTAATCTAATTTTATTCTCAGTGATTAAGATAAAATTTAGGAAGTAAAAAAAAAAGACCAGACTGTCAAATATTTCTCCTTGCTCTCAGGGGATAACATTGGAATGGCTGTGTGTAACCTTCAGTGTCGCACGTGAGTTACAGTAGTAATATCCATGCAAAGGAGATTATCTTTGAAGGGGTGATGTAAAGATAACATATAGAAAGTTCCCAGCATGTACAGAAAGTTGCTCCTACTTCTGTTCCCAGCACTTGTCCACGTGTGGATGAAAAAGAGGTGGCCCAGCTGGGTATGAGGTTCATAACTCTTGCTGCAGGATACGCATATTCCAAACACAGAACAACAACTGCTGCCTCCCTAATTAGGCAGTAGACTTCCCTCAGTGTAACACAAAATCATCAGCTCTCTGGTTCTGTCATGTAGGAGTGGTACCTGACCTGTGCTATGCAGTATTGTCCCAGAGAATGAACCTGGTTTCAGCTCTAAAACTTGCTAGACCAAACCGGGCTAACCTGTGTGCCTATAAGAAAGGTAAGAACAGCATGCTTGTGCAAAAGTGGGACAGAGGTAATTTTTCAACAGTTTACAAGCCTATAATTCTGATCTTATTAGACAATGACAAAGAACAGGTACAGCCCCAGCATTACAACAAAACCTAAATTTATAAAGTCCTAAAGACAGTGTCTCTCAAGCCAGCAAAACATAAATTTGCTCATGGCAATATAAGAAGAAAAATCTTTGTGATGTAGACACAGATGTCACTCTACATTTTTCATAAAATGGTATTTACCCACTAATCTATATGGGTGGCTTCACTGGATATATTTAAAGGATATTTCATAAGCATTTCAACTACTTTTTTCTAAGTATATCAAAGTAAACTAGGAATACCATAGTCTTTCTTAAAAGTTTCTATTTACATGAAGACTTACAGTAACTAATCACTTAGAAAGACTACTCAAAACAAACAAAACCCCTGTTTCATTAAACTAAAAAGCCTCAATTACAGAAAATCTGACACAGCCAAGATATAATTAACATGAGACAGAGATGCATAAAAAGTGAAAAGTGCAGTCAGAACATTCAGTGTGTCAAGCACAGTGAATGTGATCCCAGCTGCACAGTATTTCAATATAATTAAACCATACTTCTCATATAATGTAAGTTAAATGACAGGTAAGAGTGAAGTAACTAAAAGCTTTCTGGTACAGGAATATTAGCACTGAAAGGTTATTTTTAAGATTTTTTTAAAAGAGCAGGCCAAAAATAAATTCTGGTTGTTTTTCAGTGAGGAGCATCCTCTTTCACTTTAATATTATCACCTATGTGCACAACTCAAGAAGTATTTAGTTAGTTTTGTGTTATAGTAAAAGTCCAGCAGGTCTGAAAATGAGAACTAATTCTCTTGTGTAGTCAGTCAGGTTTAACAGAACTCAGGAAAAGGCTTTACCCAGTGATGTACTCACTGCCCTTTCCCCGCCTTCTCTACAGTTTTCTATTTGTGGCAGTAAAATCCTGCTGAGTTTAATTAATGCAGAGAATTCACTTCTTATAGCTGCAACAAGAGAAGAAAAGTTAAAGTATATATTTGTGACAAGGGATATTAACTACTTTGAGCTTACTAACTGAGGCAAGCAGTAGTACAGCTCTGATGCTGTGGAATTATTACTGTAAACAATTTCTGCAAAATATCTCACAGTCAAATCCATGGTTTATTTCTGCCATAAATGCCCAGTTATTTGAGCTGGTGTCTGCTCTGGAGCACAGAAGAGCAGGACATGCCTAGCAGGCCTAGATTCCCCTTCACCCGCAACTGGATTACCTGTCTGTTTGGAGGAACGGTAGCCATGGTATGCAGTAGACATAGTATGTGACAGCACTTTTTGAGAAACAAGAAAGCCAGTTCTACTGCAGACTGGAGAATCAGAGCTGTGACACCACAGCACTTGGAGTAGTTTCACTGCCAAAGGGTCATACCCAATTTCTTGGGTTGTGAAGCAAGTATGGAGGTTTGTGCTGTTGCAGCTATGCTGGTAATAATATCAAATTATAGCTTATTTCAACCTCACTTTTATGAGTTTACATAAACATCCAGACTTGAAAAAAAGTCACCCAAACTAATAGAAAGCGTGATGGTTTCTAATTAATTACAGGTAAGAAAGTCAAGTTTTTCATGAGTGAGATTTTAGGATGTAAACAGAAGTCCAAATATTGCCACAGATGAAGTTGCAACCAGAGTAGCCTGGGGTCATTCACATACGCTGCAGCGCATCTTGATTTACATCTTACATATTATTTAATTTTTTCTTGCCTACATCCAGTGTTAAAATGGCTCAGTAGTAAAAAATGCCAAATGTATGTAAACCAAAGATGAGATTAATATTTCCCCCCACAAAAAGATACTACAGTACAGATCTAGAATGTTTCACATAGGAACAATACAAATGCTATGACAAAAGAGAAAGGTATTCTCTCATGATTTACAAGCTACATCAATGTGATTTCCTGGGAGAGACTCTAGTCTTGAACTACAGTTGTTAGAACAGTTACAAAAAGTTCTTACAGATTTGCAAAAAGCTTATGAAATTACACTAGTTCTCTAGGGTAGATCTTCTCTTTCATAAGTGGCAGTAGAGGAGCCTGGAGCTAGAAAAGCAGTAGTACAGGGAAAAGTACTATAAACTCAGTTCACTTTTATCACCTACAGACAGAGCATTATTTTCCAGCATTTGTCAGTCAGAATGAAACTGGAAGAGAAGGACAAAGTCCAACTCCCCGCACTCAATGCCTGTTACCTGTCCACAGGTGACAACTCTACTGAATAAAGAGCACATCCCATTTTAAGCCCCTCTAGTCTAATCCAATACCAAATTTAAAATATATACATTATAAAAGGGATGTACATGTCTCTTCCCAGTTATTAAACAGAGAAGAAATTCAGATTCTATGATTAAAATACTGCACACATTCCTGTGAAAGAGCACAGTGAGGGGACAGAACCAACCTGTTGGGTCAGAAAGGTTGAAAATTTAAACAAATAGATCAATAATTTTCTACCTGAAAAAAATTACAAGTTCTCAAAACATAGAACTTTACTTTTGTAAGAAGTTCAAAGACAGACTCAAGCTTTAAATTATGCCTTTGATTTCCTTCTTACAGAAAATGAACAGATATACAGTCAGGACATAAGCTTGCACTTGCTTTAATCATGCTGGGTGCCAACTGCAGATACGCAAAGAGCAATTCAGTTAATTAAATACAGGTGTCAAGGGTCATTCTTGATGTCTAAGAGTAACCTATCAGCTGGACTCCAGCTGCCGCAGAAGCAAAACACACATCTCGCGTAGGTCCTATGATGACATCTAGCTCTGTCCTAGGCTAAGACAAAGGCTCAGCCTTTGTCTAAGGTTCTCTTAAATTACCTGGAACAGACAGAATATTATTCAAGCTCTTTATATGGCAGTTAAATCACTCAGATTGTCCCACTGACCTCCATATATCAGTTCAAGTGAGTAACTCCCAAGAATAAAAAGCTGACTCTGTATTCAAGAATGTACAACACCGGAACCCCAAATGATTCACCTTTAGCTGTGACACTGTAGAGCTTGGACTGCTACAAATCAATAACAAAGCAGCAACAGAAAAGCTGCAGATATCATCACACAAGAGATTAAAATATGAGAAGCTCTCTCCCAAGTTACAGTCTCTACTGTCATTCTGGTTTGTGCATGTAAGTAAAATATTACCAGAAATATATTTCTGAAAAATTATTCACAGTGGTGCTATCTCAGTCTATTCCATGTGTTCTCTGCCCTCAAAAGCACACCAGAGCAATCTTTTATTTGCCAGGAATACCTGTACTGACTCATGTAACCAGTTAAAAAGCCAATAGCAAAATGCCCATCTTAAGTGCATGATTCTCTTTCTCTATTCTCTAATATATCAACAACAGATAAAGTAGATTTTAGGCACAAGAGAACAACAAAACCAATTTTACATCAAACCATTTCCCCAATTTGCTAATGAGAGCAAAAGAACAACACAGCAAGAAACTTATTCCTCAGTATCTGTGCAAGGACTGAAGCAAAGCACTTACCGTGTCTTGGGATTTATCTTTGACATCATAGACTGTTAGTTTTATTTTAGTTTCCTCATAGATTGGGTATTCCGGTGGGAAGGTCACACCAGTCAAAAACAGTGGATCTTTTGTACCCTGTGCAACATGAGTAAACACTCAGTAAGGTAACAGCTGAGCAATGTGAGGAATGTCACTGTGGAGGTACAGAAACCCAAAAGGTGTCAGCTGTCTACAGCAGAGATATGGTAACAGCTCAGTTTCACTACCCAATCAATGAAAAAAACCCAAACAGCCTTAAAACTTTCTCAGGAAAATGAAAAACAAATAAACAAAACCCAAACAAAACCACAACAACTTCCTGGAAAGTGTTTTTAACTGGAAAGAATATGAAGTGCTTCTGAAGCAGAGCCTAGTATCACATTTTTAAACAGCTCAGCCAGTATCAAGTTCTGGAATACAACTCATAATAACCAAACCCTTTCTTATTCCCATGACACTTTTTGAAAGTACCACAATTTCATCTTAATTTAAATAAACTAAAGATTTCACTTGCACACACATACAAAAAGAAGCAATCTTCATAAAGCCACAATATTAAGTGTATAGAAATGCTACAGAGACTCTCAGTAAGTATATTGATTTGTGGAGAGGGGATTGAAATACTCCTCTTTAGGCACTACTGCAATAAAATAACATTCCTGTGCATTGAAACATTATGATTACACTTAAAAGCTGTACACAGAAGTAACTATATCATAGTTAAAGATATACAATTAAATGAATAATACAAAATATTGCTTATAATTTCTTAATGTTTAATTATATTTAATTTCCAAAGGTTACCATGTGTGTATCCTTAAATTTTCCATTAAGTAAAAATAATAAAAAAAAAGATTGTGCATGACAAAGGTAATTTATCTTACGGATTAATTTTCTGTGCCCCTGCCTTCCCCTCCACCAAAGCTTGACTACAAAGCCAAGAACCTTGACAAAACAAATTCAGGAATTTGTTGAGGTCTAGGACATTGCATTAGGAAATACATCAACTTCTATAAAAAAAAATACATAGTTATCTATTCATCTTTTGCACAACATCCTTCCAGACAGTCTGCAATGAGACATCCTGATCAGATACAAGATATTTGAATTAAGCAGTTTCAGGATGGTTGAGGGCTGAAACCATAATAATTTAATTAGTAGTTGGTTGAAAGTAATCACATGAAGAGCTCATGAAATATTCTCATTGTATTTAACAGTTAAAAGAAGCCTCTGGTGAAATCGTGTGTGTTTACAATGAGACTTCCCTGCTCTTAATGAATCTCTCCAGTAAGTTAAACAAGTTACACCTACATTGCTCACCCTTCATTTTCTCTGAACCATTTTTGCTGTTTCTGACACCAATGCTTACAGGGCAAAGTAGGACTAGCAAGGCAGACTCAGACAACTTTTGTTGTAATGTATGATGCAAATTACTAATTATTTTATGTAAACTCACAGACATTACGTACACACATTTCTTTCACAAATTATAGATCTAGGGTAATATTTTTCAAATTGCAAAAGCATCAACTCTTTAATGGAAAAAATAGAACAAAAAAGCATAGGTGCAAATAGGATAAAACCACATAATACACCTATGCTTTTCTGCGTTTAAAAATACTTTCCAAACTCACTATACTCTTAATTTTTATTTTGCATTGCCTTGTCCCTTCATGTGAGCAACTGTTCCCTGTTTCATTCTAAACCTCTGTGTTAAGAATTGAAATATTCTCCATGCCTCTACTTGGAACAACAGAGCTTTCATGAAAAGCCAAGTTAATTTCTGTTCATTCTGGTTAAATGCCAAGAACTACAGCACACTTAGGTATGCTTTACTAACTGCCAGAGTGTGCTTGTCTTACCTAAGACTATGCACTAACTTGTTTTATTCCTAATTCACTTTCTAAGGAAGAAATGAGCAATCCAATAATCAACATGTTCATTGAATAAGAAAGACTCACCTCCACGATTTCAGTGCTTGAATACCACGTCAAAATGTGCTCTGCTGGATGCAACACTGAGACTTGGATAAACGTATTCAGCTTCCGATCACGGATAGCAGCCACTAGATCCTTGCATGCTAGAGACAGTGCAAAATAAAAATAAAATACTCAAAAGCAAACTCCAGGAAAATGCTGTCACAGAGACAGGACAAAGCAGACCACACTCCGGCTCCAGATTAAATCTCCAGAGACAAGTCGATTTAACAGAGGAAGTCTCTTGGAAGTAACCTACAGAAATAGGAAGTCACATGCCACAGAACTGAGCTGAGATCTCGTTTCCACTAAAAATACTTGCGGCTTCTGCAAAGCTCCCTGCCAGAGGCTCATCAGCCCCAGTCCATGAGTGTGCGTGTGCAAACGCTGCAACAGTAGGTAATTTTACATAAGTACTCATTTAATTTGCCCACAAAATCTCTTTTAGCAGCCTTATTGGATCCTCTCTTGGCTGACAATTTCCCCAGTTACACAACCTTTTCAAACACATTCTAAAACAACTAATTGCTATCAGTGGTTAAGCTGGTTTATATTGTTTGTTACTACTTGTGAACTTAGCAGAACTAGTTGTCAGGTATAAATCTACATACCTAAAAGCAGACAGCAACATAACCAATTATTTTGTCAGTGACTGGTATATGAATGAGAATTGCATTCTACCTATATAGCATCATTATTAAAATTTATTCTACCTAAGAGAGAAATTCCATTCTGGTTTAATAATTCACTTTTATCCTGGGCTCAGAGTCATGCAGGTGACTGAGATCATTCTTTACACTAACACACCTTGTGCCTTCAAAATGAAAGGGCGAAAGCACTGAAGAAAAAGGAGGAAGAAATAAATAAATGCATCATCAGCTGCTCCACAGAAGGGACACAGATTAATGGGGCATGCATTGGCTCAAAATCAAAAACCATACACCTTCTATTCTTCCATAAGGGATATACAGCTGTGAACACTGTGGTGGGATCTAGCCAGTGCTTTCTGCAGGGTAATAAACTACCCTGGGATCTCAGAAGCCTGAGGCAAGCAAAGAAAATACTATGGCTTCAGAGAAAGTAATTGTCAAGAAAGAGCTGAGGGTATTTTCTATGAGCCATTGCCTACCAGGGGCTTCCTTAAGTGCAGCTGACCTTTAACTTTTCAAAAGGTGAGTCAGATTATCTTCACAGCAAGCAAACTTGGTCTGATGAGAAGCCAATGCTAGAAAAGCTCTGATACATACAAAAGGCCAGCTCAGCTTGTTTTATACCTTTTTTTTCCTTTGGGCTTCAACCTGCTGCTGGAGTAAATAAAAGGAAAACTAGCTGAAGTTTTTTTACCATTCTTTTTTTACAGTTAAAAGAGACAGGGAGACAAATCTAACCTTCAGAGATTAGTTTTGCTTTAGTCCAATTGCCAATTAAAATCTCCTGGTACATAGTTTCAAACTGACCCTATTATAATTCGGTGGGAAAAGTGGGATAAGCATAAAAGTTTGTGCTTGATGAAGTCTTTATGAAATGGCTGACGTAACAGCACCAGGCTCAAACAGTGAGTTGCCAGCAAGTCTTTGCTGCTAAGACTTACCGCATTATTAAAATGACTGAATATTAGCACTACTTGACATCACCTTAAAAATTACAGTAGACTTCCTGAAAAGCAGTTGTCAAAGCACAAAAGGTTTGGCAGATAACTTTTGACACGATTTGACTTTGTCCTCTCTAAAGCTGATCATTTAAGTAGTAGCAGATCACGGAGATTTCCAAATATAGCCAGTTCCCCCCATAGAACCTGATCTCATGCCACCATACAATCCTTAAATATTGCACTCTATAATAAGCTTTTTACAATGTAGCACAGATTCAGAGGAATGGCAAGGGAGCTCATGTTCACTACCTGAAGCTGGAACAGAGAGACAAATTTTTCACACCCACCACACAGGAAGGCTAGCCAGCTCACAATTCAATAGAATACCACAAAAGTGAGAAAAACAAAAAGACACAGCCACTTAGGAAAAATAAAATTAGACCCCCATAAAACATTATCAGTGACTCTGGCAGGAGCTCTACAGCTGAACTCTTGCAAAAAGTACTACTGCATGATGAATGGAGGCAAAACTCTCACAAATAATAGTTGATCTAGTTGTGGCTTGTCTCAAATACATTATCTAGATGTGACTAAATCTTTTAGCTGCCAAGAGCACCGGCTTTTATCCTACTGAGAAACCATTAACAATAGGAAGAAGATTTGCACCAAGTGGTCACCACCTTGGTGCTATCTGAACATAGAAGACAATTTATTTCCGTGACAGTACAGCAATCCAGTCATTAGATCATTTTTCCTGTAAAAAGATGGCTTAGCAGCATGATCTTGAATTTCATTGGATAGAGGTGACAGAAAATAACTCATCTGCATATCTCCAGTAGGGAGGATCAGCATAAAGCATCAGAACTCTTTGGGAGACACTGGTGCAGAAAGAGAAATGAAATTGAATGAAACCTGCATCTACTTTGATGACAGTGTTATTTATCTCTATTGTGACACTGGACTACTGCTGTTCACAACTCGCCTTTCAGTCAGAGAGAGTATTCAATAAAGTTATCCCAGGTAAAGAACATAGAACTTGTCAGTTTGAGCCACAGTGCATCACTTCCCTTCAAAACAGTCCAAATGAAAAGTTTAGCAAAACAAAAGGACTACTTTTAAGCAGATGCCAAAGAATAAAAGCTTGTTTTATCCTGTTTGCAGCCTGGCAAGCTCCACAGCCCCATGCTGCATTACTGCCCTTTGAACAATTTTACCATCAGCACCTCCAAAAACCTTAGGTCTTCAAAGAAACAAAGTGAAACATTACACAGTTAGGAAAGCATGTTATATATTTAAACAAGTTTGCTAGGTATTATTCACATACCCCTCAAACAGAAACTGATGAAAACACAAGCATGAAAGGCATTCTGAGGCTGTTTCCTTAACTGCAAACGTAACACCGCGAGAGCAGGTAACAACATCAACGCACTTTCGACCGTAACCTATGCCCAAGCAAACCACAGGTTATGTTATTTCCCAATACTTCAGAATGTTTGAATTAATTCTGGAAAAATTTATCAAAAAAATACAGTGAAATGAAGCGCCAGCTTGTACTTACATGCCAAAAGTATATTAATCTACTCATTGTGACTGTTGACTCAGTGTGTAAAAGCCTGAGTCATCCATTCCCCTGGTGACCAAACCTCTGCTGAGCCTATCAGTGTACAATGAATGTTTAAGGAAGAACTGCGTTAAGAGTAATTTATGCTTTAATATCAACAAAGAAAAAGTTAAGATAGCAGGAGGAAACAAATCTTCTACTCATATTTCACTGTTCTCTGTGCTGCACTGGCTTCACTGACATGATGGCTGTGCTCTTTGCCCTTCTGTGCCCACACAAAGAATGGAAAGACCGGTTACTGTTTCCTCATGGGACCTTGGAGGATTTTTTGAAAATTTTACTTCTACATTGGAAGAGAGTACAGAGAGAAAAACTAAAAAATCCCAATTACTATATAACAGTAAGAAGAAAGGAAACAAAAACAAACAAAAAAAACACAAAAACAAACAAAAAAAAACAAACAAACAAAAAAAACCACAAAAAAAAACCAAAACAAAAAAAAAAAAAAAAAAAACCCAAAAAAAAAACCAAACAAACAAAAAAAAAAAATAAAAACTCCCAAAATAGAAATAGCCTGGAAATTAATCATCTACCTTCCCTGAAACTGTAACACTTCTGAACAGGCATTTAGCACTCTCTGCTCCAAGCAGAAAGCCCACTAGAGCAAAAAAATTAGTCTGGCAGAGAAACAGGGAGATAGAGCATCTCCCAGAAATTGAAAAGTTCCAGTAGCTAGAGCAAACAATGTGGGCAGGGGGAATGAAAGACATTCCCAATTCCCAGCTCAGAGTTCAGAATTGTTTGGGAAATGAGCCAAAGAGGATATCAAAAATTGGGAAATGGCACTGAAACTGAATAGTTTATTTTTGCTAGTCAGGAAAAATACAGTACATTGGTGAATGTCTTGTCATACTCTGGATTCACACAATGTATGTATTAGCCTATATGACAGTGTACAGGGTAGCTCTTTCTTTAACCAGTGACAGAAACACCATTTCCCACAGCTTCATTCCTTCCCATATTCCAAACCAAAACAGATTCCAGGGGGCTGGCTAAGAACAGGAATTAACAACATAGCTCTGTTGTCTCCAGGGTATGCTATTTTGTATGTTGCCAAAACAACAGAAAATTAGTAGTATCTGATGTCAAGGGGCATGGGAAAAGCCTGTGTCTCACACGAACATATAGATATATGAAGGTAATGTTCACGTTTTTATTCATTTCATTGACAATGCAGCAGCATTATTATCCCAAAAGAACTTAGTTTATAAATTATAATGTACAGCCTGTCTTGATTAACTAATTAAGTAAGGTGTAGCTATTCCTTAGAGGGCAAAAGGACATGTTAAAGAAGGGAATACCACACTTGGACCTGTGCTACAAGCAGAACACTGAACAGCATACAGTTTACTTTCGTCCACCCTGGGGGAATATTGAGAATGGTAGGGAAGTATAAGAAAAGGAAGTGTACATCACCACTGTTTCTGCCTCTGCTGAAAACTCATACCTCCAGTCAGGCACATGCAAAAGCTTAGGAATAATGAAATTTTGGAACACACAGGAATGCTTTGGCCATACTTCTAAAAGAGTGCAAATGAAACTGCAAGAAGGCTGAGAACTGAACAGCAATGTGTTCTCTGTTTGGCAAAACATGCCTGAAAGCAAATGAAATTAACATTTGAGGATGGGCATTAGCACAGAATGGTGTTAATGAGCACTCCTGCTAGTGCTCCATAATAAACTTCACTAACTGGTTTATCATAAATACTACTAACTGGTTCCATTCCTGTGCCAGCAGGAATGCTTCAGTTTGCTGATGGGGACAGAAAGAACAGAGAAGATGCTCCCACAATTTGCAATGTGGACTCCCAGAACAATTCATTATGCAACACTAAATGGATGTGGCCACAAAAATTAATGTCAAGTTATCACAAAATGAGGGCACAGTTACACAACCATGCAACAGGTATGCACTAGGAACGACACTTTTTAATTGTAGCAACCACAACAGATGCTCAGATTCAGGTGAGCTCTATAATGAAAAGAAACTCAGTGTTACAGAGAGCCACATTTGGAGCACATATACAAATAAGTACAGATCCACTGATTTTTACCTATGGAGACATTCAAGATCACTGTTCCTGTCTCTGGGGGTGAGAGGCTTCTATAAAAATAATATATCTGTTCTCTGGAACATACAGCTAGTTGCTAAAGAAACCTAGTTATATTTTCAATGAAATGTACACACACAAAACAATTAGTATCCTTCAGGGATGTCTGTAATAAACAGCAGGAAGAAATTTCTACCAACAATCCAAGGAGAAAGATGACAGGGAAGTCTTACCAAATTAATTATTAAAAAAAATATCTCTTAAGACATCTCTACAAGTACAGGTTTTGGGGGAATAAAACCCCCACAAACACAAAACAATATTAACAATACTAACCGTAAATAATCTATCAGTATGCTGCCCAGAAAAACATCAGTCACTACCCACTTAATTTGCAGCTAAAAGAACATGATTATTTATGAGCCATTGAAATAAGATACACATTAATGCTGCAGGGGAGAAATGTTGTATGCTGATAAGTGATCATGCCCATGAGTTGAGATGCCTGCTGCACTCATGATCTTATTTGCAGATGAAGTGATTAATCTGGTTAGAACCACCACCGTGAAAATCAGACGTGATCTATTTCAGAGTAAGGCCTGTGTGAGTGTGGGGGGTGTAGCTGCAAAGGAGCTTTGATCCCAGCTCAGGTGGTGGATTCTGACTGCCAGAGAGGCGCTTGGATGGTCAGACAGAGAAGTTTCCTTAGCAATGCAAAGGCTTTATCTGCAACTTTTCATTGCCCATTGTCAGCAATGGGGTTTCAATTCTTCTCACATGCTAGAACACACTTATTTCCTCTTACAGCTTTGCTATTTAGCCTGGACGGCCCCAGACACTTGGGGGCTTAAGCATCATAGATGCAAGAGGCTCGGGAAACAGGCTGACTCGATCAACACAGCTCAGAGACATCATATCTGCACTGCAGGAGTGAGGGCATGATTACATGTGTTAAGTATCCATCCAGTGCTATTTACAGTTGTTGTGCATCGATCTGCTGCTAACGTCAGATGATCTGTTCCAGCATATCCACGATCTTGCTCCAGCTTTATTTACAGTTGTGGAGAACTGAATTCCATCCTCCTCAGGCTGTAGGCTTCAGCAACACAACAGCAACAAGAAGAGAACTTACAGCTGGGCTTAGAAGAGCTCCTTAAGTAATGGAACAAACCGGTTTTGATCAATATTTTTGAACTTCTTTAATTTTTGAAAATGTGCCTGAGAATATATATCTCTGTTTATCTCTTTCAAGTAATTGCAAAAATATATTTTTTTCTGAAAAAGACTGCATTTCCCTACTGAGCACACTGTGACTCTAATAGCACAGACAACTTTCTCAGAGATGCTGCAGTAGACTTGTGACAGCAAAGCAGATCTCTTGCTGTTTGCTTTAGATTATCAATTATCCTCTTTCCTTCTGTTCAAAAACTATTCTACTCAAGGCACCACCTCCTAATCATATTTAGGCTCTGATCTTCAGTTTTCTAGTGAGAGAAATGAAGAAAGAAGGGGGGCAGGGGCTTGAAGCCTTACAAAAACTTGCTATACATTTCTCCTTCAAAATATATCCATATCAAAATAAATTTGATACTGCTATTCCAAGGCTGCAAATTATTTTGGTGTTGTTGGTATTTCAGAATACCAAAAAAGGGTTTAAATCTTCACAGAAACAGAGCTAAATACCATTTCCTCCTTCACCTTTTCCTAATATTGTCATGCCAAGTTCTAATGACGAAGTAATCCTTCAGTAATTTCTCTCACAGATTTCTTGCTATCCAAAAAATAGAGTGGTTACAAGTTAAAAGTACCAAATGAAGAACTGGAAGATCTGCAAATGGTAAGCAGAATTCCATTTTTCTTTGAACTATGACCTTCTTTATATCATAATCTTATACCAGTAATCACTTCATCTGCAAATAAGATGATGAGTGCAGCTGGCATCTCAACAAAAAAACATTAGAACCTGTAACAATTTATATTAGGTTTTATTAAAAAATATATTCTTCTGTTTCCTAACATTTTACATCTCTTTGGAAATAAGATAAATGTAAAAAAAATACAACAGCAATACCACAAGAAGACGAAAAGAAACAAAAGTGCCGAGTCTCAAAGTTTTCAGTCTGCCACATCTGCTTTTATTACAACAGTACACATTGCTTCCTTTGACAGGAGCATTTTTTCACTGCTATACCAGTTGTCAAGTGTAGTATTACATGGGTTTGATCTCCAGTGTGCAGTATTGACTGACTGTAATTCTTCTCTAATATGTAAAGCAAATTCAGCTGTTGCTTAGCCTGACTCCAAACCCATGTCACCATATGCATCTTCACAAGATACTTTCATGCTTGGTGAAGAAAATGCCCCTCTTGCAAAACAAAGGAAGGCAGTCAAGCAACACAATCCAGCAACTACAGCAGACAAGAAGGTTCAGGAAGAGCTCTGAACATCCTGAAATCTTTCAGGGTGCTTCTTTGCTGCACACCAGCTGCTCTGAGCAGCTGTAAGGGAGCTACTCTGGCTCCTGGGTAGAAGCCCACCTACAAGAGAACTGGACTGGAGTCCAGCCTCCAGGAGGAAGTGATTCACCTGTAGCCTGGACAAGCCACCCAAACCAGCTGATGTTAACACCGACATAAGTACACCTAAGAAATGCTTCAAGTTTAGAGGCTGCATTAAGCACTGTCTGTAAAATTCTCTGGAGCCAGCTCTATAATTAATTGTCAGCAAATTGATGTGTGGCCACAGCCCTGATACCCATGAGACTCTGCTGGTGAATAAAACTATTAATTCCTTCTTTAAGTAAAAATGCTACATATTACAGCTAATCAAATGAAGATGCTAGGACAAGATGCAGCACGGAGCTATATTAACAACAGTAACTCTCAAAATAAAAGGCAGAGAATAATAAAAGCAAACTATAGATCTACTGTCTTACTGAACAGCCGTAACAATCATCTGTGTGAGAAGATCTGTGTTCCTCCCTTTCATTGTGCCAAGTAAGGGGACAAGAAAGTGATGTCATTTCAACTTCATAAAGATTCAAACAAAACCCCCAAAAATAAAATAACTAAACCCCCCCACCAAAACCGCCTCCTTAACATACCCTAAGGGAAGACAGCAGGAATGTTTGAGCCTTGTAGTACTCTCCATGTGTAGCATTCAAAAGTGGTAAAACGTGGCCTTTAAAAAAAAGTAGGCAGCGTATTATTTATTTGTACGCTTGTTTTGGTTTATTTTTTCATTTTTAATCCCCCACTCTGCTGGATTCCTAAATGTCAGGCCGATTCACAATAGGTTCTCATTGCATAGGTGTCTGATGTTGAAAATGACCAGTGAGATAGCCTAAAAAGATGATCCTCTACAGAAAACACAATGCAAACCACTGACTAATCCCTCCAATATACCAGAGGTGACCTTTTAGCAAAACAAAACCCACACATCTCAAAGGAAAGCAGACTAAAATGTACTTCAAAGACAAGGCAAAGAAGAGCAACACACACTTTTAATCAAAGGAGAAAATAGATTTCTGCAATCCGGAACAATCACTTTTAGCCCAGTAATGATTAAATTTGCTGGTAGGGAAATGCTTGATAAATGTTAAATAATCTGCATTCAAGCTGTAGTTAAAAGGAGAAGATGTTCTAACATAAGTAAGACTTGTTTGAAAAGCTGGAAATTCTGGATTAATACCTAATTAAGTCCAAATAAGAGACAATGATTAACTCCTCAGAGGATTTTGAAGCAGTCATTCTGACCAATAATTTACAATTGCTTTAATAGCATGGGACCTGCACAAGATAACAAAGTAGAACTCCTTCCCAAGGAATTTTAGAAAACATATATTTGGGTTTTTTCACATAAATGACAGAGTCCAGAAATAATAAAACCTCACAGGTCAAGGGTCACGTCAGAGGACGAGCTTCAAGGAGTCCATCTCCCCTGAACATCCTGCATTTGTTTACTTGTGTATTCTGAATTAATAACCTTTACTCCTAACCTTCTCCAAAAAACACACCTCAGCCATGAAAACTCTGGTGGTACAGACAAACAGCTTTCTAAAAAGTACAGGGTGAAAAACACCATAGTTACTGTAGCTGTTGTGATTGCTTAGATGTTATTTCAAAGTAAAATTTTTAAAGCAGCAAATACATTTGTATATGTAGTTTCTTCAATATCAACACCAAGATCATTTCCCCTCCAAGACACTGGCTCATAATTATTACTCTAAATTTTCAACTCTGCAGTTTGTATTTTGATGAAGATTTAAAAGGGGAGACATTAATGATTTCTACAAAGGAGTAAGACCCAAAACAGAAAATTTAATCCTTATACTATAAATACACTCTAATTTCTAGCAGAATTTTCTTCGAGGGTGAAGAATGGCTATTTACATGCAACAATAATATGTTTGAAACTGCCTTGATTTTGATATGTTGACACATGTAAAGACATAGCTAACTTCTTCAGAGATAAAATTTTAAATTATTTTCACTCATTTGTACAAAGAAATAATAGTTTAGGATTAAGAGGAAACAAAATAATGATAAAAAAAACAACAACAACCATCCAAAACTAACAACAATAACAAAAAAACCCCCAACAACCAAAAAACTCCAAAAACTTTTATTTGTCTCTGTAGAACACCTCTTGGCAGATTAGAGATCTGAATCTTGAATTACTTAGGTATTGCAGCTCTTCATATCAAAGTTGAAAACAGTGCTAGCCCACTTCAGTTTTTCAAGCAGCTAATTTACAATCCTACCAACAACAATCCTCAGCTTCTCAGGTATGAAGAATTCTCATCTTTAAGGAATGCTAAGACCAAATTCTTCTTAACTCATCATAATGAAATTCTACACACCTTCAGTCTCTCAGAAAACAATTTTAAAAGCAATAGAATTCCAGACTGAACTTTTAGTTTGTTTTGAACATTGGAACAAGACTGAAGTAAATTTTTAAAATGCTTCTGTATTACATAGCACTTTTATATTCGACGTAATAGGCAAAAACCACTCTGAAAATTTGGCTGATAATAATAATTAAAGTGTCCATAACTGGACTAGAAAATTTATTTGCTACAGCAGGTAAGGGTAAAACAATGGAATTAAGCATTCTTAAGCATTTTGTTTGTTTGCAGCAAAGCACCTCAGGTCAGTCTGCTAGTCATGCTGCATCATGTTGTGCAGGATTTTGTGCTGCTGCATTTAGGAGAATTCCAGTTTTCTCGGGACCTGCAGGAGAACCTGATTTTCGAGTAAAATCTCACCACAGGCCATGCATTTCAGAATTTCAAAAAATAAGTACATCTATAACTAACGTGTTCAAAAGGAGCGGATGACTTTAGTCTTCTATTAATTCCATGTTTTTCTATTTATGTAACTTCTGTTTCCACACACAAGGATTAAAAACAAGTCCATTGGGAAATATTTTATAACATGAAAGTATTTCTGCAATTATTTTTACAGGCCTATTCAGAGATGTATTTAATAACTGCCACTTGAAACACAAAGGTTCAGCTAATGCAGCAAAGAGTCAAAAAAGTCAAGAGCTATCATGGTTTGAGTTATTAAAAATGTTTTCAGTTAATATATTATTGGCCTAACAACAGAGTTGTTCCATTTCTGTTTAGTCATTACCAT